>NW_015174281.1:1149243-1193964 GCF_001447785.1 Gekko japonicus | reverse complement strand
TAGAGCTGGCCCTCTGCTATTCTTGACTAACCTTTTTAGGTTCTGACTCTGTACACGCCATTATATTTATGGATCTGGCTCTGTCTAAGGAAGCTCCAGCTCTGGCTCCCTTCCCCGTCCTTAGCATTTCTCAGCTCCCCGCCACCACCATTTGCTATGCCACGCTGGGAACAGTCTTTGAAATAATGCTCTTTCACTGGTAGTGTAAGAAATTTACAGTCCAGTGGGGCACCTTCAAGACCAGCAAAGCTTTATTCAAGGTATGAGCTTTCGTGTGCACGGCACATTTTTTCAAATACACTGAAATGGAAGGTAGAGTTCAGACTTCTAGACAGAGGCTGAACAGCAAATTAGCATGTAACACGATGAAGGTGTTGTAAGATATGCAAAGACAAAACTAAATAACAAGCTAAGGTTATAAGGTCAGCCGTTGTTTTGATTTAATTAAGGGAGAAAAGGACAGTAAAGCAATAAATATGTCAAAATAGGATATAAGTGTGTAAAGGTGTCTTTTCTAATAGTGTGTTAGGCAGTTAGTTAGCTGGGCGGAGAGCCTTTCTTGGTTAGGGTCAGCGTGCTATGGCAGTCAGAGTGTCAGAATAGGATCTAGGAGACCTAGGTTCGAATCTCCACTCTTCCGTGGGCGCTTGCTGGGTTACCTTGGACCCGTCACCAGTGTTCCCTCTAAGCTGAGTTAGTATGAGCTAGCTCACAGTTTTTTAGCCTCCGGCTCACACATTTTTCTCTTAGCTCAGGAAGGAGGGCTCCAGAGCAAACTAGTTTATGCAGTGGCCAAATCACCTGCTCACAACTTTAATGTCAGTGGCTCACAAAGTAGAATTTCTGCTCAGAGGACTCCACAGCTTAGAGGGAACATTCACACAGTTGCAGCCTGACCCACCCAACAGGGTTGTTGCAAGGATAAAACAGAGGTGGGGAGAGCCACGTGTGCCACCCTTAGCTCCTTGGGGGAATAAAAATAAATAACCCCTGAACAGTCGGCGAGGCTTGCAGGGAGGGGTAGGTAGAGATCTTAAAATGTTCTTGTTTGTTTTCTTGGCCCAGCAGCATCCAGGCCCTTCTGTGCCATGCAGGGCAGGGGACAGATCACAGTAATATTGGGAATGATAGTGTAAGTGCTCTCCCCTATCCAGGAATCCCAGCGTTACTGCTCTTGAGTCCCTTTGCTTCCCCTTGCTAAACCTACTTAAGTCCTGTTGTGCTACTTAAGCCTTGTTGTGCTACTTTGTCTTGTTGTGCTACTGTACTTGAACAGTGGGTGCAGTTAGTATGGGGGAGCCACACTGTGCTCCCTCCAAAGGCTTCTCAACACGCAGGGAATCAACTCCAAGGAATCACTGCTTTTCCTCCCATTGTTCACCTGCCAAACTTTGGTAGCTGGCAACCAGGTAAAAATCAAAGCAGAAGTTTGAAAAGTAGGTGAGAACTAGATGAGCTTCCACCTAATTCCCAGTTCTCTCACAGGGAAATGCCCATACTCTGTGAATGACCGTTACTGTCAGCACCTTCCCATTCAAGCAGATTGTTTTCCCATTGTTTAATCTGCTGGTGGTAAAAGCTTTGTTTTGTTTTGTTTTGACTAATATCCTGCGCCCTGCTGGAAAACAGCACATGCGGTTTTGTTAGTTCTGTCCGTTGCTCTTAAAATGTAATTAGATTATGGCAATGGAATTATAGCAAATTAGATAATCCTGCGTAATTGTCTCTTGCTTAGCTAAATTTAATATTAGATCATGAAGTCCATACAAAGACATGCAACCCCCTCCCAGAGCTCAGTTGGAGAGAGAGAGAAGAGTCTGCTGATGGAAAATATTAGATTAGTGTTTCACTCTCAGCTGTCTCCCTTGGTGCAAAGACCAACGTGCAAAAATAGGGGCTACTGGAAAGGGTTTAGAGGCTAGATAATCTAAATTAGAAAAATGCCTTGCTGACTTCAGTGAATTAAAGTCTTTATTAACGCAACACGTGAAAACAGCAGATGTAAAGCAAGAAACACAAGAAGGCATAATAGAAAGATGCATGAAAATAAAGGGAAAGTAAACCATGTTTGAATTAAAACCACCCCATCCACATTGGAGGATAAGCTCAAGGTACCTGAAACTAGAAGTTGTGCTTAGTATTTAAAAATCTGTGGGTTAAAAGAAGGAAAAAGTACATGCCATCTTGCTTCTGCTGAAGAATATCTGCATAAGAGGGCTTTGCCCAGGGTAACCATGGAATATTGAATATTTCATGGATGGCATCTCTCCCTGGATGTGTCAAGTTAGGCCTCTTAGTGCTGGTGAAGTGGCAGAAAACGGTTTCTGAATGAGCGAGATCCACTTATTTGGAAGAAGCAAAAGTGCAGGAGTTTCCACTGGGTGCTTGGTGGAACGGATGTCTCTTCTGAAAGATGTGTTGCCATCTCGCTCCCTTAATGAAGGCACACCACATAGACTGTGGCAGTGAATGAAATTTACTGAGACCTGAGCACACTTCAGAAACTAGGTCCGTGTCCTGCCTCCCCCATTTACCAGACAAATGTCTGTGCTCCTTCAGTGAGTGCTGGGCAACAGGAGGCCTTATTCTCTCAGAGGTAGCAAACCGGAGCATGGTGAGGGGCTTGCAGGTTTGTATGTAGCAAACTGGTGTGTCGGTAAGCGAATGGGCTAGTCTTCACCCTGACTGGGAGCAGAAAGGAGCAGGGGACTGTAGGGAGGCATATTTGAGAGCCCACACCACTTGCTAAATGGTTTCCAGCCACCCAGAGGAGGGTTCCCTGCTTCAGGAAGGACTAGGCCAGGTTTGCCTGTGGATTCTCTTATTTGAACAAGCCCACTTTGTCTTGGAGCAGTAGAAGAAGAAGAAGAAGAGAAGATGAGATTGGATTTATACCCCGCCCTTCACTTGGAGTCTCAGAGCGGCTTACAAACCCCTTTCCCTTCCCCTCCCCACAACAGACACCCCGTGAGTCAGGTGGGGCTCAGAGAGCTCTCTCAAGAACTGCCCTTTCAAGGACAGCTCTGACAGAACTATGGCTTACCCAAGGTCTTCCAGCAGCTGCAAGTGGAGGAGTGGGGAATCAAACCAGGTTCTCCCAGATTAGAGTCCCGCCCCCCCCCGCCCCCCGCGGGGGGGGCCCGGGGGGGGGGGGGGGACGGGACAATCACTGAGGTTAGCAAAGGCCCAAGGCTGCTTCCAGTGCCTGGCCCCTTCACGCCAATGAGCCCTGAGAAGTTGGTCTGGATAAGTCCCTGTTGCCTTGAGGCGCTCGCCGGGGTGTCTTCTAGTTGGCTCCTGGGAGTAGAGCAAGATTCTGGGGTGCCCAGCCAGCTTCTTTGTCCTCTTCTGCAGGTGAACGTTCTGAGACGGCAGCAGCGCATGATAAAAAACCGGGAATCGGCCTGTCAGTCGCGCCGGAAGAAAAAAGAATACCTGCTGGGCTTGGAGGAGAGGCTGAAGTCAGCCTTGCTGGAGAACGATCGCCTCAGGAGAGAGAACGGCACCCTAAAGAGGCAGCTGGGTGACTTGGCAGTGGAGGTTGGTGGCTGTTGCACGCGTGGTGTTCCGGGTGCTGGTAACAGAATCTGGATTCAGGAGTCTGTTCAGGCGGCCATTTTAGCCTTCCACTTTGGTGGATTCCGCTTCTGTTTGCCTCCTGTGTCCCGTTCTCACTGTGATCCGATAACTGCGTGTTTGGGGGGGCCTGGCTGTCGGTAGCATGATAGGACCATCTTCTTGCTCTGTACTGCTAGGCAATCTTAGCCTTCCTGATCCTTGCCCTTTAGCTCACCTTCAGTTCAGGTTGTAAATAGGCAGTTTTCCGGACTTGCAAAAACAGCTTTGGGGAATGTGGCTGGTGGCTGCCTCTTGCCACCCTCGGGGCTCCCCGCCAAGACTCTCGGATGACTCTCTGACAGGGAGCATGTGTTGGGGTCTTGCGGTCATGTTGCCGGTGCTCCATGTCAGGCACCAGAGCGCCTGTTTCCCCAGGGACTTTTCTCAGGCGTGAGGGATACAAACAGCATTAAATCAGCATTAAATTGTGACGTGCGCGCATCAACCACAACCCTAAGGTTTGAAAGTGACGGTAAAATTTCGGCCTCTGTTTAATTTTTATTTTCCTAATTTTGTCTGTCTCCAGAACCAGAGTCTCAAAGCCTCACCTCCGAAGAGAAGAGCTCTCTGCGTGATGGTGCTGCTAGCTTTCGTAATGCTGAATTACGACAGACTAAGGTAAGACTCCTCTCTGTGCCTTCCGAGAGCCTGGATCTTCAGGCAGGAATACTCCAGGGACAGGCCAGAGCCAGTTCTTGGTATCTCCTGCTGTTGTTTGATTTGGGTTGAAGCTGTGGCTGTGAACTTTTGATCATCTTGGAGACTGTTGTTGAGTCTGGGTGGGGGGAAACCACGCACACTGGTTCTCTGGCAAGGAAACGTTTTTCTAGGCTCCAGAGCACAACACATTGTCTTACTCTGACTTCTTGTCTTTAGTTGTGGTGGATGTTAATGCCTTTCCAGGATGGGGATAATGAGGTGGGGGTGAAGATTCTAGGAAAGGGGAGACAAACCCTTAACCCTCAGCTGTTGAAGAATCAGAATGAAAATCATAGGATATCTTTCTGTACCTCTGCTTTTGAAACCTTTTGCTTCCCATGACTGCTGTTAAGAAATGTGTTTTTATCCTGCTTGTTCTTAAAGAAAGGATGTTTTTGGTACCCATTGTTTCTTTGCTCTGGACCAGGGGTCATTTCGTAGAAAAAGAGGTGCAGAAGCTCATTAGCATAACTCATTATCATAACTTATTTCCATATGCCACACCCCCTGGCATCAGATGGAAGGGAAGGCGGTTTAAACCCCCTCCCTGTCCATGGCATGCCCACGCGTCCCGCAGCTGTGGGGTGCACGGGCGAGCCAGCACCTTAGATGGAATGGGAGGACGTTTAAGCCCCCTCCCCTTCCATGGCTTGCCCCGCGTGTCCTGCGGCTGCGGGGCGCACAGGCAAGCCGGCACCTTAGATGGAAGGAGAGGCAGTTTAAACCGCCTCCCCCTCCATGGCTCGTCCACGCCCCCCGCAGCTGCGGTGTGCCGGGACGAGCCCGCACCTTAGATGGGCAGCTGAAAGCAGGGGGCAGGGCTCTGTCATGTGCCTGCCTCCTGGGGTCCTCACTCCCGGATTGCCGCTCCTGTGCGCTCCGGCTCCAACCGACCCCTGCTCTGGACCCTGTTGTTTTTTTCCTCAAGCCACTGTTACAGGGCCACTAATATGATTTATTAAAAATATGTATTCCTATAAGGAAGTCCGAGCGCCGAAGAATAGATTCTTTCATACTATGGTGCTGGAGAAGACTCTTGAGAGTCCCTTGGACTGCAAGAAGAACAAATCAGTCAATCCTCAAAGAAATCAACCCTGACTGTTCCCTGGAAGGCCAGATAATGAAACTGAAGCTCAAATACTTTGGCCACCAAATGAGAAGGGAGCACTCACTGGAAAAGACCCTGATGCTGGGAAAGATTGAAGGTCAAAGAAGACGGGGACGGCAAAGGATGAGATGGTTAGACAGTGTCAGCGATGCAACGAACATGAAATTGAGCCAACTTCGGAGGACGGCGGAAGACAGGAGAGCCTGGCGGGAGATTGTCCATGGGGTCGCGAAGAGTCGGACTCGACTGTGCGACTGAACAACAACAACATTCCTGCCTTTTGTCTTTTATGACCCCCCCCCAACATAGCCATTTAGTGTCAAACCCGTAAGAGACAGGCATAGGAAGTTCTGATTGTTCTCTTTATTATTGCACCTTTAGTATTCCACAGAATCTCCCACACCTTGTGATCCCATTCATGATGTCCTCCTCCATGCCTCTTTCTGGTTTGCAGTGAGGGAGCACAAGAAGCACAATGCTTCTCTTCTAACCCTGGGGCTGTTCGGGGTGGAGGGGAGCTGTTGGTGGTATCTGGGCCACCCAGAAGGAGGAGTGACAAGAAGGCTTTTGTCCCCATGAAGGGATGGGTCTTCCTGGTCCTGATTATGAAGTGAAGGAAGTTTTGCGCCCTCTCAGCCATCCCCCAGATGGCAGTCCGTCTGCATTGCCCTATAATAGCCATTGAGAACACTGACCTAGGTTCCCTTTTTTTGATCAGTCTAGGGCATGATGTTCATAACGTGTTTCTAAGATCTCATAAGAATATAAGAGAAGCCAATGTTGGATCAGGCCAGTGGCCCATCCAGTCCAACACTCTGTCGCACAGTGGCCAAAAATACCAGGGGCCATCAGGAGATCCAGCAGTGGGGCCAGGACACTAGGAGCCCTCCCACTCTTGCCCCCCCCTCCAAGCACCAAGAATACTTGCCTCAGACTGAGAATTTTTATTTAACTTTCAGTTTCTATACCGCTCTAACCCCGAAGGGTCTCTGAGCGGTTTACATACACTGTTAATTACCTATCTAGGGCCACATTATATGGGGGAAGTGACTGCCTACCGGCACCCAGGCAGCAGGGCTCCGTTGTCGTTGATCGGCTCTTTTTTCAAGCGGGGTTCCGGGTGTTGTTATTCTCGGGCGTTCCACCTCCTGACGCATTTTTTGGAGCAGGTCTTTGATAGAGCGACTCCCTCTGGTGGACTCATCCGTGTGCGCGGGTGCGCGCCAGCTGCAGCTCCTGCTCATGTCCTACTGGCTCTGCCGTGCCGCGCCGCCGCGCCACCATGATGCACTTTCCGCCCAGATTCTGCCGCTAATAGCCACTGATGGACCTCTGCTCCATATATTTATCCATTTCCCTCTTGAGTGTAGCCACCACCGCCTCCTGTGGCAGTGAATTCCATGTGTTAATCACTCTTTGGGTGAAGAAGCACTTCCTTTTATCTGTTCTAACCCGACTGCTCAGCAGTTTTATTGAGTGCCCACGAGTTTTTGTATTGTGAGAAAAGGAGAAAAGTACCTCTTTCTCTACTTGCTCTGCATAATCTTGTAAGCCTCGATCATGTCACCCCTCAGTCGTCGTTTCTCTAAGCTAAAGAGCCCCAAGTGCTTTAACCGTCCTTCACAGGGAAAGTATTCCAACCCTTTTGTCATTCTAGTTGCCCTTTTCTGTGCTTTTTCCAATGCTATAATGTTCTTTCTGAGGTGTGGTGACCAGAATCTCTGAGGTCCTTAGTTGTTCACCTGGAAAGCCTCCATGAGGAGATCAGCAATGATGGACAGGCACCTTCCAAGATTGGTTTCTCCTCCATTAGTAATCTTCCCCGGCGCAGGTCTGTTCTTGCTTTCCCATACTCATTTCATATGGGTGACCGGTGAGACCCAATAGGCTTGAGTGGCATTTTGCACCGACTGTTCTCTGTGGGACTTGTGAAACTGTACGGTTGGTTGCCCAGCAGCCAAGCAGGGGCTCCCTGCTATTTAAAGTCCATAACGGTAGGGCTTGTTGATGGTAGGTGGCTTGAAGGCCACTGCTCTAGCTCTAGGGTGTGACATTATCAGGAATGGGCTTTCTATATGTCACCCCGGATCCAACAGTGACTTTTGATATTCTTCTACGGCACTAAAAGAAATGGTAGCTTCGATCTTGAATTGCTGTTCTGTTGGTATAACAGCGCATCTGCCTACAGAACAGCGTTTTCATTGGCAGAGGAGGGAAGGGTAATTTCTCCTGATTCCCCCCACCCCATATTCCCCCTGCACTGTTCCCGCAAGTCTGTGAGCCTGCAGGAGCACAAAAAGCTGCAGTGGGAGGGAGGGAGTTGCTGTCTTCTCATGCAGCTCCACTCCTGTTGCTTAGGCTCTACGCCCATGCAAATAGTATTTTGTGTTTTAAGCTCTACTGATCTTGCCACCCCCCCTCCAAATTAACATTTGGATAGTTTGTTCATTTGAAATGTAAGGTCCCTTTTACTTTGCTCCCTGCAAGGCTGTACAGGACCGTACATGCTGATGTTACCGTGTGAGTACAACTTGGAGCTTTGGGAATGCAAACCAGTGGTTGCCTTTACCAGGATAGGCATCGGCTGAAAGTCATCAATAGTGAGCTGTCTTTGCCCTGACCTGGACAGGCAAGGCAAGCCTGATCTCATCATATCTCAGAAGCTAAGCAGGGCCGACCCTGGCAAGTATTTGGATGGGAGACCTCCAAGGAATACCAGGGCTAGTCGGGACGCAGAGGCAGGCAATAGCAAGCCTCCTCTCTGAAAAACATCCAAACCCCACTAGGGGTTGCCAGATGTCAACCGTGACTCCCAGGCATGCAAGTACACACACACACACACACACACACGCACACAATATAAAAAAATACACACACACACACACACACACACACACACAGTGAGCTTGCTTTCCAGTTTTCCTGGACTTCCTCTGCTGGATATTAGTAGTCTTTGCAGGCTATTTGTGATAGTTCTTCCCCAGTGCAAGAGATCTCCGATTGTACCAAAGCATACCGGGGCACATGGTCATGCTCCTGTTCACGGACATGCAGTCAGCAGTTATCCCAGTCTGTCTCTGGCATTCACAAATCCCCTTAAAGCAGACAGTGACAGACCTCGCAGTAGCAAAGCGAGGGGTTAAGTCTACAGGCCTGTTCTAGGTGGTTCTGGTGCCTCGAGCAAGGCTCACCCATCTGGTCTTGCCGCTGGCTGGGTCCAACCGAAGCCACTTCCCCGTCACCACCGGGGCTTGGCTTGGATCCAGCCGGCAGCTGTGCCTGCCTGGGAGGAGATGCCCCATCATCTCCTGCACCGATCGTGGTTGGCAGCACACTGAACCCTTGCAGTGCATTGGCACCCTCCTTTTTTGCTACCAGCTCTCATCAACCTGCTCTGACTTACGACCAAGGCTCCCTCTAAATGTGGAGTCCTGTGAGCAAAAATTCTACTTTGTGAGCTACTGGCATTCAAGTTGTGAGCAGGTGATTTGGCTGCTGCATGACTTATTTTGCTCTGGAGCCATCCTTCCTGAGCCAAGACAAAAATGTGTGAGCTGGAGTCTAAAAAAACTATGAGCTAGCTCACACCAACTCAGCTTAGAGGGATCACTGCTTACGACGGTGTCCTAGGATTGGTCCCTGCCAACACCAAGCTATCTGTTGCCCGCCTCTGTCCATATGGATTCTGATTCTTCTTTCCAGAACGGTCCAGTAGATGGGGCTTGATGCAAAGGAATTAGCAAGGAACTCAGCGGGCCGAAGCTGGTGTTTGTGGTGTTTGTGGGGAGGGGAAGGGCACTCTGCTCCCTGGCACTGGCCAGCTGTGTCTGTTCTCTCCCCCCCCCCCTGCTTTGTGCTGCTGGAAGCCTCCCAGCTCTGATTCCAAGATGTGATTCTGTCCTCAGAAAACTTTTATTACCAGGCATGTGTTTCGTATGATATCACTCTTGGCGGCAGTAGAGCAGTTACTGTACAATTTAGCTTTAACCAAAGAGAGAGAGAGGGGAGAAATCCTGGCATTTTAAGTGCGCAGGGTTTGTTTTGTTGCCAGATTTACAAATCAAATCCAGTTAAGCCTCGCTGGTTGGAGATGGCTTTCTAATTTATCGCTGACACGTGGCCCAGGGAAAGAGAATAACAGCAGAGCACCAGGTCTCCTGGAGCAAGTTTGTTCCTTGCTGACAAAGCCATTGCGGACAGGAGATCAACATCTCTTCCCACCCCCACTGCCACAAGGCAGCCGGCTCTCTCTCTGTGATGCCTCTTTGAATCTCAGTTGGCTCATGAAAGGGGAGCTGCAGATGATTTATATATTTTCATTCTGCTCCCTTCAAAGGCAGGGCACACTTGGTTGCGTTCTCGTTTTCTCTCTCTTCCCTTACCCATTTTATCCTCATAACAACCCTGTTAGGCGGGTTACGCTGAGAGAGAGAGAATATGTGATGGGGCCAAGGCGTGGTCTTTGCGACTGTGGATTTGGACTTTTGTCTCCCTGCTCTAAGTTCAGTGCTGTGTTTGCACTGGCTCTCTGTCCTTCTGCAGCCTCTTCCATCAGTCGTTATTCTGTGGGCGATCGAGAAGGAGGCGTGATATTAGAAGGTTAGAGGTGGGCTGTGTTTGCAATGATGGCTTCTCTAAAGTGGTGGCACCGGACTGTGTTGTCTAACTACAAGGGAGCAAGGAGGTAGCAGCAGCAGGTCGCAGGGGGAGCGGAAATTGCTTGCCAAGCCTAAATCCGTCTGAGAGGTTTCTCACACCCATTCTCTTATCAATTTCCCTACCTAAAAATTATGTGGTACAACTTGGGGTGCCTCTGCTATAACGCTTAGATGCTCAGCTTTGGGGTTGGTATATAGTACTGCGGAATACGGTGCTCCAGTGTGGCTCAACAACCCCTATGCCCACAAACTCGATGTCCTACTCAGTGCAATCCACTCTGACCCGTTGGCTACCCACGTTGTGCCACATCACTTCCCCGCATCTCTGAAGACAAGATGCTCTTCTTTGTGAATATAGAAAGAACATTGAAAACAGAGAGTTGCCCATCCACAAAGAGATGGCTGACACGGGCCTCTCAAGGCTACGATCCCGATACCCAGCAATAAGATCTGCACAAATCCTGCCATCACAGATTTCAATCTAGGGAATGAATGGTTGCAAACATAAGAACATGAGAGATGCCAATGTTGGATCAGGCCAAAGGCCCATCCAGTCCAACACTCTGTGTCACACAGTGGCCAGAAATACCAGGTGCCATCAGGAGGTCCACCACTGGGGCCAGGACATTAGAAGCCCTCCCACTGTTGGCCCCCCCCCAAGCACCAAGAAGACAGAGCATCACTTGCCCCAGAGTCTCTCTCTAGACCTTGTGGCTAATAGCCACTGATGGACCTCTGCTCCATATGCTTATCTAATTCCCTTTTGAAGCCGTCCATGCTTGTAGCCGCCACCACTTCCTGTGGCAGTGAATTCCATGTGTGAATCACTCTTTGGGTGAAGAAGTACTTCCTTTTATCCGTTCTAACCCGACCGCTCTGCAGTTTCATGGAGTGCCCACGGGTTCTTGTATTGTGAGAAAGGGAGAAAAGTACCTCTTTCTCTACCTGCTCTTTCCCATGCATAATCTTGTAAACCTCAATCATGTCACCCCTCAGTCGTCGTTTCTCCAAGCTAAAGAGCCCTAAGTGCTTTAACCTTTCCTCATAGGGAAAGTGTTCCAACCCTTTTATCATTCGAGTTGCCCTTTTCTGCACTTTTTCCAAAGCTATAATATCCTTTTAAAGGTGTGGTGCAGTCAGTTCCACCCGATATCCATAACCTGATAAACACCAACAAGAGGCCTGCAGGATTTGACTTGCCACATAAAGTATGGAAGACGGCTAACAGAATATGAACAGGCTTTGGCAGTTGGGCAGACCTGTTGTTTAAATGGGGCAAAATACCAGGACGCAAATGCGATTGTGGCGCAGCCCACCAAAACTATTTTCCATCTGTCACAGGAATGTGAGCATCATGCTTGACGTGATGGAGCTCTCTGAACTCCCCCCAGCTGTGACTGAGTGGATTGAAAATTTAGATATTCGTATTTAGCGGGATTGCCCAGTCGGTCTGCATACCCGCTGTATCAACTTGGTTCCCTGTTTTATATTATTATATGCTTCCTGTGTGTAAAGGTAAAGGTTTCCCTTGCTCGAAAGCCAGTTGAATCTGACTCTTGGGGGCGGTGCTCATCTCTGTTTCCAAGCCGACGAGCCAGCGCTGTCCAAAGACTTCTCTGTGGCCATGTGGCCAGCATGACTAAACGCCAAGGCGCATGGAACGCTGTTACCTTCCCATTGAAGTGGTACCTATTTATCAACTTGCAATTTCTTGCTTTCAAACTGCTAGGTTGGCAGGAGCTGGGGCCAGAGACAGGAGCTCACTCCGTCACGGGGCACTAGGGTCTCGAACTGCTGAACTACCAACCTTCCAGTCTGCAGCTCAGCATCTTAACCTCTGAGCCACCGCAGCCTTCTGTGTGTAACTGTGCCATATGATAAATAAATAAATCCCTTCCTAACTGCTTGAGCCCATGCACACGCACATTCATGGCACACACCCCTTTCCCCTCTGTGGTATTACCAACAGTTCTGTCTTACTTGTACACTGATACTAGCCATGGTTGATGCAAACCCAGGATCTTGTGTAGCCCTGACTTTCTGATTTGCTTTGCAATCATGGTCTGTGAGGGAGTTAATGGTTTGTGTTGATGCATGGTTAATGCTGGAATGGAAGCAGGGTGAACCGCTTAGGAGGGGCGGGAGTGCTTGTTCCCCAGGCTGGCTCCTGATCGGCAAACCATGCCTGGAGCCAGCAGAATGTCCGCACCATGTTAAAGTTTGGGATGGCAGTAAGTAAGAAGGCTCAGTCTCTTTCTTCAAGTTTGTTTGCTATACTTCTTAAAAGAGCCTAAGTCTGTTTGTGTATGTTTCTTGGGGGTGGGGGTTTGGCTCTAGGGTGACAAGACCGCATAGCAACCCAGATCCCACACCCCGTATAATTTACTGAGTGAGAATAGAAGGCATTGTGAAAATGAGACCACAGAATCATCTTGTGCAGTGTGTGAAGCCACTGACTGAAGACCCAGAGGCTCAGAGAGGCTCATGCAAAAGGGTCTACGCTAGCCGACAGAAGCGTACAAGACAACACAAAATGCTTAAAATAGCATCAGTACTGAAGCCACTGACTGAAGACCCAGAGGCTCAGAGAGGCTCATGCAAAAGGGTCTACGCTAGCCGACAGAAGCGTACAAGACAACACAAAATGCTTAAAATAGCATCAGTACTCTGTAAGAAGGAGCTGCGGTGGCTCAAGTGGTGAAGACACTGAACTTCAGGCTGTGGAAGGTCGGTAGTTCAGCAGTTCGAGACCCAGGTGCCGCATGACGGAGTGAGCTCCCGTCTCTAGTTCCAGCTCCTACCAACCTAGCAGTTTGAAAGCAAGAAATTGCAAGTAGATAAATAGGTACCGCTTCGGTGGGAAGGTAACAGCGTTCCGTGCGTCTTGGTGTTTAGTCATGCCGGCCACATGACCACGGAAATGTCTTCAGACAGCGCTGGCTCTTCAGCTTTGAAACGGAGATGAGCACCGCAACCCTAGAGTCGGATTCGACTGGCTTTCGAGCAAGGGAACCTTTACCTTTACCTTTACTCTGTAAGAACATTTTAAAATGTATCCAAATAGACACTAATGAAAGTCACAAAACCACATGGGAGCACTCCTAAAAGGGAAAAATTTTGCTAAATCTAGAACATTTCAGGTGGGGAACACAGACAGCATTGCCTCAGACAACCAGAAGCAGCATTTATTTTGCACTTTCAGCACGATTTGCATCATTTCTGTACTCATTCCAACCATGTAGTGTAGAGTGATATAATTCTTCTACTGCAAATGGGGTTGGTAAAGGTAAAGGTAAAGGTTCCCTTGCTCGAAAGCCCACGAGTTCTTGTATTGTGAGAAAGGGAGAAAAGTACCTCTTTCTTTACCTGCTCTTTCCCATGCATAATCTTATAAACCTCGATCATGTCACCCCTCAGTCGTCTTTTCTCCAAGCTAAAGAGCCCTAAGTGCTTTAACCTTTCCTCATAGGGAAAGTGTTCCAACCCTTTTATCATTCGAGTTGCCCTTTTCTGCACTTTTTCCAAAGCTATAATATCCTTTTAAAGGTGTGGTGCAGTCAGTTCCACCCGATATCCATAACCTGATAAACACCAACAAGAGGCCTGCAGGATTTGACTTGCCACATAAAGTATGGAAGACGGCTAACAGAATATGAACAGGCTTTGGCAGTTGGGCAGACCTGTTGTTTAAATGGGGCAAAATACCAGGACGCAAATGCGATTGTGGCGCAGCCCACCAAAACTATTTTCCATCTGTCACAGGAATGTGAGCATCATGCTTGACGTGATGGAGCTCTCTGAACTCCCCCCAGCTGTGACTGAGTGGATTGAAAATTTAGATATTCGTATTTAGCGGGATTGCCCAGTCGGTCTGCATACCCGCTGTATCAACTTGGTTCCCTGTTTTATATTATTATATGCTTCCTGTGTGTAAAGGTAAAGGTAAAGGTTTCCCTTGCTCGAAAGCCAGTTGAATCTGACTCTTGGGGGCGGTGCTCATCTCTGTTTCCAAGCCGACGAGCCAGCGCTGTCCGAAGACGTCTCTGTGGTCATGTGGCCAGCATGACTAAATGCCAAGGCGCACGGAATGCTCTTACCTTCCCATTGAAGTGGTACCTATTTATCAACTTGCAATTTCTTGCTTTCAAACTGCTAGGTTGGCAGGAGCTGGGGCCAGAGACAGGAGCTCACTCCGTCATGGGGCACTAGGGTCTCGAACTGCTGAACTACCAACCTTCCAGTCTGCAGATCAGCATCTTAACCTCTGAGCCACCGCAGCCCTCTGTGTGTAACTGTGCCATATGATAAATAAATAAATCCCTACCTAACTGCTTGAGCCCATGCACACGCACATTCATGGCACACACCCCTTTCCCCTCTGTGGTATTACCAACAGTTCTGTCTTACTTGTACACTGATACTAGCCATGGTTGATGCAAACCCAGGATCTTGTGTAGCCCTGACTTTCTGATTTGCTTTGCAATCATGGTCTGTGAGGGAGTTAATGGTTTGTGTTGATGCATGGTTAATGCTGGAATGGAAGCAGGGTGAACCGCTTAGGAGGGGCGGGAGTGCTTGTTCCCCAGGCTGGCTCCTGATCGGCTAACCATGCCTGGAGCCAGCAGAATGTCCGCACCACGTTAAAGTTTGGGATGGCAGTAAGTAAGAAGGATCAGTCTCTTTCTTCAAGTTTGTTTGCTATACTTCTTAAAAGAGCCTAAGTCTGTTTGTGTATGTTTCTTGGGGGTGGGGGTTTGGCTCTAGGGTGACAAGACCGCATAGCAACCCAGATCCCACACCCCGTATAATTTACTGAGTGAGAATAGAAGGCATTGTGAAAATGAGACCACAGAATCATCTTGTGCAGTGTGTGAAGCCACTGACTGAAGACCCAGAGGCTCAGAGAGGCTCATGCAAAAGGGTCTACGCTAGCCGACAGAAGCGTACAAGACAACACAAAATGCTTAAAATAGCATCAGTACTGTGTAAGAAGGAGCTGCAGTGGCTCAAGTGGTGAAGACACTGAACTTCAGGCTGTGGAAGGTCGGTAGTTCAGCAGTTCGAGACCCAGGTGCCGCATGACGGAGTGAGCTCCCGTCTCTAGTTCCAGCTCCTACCAACCTAGCAGTTTGAAAGCAAGAAATTGCAAGTAGATAAATAGGTACCGCTTCGGTGGGAAGGTAACAGCGTTCCGTGCGTCTTGGTGTTTAGTCATGCCGGCCACATGACCACGGAAATGTCTTCAGACAGCGCTGGCTCTTCAGCTTTGAAACGGAGATGAGCACCGCAACCCTAGAGTCGGATTCGACTGGCTTTCGAGCAAGGGAACCTTTACCTTTACCTTTACTCTGTAAGAACATTTTAAAATGTATCCAAATAGACACTAATGAAAGTCACAAAACCACATGGGAGCACTCCTAAAAGGGAAAAATTTTGCTAAATCTAGAACATTTCAGGTGGGGAACACAGACAGCATTGCCTCAGACAACCAGAAGCAGCATTTATTTTGCACTTTCAGCACGATTTGCATCATTTCTGTACTCATTCCAACCATGTAGTGTAGAGTGATATAATTCTTCTACTGCAAATGGGGTTGGTAAAGGTAAAGGTAAAGGTTCCCTTGCTCGAAAGCCAGTCGAGTCCGACTCTAGGGTTGCGGTGCTCATCTCCGTTTCAAAGCCGAAGAGCCAGCGCTGTCCGAAGACGTTTCCGTGGTCATGTGGCCGGCATGACTAAACACCAAGGCGCACGGAACGCTGTTACCTTCCCACCGAAGTAGTACCTGTTTATCTACTTGCAATTTCTTGCTTTCGAAATGCTAGGTTGGCAGGAGCTGGAACGAGAGACGGGAGCTCACTCCGCCATGCGGCGCACTTGGGTCTCGAACTGCTGAACTACCGACCTTCCACAGCCTGCAGTTCAGCGTCTTAACCACTTGAGCCACCGCAGCTCCTAAATGGGGTTGAGAGCATGGTAATTCCCCCCCCTAAAGTGCCTGTCTGATACGTGATTTGAACCCAAAACTTTGCAGCTCGTGCTTTTAGCCAGTCTGCTAAAGAAGCTGTGCTGAAACTTTAGATCAGCCTTGGCTAAGGATGGATTGCCCGTTCTGAATGCCCTGACCTAGAGAGCCCAGGCCTGCCTGATCGCCAGGATCTCGGAAGCTAAGCCAAGTTGGCCCTGGTGAAGTGTTCAGGTGGGAGACCACCAAGGAAGTCCAGGGCTGCAATGGAGAGACTGGCAATGGCAAGCCACCTCTAAACATCTCTTGCCTTGAAGACCCCATGAGGGGTCGTCATGAATCAGCTGCGACTTGACAGCATTTCCCACCACCACCACCACGACCACCATTCTGTGAATAGAGAACCAGCTCAGCATCTTGTGGCCTCTGTGAAGGATGACCACGCTGGTGGGAGGGGAAGCTGCCTTAGATTAGTACTGGAAGCACTTGCAACTAAGCAACGAGGCTTACATCATTCTCCTCTCTTCTGTTTTATCCTCACAACAACCCTGTGAGGTTAGGTCCGGCTGAGACTGTGTGACCGGCCCAAGGTCACTGAGTGAGCTTCCGTGGCACGAGTGAGGATTCGAACCTGGGTTTCCCAGATCCTAGTGTGACACTTTAACCACTACACCATGCAGTGGTGTACTGGCTAAACATAACAGTCATAAGAACATACGTAAGGATTGTGTGACCGGCCCAAGGTCACCGAGTGAGCTTCCGTGGCACGAGTGAGGATTCGAACCTGGGTTTCCCAGATCCTAGTGTGACACTTTAACCACTACACCATGCAGTGGTGTACTGGCTAAACATAACAGTCATAAGAACATACATAAGAGAACATAAGAGAAGCCAGTGTTGGATCAGGCCAATGGTCCATCTAGTCCAACACTCTGTCACACAGTGGCCAAAAACACCAGGTGCCCTCAGGAGGTCCATCAGTGGGGCCAGGACACTAGAAGCCCTCCCACTGTTGTCCCCCCCCCAAGCACCAAATACAGTGCATCCTTTGCCCCCAGCCTGTGAGTTCCTATCTATACCTTGTGGCTACTAGCCACCGATGGACCTCTGCTCTATATGCTTATCTAATTCCCTCTTAAAGCTGTCCACGCTTGTAGCCACCACCACCTCCTGTGGCAGTGAATTCCATGGATCACTCTTTGGGTGAAGAAGTACTTCCTTTTATCCGTTCTAACCCGACCGCTCAGCAATTTCATGGAGTGCCCACAAGTTCTTGTATTGTGAGAAAGGGAGAAAAGGACTTCTTTCTCGACCTGCATAATCTTATAAACCTCGATCCTTTGCTGTAACAGGCTCCTAGCTTTGCGATCCAGCTGACGTTTCTCTCTTACTTTCAGTGGGTTCGAGTGGGGTTTCAACTCGGCTGGGTCTCGAGCCGGCTCTTCTCACCAGAGCAGGCATCTTCTGGAATTCTCAGCAAGTTTACATCAGGACCCAGGTGGCGGGAAGAACGATGGGTAAGCATAAAAACCTCTTCTCTTTGACTTCTGGTCTCCAGCGTCTTTACGGCTTGGATTCCAGCTACCGCTTCCGTAGTTGCAAAACTTCTGCCCACAAAGGGTGGTTTCCCCACTCTTACAGGAGGCTGACATGTCCCCCCTCAAATGCCCACTTCAGCAGTAGGTGTCATTTCAGGTTCCTGCAGGGTGGGTAGGGAAATCATGCTTTCTGAGCAGAAGTCCACGCCCCCATGGAAGCGCTCTTCGGGATCCAACCCTTTGTTCATGCGTATATTTTTGCCCTTATGCTCGCATAAATGGTACGATTAGAATGTCTTTTGTTTCCCCTTTGACGATGATGACCTGGTTATCCATGGTTCTGTAAGAAGTTGGGGTCACAAGAGGTTCAGGATTGATCGGCAGAGCGTGAGATGGCCATAGACAGGTCTCTATAAATGTGAATTATTTACCTGCTCCCAAGCCTTTCCCAGTTGCTCAGGGGCGTTCAGACTGGACGGCCCTGAGGTACGGTTGCCAGCTCCAGGTTGGGAAGTTCCTGGAGATTTTGTGGTGGAGTACGGGGTGGGGCCTTAGTCAGATATAATGTCATAGATTCCACCTTCCGAAGAAGCCATTTTCTCCAGGGGGCAGAGCTCTGTCACCTGGAGATCAGATGTAATTCCAAGGGATCTCCAGGACCCACCTGGAGGTTGGCAACTCTGCCCTAAGGTTTTCCAGCACTGCCTCAGCAAATGCTCGGCAACTTGAAGGGTGATGCCTGGGGAGGGCCGAGCTGAGGGAGGACGTAATGTCGCTTCTGCATGACATTCTAGGCTGCCTTCCAGTCTCTAGAGACTTTAACATAGAGATGAGGGGGACGTTCCTAGAGCATCACTAGGTGGGGGTCGTTTTTTTCCTCCCACTCCTCAGTTTCTTGCAGTGGAAAATTGGGGCTGGGGGTTTTTGCCTGAAAATGGCTCTGTGGCCCAAGCACATAGAGTAGCTCACGAGGCTAGGCCCCAGCCTTAATGCAGTGAGGTTCTAGAACAGGACCCCAGAATGCTTGGATTGAGCAGGGGCATGGTTGGTGTGTGCAGCATCTTCTGTACCTCCAAATACAGAACTCAGAAGGATCTTGCTTCTTGTCTCCCAGGCGAGCCACTGTGGTGTAATGCTTAGTATGTCAGGGTCTGGGAAACCTCCGTTCTAGTCCCTACTCCGCCATGAAATTCACTGGCTTATCTTAGGCCACACTCTCTGTCTACCTCCCAGGGTTGTTTCGGGACTAACGTGAGGAATGGATGAACGCGCATGCCACTTGGAATTCTTTGGAGGAAGGGTCACGTAAAAATGTCCTAGCTAGACGAGGATCTCTTAAGAGGAGGTGGGGAACTTCTGTGGCCTGGTGGTTGTGTTGTCTGTTTTAATATGACCAGCGGCTGTGCCCCAAGACATCCTCTCTCATTCTCACAAGCATGCACTTTCCACAGTTATGCCCACATAACCCATCGCCTCTTACGATGTTACAGGTGTGTGTTTTGTGCATTCTGTCTGCCAGCATCAGTTGTTTGGTGTAGTGGTTAAGTGCGCTGACTCTAATCTGGGAGAACCAGGTTTGATTCTCCACTCCTCCACTTGCACCTGCTGGGTGACCTTGTGCAAGCCATAGGTTTGGCACAGCTGTCCTTGAAAAAGAGCATTTTCTGTCAAGAGCTCTCTCAGCCCCACCTACGTCACAGGGTGTCTGTTGTGGGGAGGGGAAGGGAAAGGAGTTTGTAAGCCGCTCTGAGATTCCCTTGGATGGTGAAGGGCGGGGTATAAATCCAATCTCCTCCTCCTCCTCCTCTTCTTCCTCCTCTTCTTCCTCTTCTTCTTCCTCTTCTTCTTGTCAAACGAGGGACACCAGAAAGAAAAACCTGCTACTAGGAATATTAAAACGGATGCTTATGGTGCTTTGTAATGTGGCTGCAATGATAATCTCCATCTCCCCCTTGGCAATTCAAAGTAAGCTCCAGCCGAGCTTAGAGTACCAACAGAGGATGGAACCTTCTTGCTTTGTCTGGCCGTGTGAGCATTTTACGGAGCAGCATCTCTTCCTTGGTGGACTCCGCTGAGCGCACATTTGGTCCTGATGCTCCATGTGAGCCTGCGGCTGCTGTCTACTCTGTCTGGGGCCCGCCTGGACAATGTCACACTGTTTCTCTGCTAATGTTCTTGGCCATTTGCAGAGGTTTACTTTAGGCAGCGGGCAGATGCGTGCTTTAATCGTCTCCAGATTGTGTGTTTGGCTTTTTCAGCTAATGGCTTGTTCCCTCTGATTGGAGTCTTTCCTTTCCAGTAGAGGTTTTTTCCCCTTTTCTTTTTATGGCCATCCACAGATGTGCCGAAAGCATACGTCGCGGAGAATGTTGTGGAAAGCAGGCAGGGAGACAAGAGTGTTTGTAATGTCTTTGCAGCAAAAATCCGATGTGGTCTCATCTCGAAGCATCAACTGCGTGTGTGTGTGTTTGTGCTCAAGGTCTGTGCAATGGATACTTTTGGTCGGTGGAGCAGCAGACTCTCCTCTCCTGTCCTCCCCCCTTCCGTTTAATGCTACTATATCCCTGCAGCTGGCTTTGTGATACCTTCCTATTAGCCCTCCTGGTTCTGTTCTTGTGTCTGCCTTCTTGCCCGCCTCTCCCTGGGCTAAGGTACACAGCATGAGGGAGCTGGCTTTCCCCTGTCTATCACTTTCAGCCTGTACACCAATCTCTTGCTTGCTTCCTTCCTTCCATGGCCACATCTCCATCCGTCTTGTCTCTCCATATCCTCCACCCTACTCCTCGTACGTGCTTCTGATAAATGAGCATTGGTTTGGCCTGAAGTCTTTGGTACATACCTGTGGCCACCACTTCTAGTCCTACGGTTCCTTCCTGATTCCCCCCCTCCGCAGACACACTTCTTCTGCTCTGCCTCTTATTCACATTCCATTCCACTGAGCTTGCTCTTCCCCAGGCTCCAAGAGCTGCTTTCTGGCCACATTTAATAGCATCCACACAGTCCCTGAGCTTCTGCGACACCCTGCTCTCCCGCCTCCTGGCCCTTTCTTCTCTTCCCCCCCACTGCCTGTAGGGGGGCTGTCAGTCTTATCCTTGGCCTCTTATTCTTTGCCCTTTTTCGTTCTCTCTAGGCAATCTCATTTTCCTCTGCCTCTTTAGGATGAAGGTTTCTAAACATCTTTTTCCGTTTTTGATCTTTTTCAAAAGCAATTTGTGAGATGGAAGGGAAATGTACTTAGAGCGTTTCCACTTGTGCAGGCAGTGGTGCAAAGACTACCGCAAGAAGTAGCAATTAACCATAGCAGGAATCAACACAATGAAGGTCCTGATTTGGATTTTGGTTTTGTGCTTGTTCATGCATGTTTACTACTGTGATTATTGCAAGCACTGTGCATATGGGCGTGGCGCAGGGGATGGTGGAGGATCCTGGGAGACCTGGTTTCGAACCCTCACTTCTTCTGTTAAAGCTTGCTGGGTGACCTTGGGCCAGTCACCTTCTCTCAGCTTAACTTGCCTCCCAGGATTGTTATTCTGAGGAAACAAAGTTGGAGAGAACCATGTTCTAAGTTGTTTTGGGGGAGAAAAAGTGGGATTATGAAAAGTGTGCATCTTTTCATTAAACTGAAAATCATTAAAACCTTTTCCAACTTGTGCCTGTGATTTCCTGGAAATCACTTGTTGTGCAAGTTTGGGGGATCCAACTCCCTGAAAAACATCTTCACCCAGCAGTGAAGTATATATTATTGATCTACATCAGTGTACCAAGGACAGGTGATTTCCCCCAAGACGTGTCCAGTCTTAAGTTTTACTAGTTAGCGAGGAATGGGAAGGAGCAAAGATAACAAGGGATGTGATGTCAGATGGTTGGCAGTTTCCAAGAGCCGTGAAAAGGCGGTCTCCCTGCAGGGCAGTGACACATGTTGCCCTCAAGTCACTACTGAACCATCTATTGTGCGAAAGAACAAAACAGCCCTTCCTCTTGGAAGGGTCCCGGAAGCCCTAGTAGGTCTGGCCAGGGCATTCTTTCTCTCCCCTTGCCCCTACAGCCATTTGCCTCACCCATAGGGTTGCCAGCCTCCAGGTGGGGCCTGGGGATCTCCCGCTTTTACAACTGATCTCCAGCTGACAGAGATCAGCTCCCCTGGAGAAAATGGCTGCTTTGAAGGGGAGACTCTATGGCACTGTACCAGGCTGAGGCCCCTCCCCTCCCCACCCTCTCCTGGCTCCACCCCCAAAGTCTCCAGGTGTTTTCCAAACCAGATTTGGCAACCCTACTCACCCGTCCCTCCTTCTGTGGGCAGAAAGTTCCCAATTCTTTAAGCAGGATAGAATGAATTACACAAAGCAAGCTTGTGTAGTATGAATGGGAAGATAAAAATTTTTTAATATAGGTTTTTTCCTTCTTGATTGTTCATATTCATATTTTTCCTTGGCTTTATGGATTTCTCTTTTAAGTAATATTTTATTAGGATGTTAGAAAGGCCTGTTATATAGAAGGCTTTCCTCTTGTAGGTCTGATATTGTTAGTAGATAACATAATAGGTACAAAGTTCACGATTCTGTAGTTCTTAAGGGCAAAACCTTGCAATGTCTGGGTCAGAGAAGATTTTAGTCTCGTATCAGTAAAAAATACTTTTGTTTGGGATATGAAGAATCCTTGCCCATTATCATTTAGGTTAGGTTAAGTAAACACTTAGGTTTTACGTTGATTTGACGTAGATATATGTTTCTTTACATCTGACAAATCAGAGGCTTATTATTCAAATGACCACTGTCTTTTGTAACCAGTTATGCTTTTTGAATATTGTTTTCTTGATGATGTCAATCCATGTATAAAATATCATGTATTTCCTGAATATGTTCAGAATATGTTCAAGAAGAAGAAGATGAAGAAGAAAAAGAAGAAAGTTGTCAATTTTTGATGAGTTATTTGGTCCAATTTTTTTCCTGTTAATTGAAGCATATCTCCTGAATATGCTGAGAAGAAAGCAGTCAATTTTGGATGGACTATTTGGTCTACCTGTTTTCCTGTTAATTGAAATAAAACATAGATCTTCCTACAGCACTTGTTAATATGCATGTTTTAATTCTGATCACATAGATTACTTGGCTGAGTCTGGTACCCACATCCCTCTATTTATTTATTTACAATATTTATATAACATTTTTTTCTCACTGTTCAAAGTGGTTTACAGTAAAACAAGTAAATTAAAACTGATCAGAAACCTGGCATATTAAAAACTTAGGGGGCTTCTTCGCCATGTTAACCCCCTTTTTTTTTTGCAGTGTTAATCCCCAGTTTGCTTGCTCTGACTCAGGGTATTTGCAGTTCATCCCCTTGTTGGAGAGAGAGGATCACTGCATTTACTTCCTTTTTCATGGATCACAGGGGGACAATTACCTTGAGCAGCCCCTGTATTGACATGGCTGTTCATTTCCAGGCTTCTGACAGTTCACCAGTGGAATCTGTGGAGGCATCTCTCTTAGCTCCCATCTCCTCTGCGTGTTTTTGCTTCTAGGTATAAGCGTTCGGTTTCAGATAACAAAGCGTTGATGGTCGTGACCGAGGAGCCGATAATATACATTTCTCCTCCACCCTGCCAGCCGTCCATCAACCGCACAGAGTCCCTCAGGTAAGCAGCTTGTTTGGTGTGTGTGACTAGCCCATGTCCTTTGGTCCTTTAAGTGTGCGGACTCTAATCTGGAAGAACCGGGTTTGATTCCCCACTCCTCCACTTGCACCTGGCTGGATGACCTTGGGCAAGCCGTAGTTCTGATAAGAGCTGTCCTTGAAAAAGAGCAGTGTCTGTCAAGAGCTCTCTGAGCCCCACCTACCTCACAGGGTATCTGTTGTGGGGAGGGGAAGGGAGAGGCGTTTGTAAGCCACTCTAAGACATGTTCGGGTAGTGAAGGGCGGGGTATAAATCCAATCTCCTCCTCCTCCTCCTCCTCTTCTTCCTCTTCTTCTTCCTCTTCTTCCTCTTCTTCTTCCTCTTCTTCCTCTTCTTCTTCCTCTTCTTCCTCTTCTTCTTCCTCTTCTTCCTCTTCTTCTTCCTCTTCTTCCTCTTCTTCTTCCTCTTCTTCCTCTTCTTCTTCCTCTTCTTCCTCTTCTTCTTCCTCTTCTTCCTCTTCTTCTTCCTCTTCTTCCTCTTCTTCTTCCTCTTCTTCCTCTTCTTCTTCCTCTTCTTCCTCTTCTTCTTCCTCTTCTTCCTCTTCTTCTTCCTCTTCTTCCTCTTCTTCTTCCTCTTCTTCCTCTTCTTCTTCCTCTTCTTCCTCTTCTTCTTCCTCTTCTTCCTCTTCTTCTTCCTCTTCTTCCTCTTCTTCTTCCTCTTCCTCTTCCTCCTCCCCCTCCCCCCCCCAAGCACAACCTTTCCAAGGTGCCCATTCCCAGAGCCTTTACTATCTGTGCTTGGTTCCTTTGAGAGCATAAGGAGGTTCTTAGTTTATCGTTCAACCAACTATTCCCCAATTCTCAGTATCTTAGGGCAATGGCATTCAAGAAGTTGTTATAGCTGTGATTTAAAAAGTCCCCCCCCCCCGTCTTCTGAGTTCTGAATGGCCAATTATGTCTCATAATGAAGTGGACAAAGGAAGAAGTCTAAAGGGCCAGAGGCCTTAAACGGACTCCTAAGGACCTGGTGCTAGCATCGTAACACCTGCATCAAGGAACCAGCATGTTTACTGAAGAAGGCACAGGTTGAACTGAGCTACAAGCCCTGCTTATTGATGGGCAGCTGATATTTCCAGGTGC
This sequence comes from Gekko japonicus, assembly GCF_001447785.1. Taxonomy (NCBI): domain Eukaryota; kingdom Metazoa; phylum Chordata; class Lepidosauria; order Squamata; family Gekkonidae; genus Gekko; species Gekko japonicus. Next base: position 1,169,631 of record NW_015174281.1, on the reverse strand, counting down.
TGTGAAGCCACCTGTGATGGAGTTAATGCCAGCCCTAAGAATTTTGTAATACGCAAAGCTGAATTGGAACACTGCTGCTTTTCGCATTCTTTCTTTAGCTTATTTGGGCCCAGACAGCTCATTTTTAAAAATCAGGGAATTCCGATAATCAGCATCGGTACGTGGTAGCAGGATCGCTGAGAGGCGGAGGGACCATGGCTCAGCGGTGGAGCATCTGCTTGGCATGCGAAAGGTCCCAGGTTCAACCCCCAGCATCTTCCGTTAAAAGGACATGACCTGAGACCCTGGGGAGCCACTGCCTGTCAAAGGGGAGACACTACTGATCTTGACAAGGACAGCTTCACTTTGAGTGCATGAAATCTGTCTTGAGACTGTAGCCTCTGGGTTGCACCGGGCACCTGGTCTGAGAATGTCCATCTGAATTTTTGTTGTCTCTCATTGCAGGGGTTTTGCCATCATAGGGAAGGCTGTTTGAATCTCACCCTCAGTCTAGTAAACTAAGCTTACCTCTAGAGTTTGCATTTGCAGGTTAAGTCATGAGCTGCGAGGCTGGGTTCACAGACATGAAGCTGAAAGGACGAGATCGAGGAAGGTGTCCAGTAGCCAGCAGCAGAAAGCTCCAGCCATTCAGGTAGGTTTATGGTGTCTGATTCCATCTTGTAAGTAGGTGGGCGGGGTCTGTGTAGTGGTGACTCCTGATTCTTGCAACCAGGGGCTAGGCTGAGGATCCAGAAGTGAAGCTCCTGGGGAGCTGGCTTAGGTCTTCCATTGCCTGCCCCGATGCTAGCCTGGTGGGGTTCCTCTCTCTGTCCCAAACAACCGCCTGTATTTGGGAAGCTGAGGCCTGATTTGCACATCGCCATTGTGGTTTGGGGTTCTGCTCCCCACTGGTTGGAAGCCCGCATCACAGGTGTACTTCTCTGAAGTTCTGCATCATGTTAGGATGTTTGGATCACGTGGTTACTTCCCTTCCTTTGCTAGTGCTGTAGCCAGAATTGTTAGGAAAAAACAAAACAAAATACAGTTCGATCACCAAACTGTTGATGATTTGTATACCTCAGTGGGAGCATTCAGAGGATACTTCTAGGAATGTTTGCACACCACAACCAGATCAGGTTGAATTCAGCAATGACTCATTTCCCTCTGTGTGATATTTCTCTCTCTCTCTCTTTCTCTCTCTTTCAAAAAGAACTCTTTAGGACAAAATGCAAACTCTGAACTGATGGCTATTCCCTACGTCTGCCACATTAAGAACATAAGAACATAAGAGACGCCAATGTTGGATCAGGCCAAAGGCCCATCCAGTCCAACACTCTGTCACACAGTGGCCAAAAATACCAGGTGCCATCAGGAGGTCCACCAGTGGGGCCAAGACATTAGAAGCCCTCCCACTGTTGCCCCCCCCCAAGCACCAAGAAGACAGAGCATCACTTGCCCCAGAGCCCCTATCTAAGATTAAGATGGGATCTTAATCAGCAAGTTGTTCTTCTAGTATTTGTCAGCCCATTCTTCAAAACGGTCCCATTAGATCCATTTCCAACAGTTTCTGTGGAGAAGGAAATCGACAAGTCTCTCCTGAACCCAGCACTGCTTTTACGATATAAATCATTCCTCAAAAAGGCATTTTAATCCTGTTGGTACCCTTCTGTTTCTCACCGGTGGAGGACTGGCCATTCAGACCGGCTGCTTCTTCCTAACTGGATGGTCAGTTTGGTGTAGTGGTTAAGTGCGTGGACTCTAATCTGGGAGAACCGGGTTTGATTCCCCACTCTTCCACTTGCAGCTGCTGGATGACCTTGGGCAAGCCATAGTTCTGTCAGAGCTGTTCTTGAAAAAGAGCAGTTTCTGTCAGAGCTCTCTCAGGCCTACCCACCTCACAGGGTGTCTGTTGTGGGGAGAGGAAGGGAAATGAGTTTGTAAGCCGCTCTGAGACTCCGAGTGAAGGGCGGGGTAACAATCCAATTTCTTCTTCTCTTCTTATGTAAGAATATTGGAGCCTTGGTGGATTAAACCAATTGTCCTGTGTAGCTCAGTATCCTGTTTTGAGTAGAGGCCAGCCCAGATGCTTCTCTGAAACGCAGGCTAAAGCCTTGCCTGATTGCTTGGCTTCTCAATGACTGCTATTCAGAACTACACTGAACATTGGGGCTCCACTTAGCAAACCTAGGTAATAGCTGTGATAGATTTCTCTTCTCTGAATTTGTTCTGGAGTTTTATTTTTTAAAAGGCATGTAATCTAGTGGCTTTCTTTATAGCCTTGTGACGCTAAGTCTTTTGTTCATTTTGAAGTTATAATCAGTCAATTTCATTGGGTGACCCTGCATTCTAAGTATAGCAAAAGGGGGAGGCGGTCTTCATCCGCTCTCTAAGTCTAGCTGTATTTTCTAAATTTTTATCAAACCCCCCCCCCTTCCCTGGTCATCTTTCTTCTGAATTAAAAAGCCTCTTCTTTGGTTAAGGGAAAAGGGCTTCAACACCTTAATCGTTTTGTTTACCCTTTCCTTCATCTTTTATCAATGTCATGATGATGCCCTTTTTGAAGATGGAGTGAGCAGAAATGTATGTAATCTCTCAGATACAGCCAAGTCATAGGTTTATGGAAAGGCATTATGATAACTGGACATTTTTTATTTTCAATCTCTGCCCTGCACTGAAGTTACCTGTTTGACTTTTCATCGAAATATGCACCATAACCCTAAGATCTCTTTTCCCTGGTTAGTCATTGCCAGACTATCTGTGAAGTTAGGTGTTTTTGCCCTAATTCTACAGTGAATCTCATTTGTTTATTCACTGTATTTATAGTTCACCTTTCTCATTGAGACTTAAAGCAGATTACGTGTAAATCGATACAATACATATGAAGGGACATTATTGTATTTAGGATTACAGAAATTTGAATAGGTATAGCATATTACATGTGTGAAGGAACAGATGTTCATGCCCATGTTCCTTTAGGTTCCTTGGGACCTTGGAAAGTTCTGTGGTAGTACCCAGTCACCACCCATTTCCTGTACTCCCATTTACCATTGTGGCCACCCAGCATCCCTGCCATTTCCTGTACTCCCATTTACCATTGTGTTGCTTATTCATCCAGTTTGGAGTTCTTTAAATCTCTGATTAGGTTTTCACACTAGAATAATTCAGTGGCCCTCTGTAAATTTGGCTGCTTCCCAACTGACAGCAAATCATTTTCGATTGTGCTGGCCTCAGTTTCTTACATTTGGCGTCTGGCACGTATCCTTATCAGTTCCAATGTTGTCTTCCAATATATTTCAGCAAGAACTCTGGGAACGAACTGCAGGTTTATTACACTTCACCACGGAATTACCAAGACTTCTTTGATGAAATTCACAGGAGGGGAGATACATTTTATGTGGTATCATTCCGTAGGGTAAGTGCATTACGCTTTTGTGTAACTTGAACTATCAGGGTATCCATTGTAAAAACGGAGGCCATGTATATAAGCTCAATGTACTTCACGCCAACTTGTCATGGCTTCCTGTGAAGACATCCTGGAAACTTCTTGTTGATGGTGCTTAGAAGCCACCTAGCCCCTTCACAGAAGGCAGAGCTCCCTAGGCATCCTTGGCAGAGAAGGGTCAGGGGAACCAAGACAATTTAATTTTGGTATAAGTACATCCTGAGATCTACGTGCACTGGGTGAGAAAAGAAGAGAGATGGCCTTCCTCCCTACCCCAGTGAGTCCGTTCGCCATTCGTACTTCCCGTGTTAAGGAGTTATGAGGGGATAAAATCATCCCCACAGCCAGGCTCTGGGATGGTTACTTTTCCCACACTTACTAGTATAGTAATAAATCTATAGAGCAATTGGATGCATTCCTACTTTTCTGTCAGTTTCACAGGCAGAAAATCATGAGACCACCTGTATACCTTTTTCTACCAGTTGGTAACTGCAAAAGAACCAAAAGCTCGTTCCGATGGTAGTTGAATAATTTAACATGGGAACAGAGTAAATACAACTTGATGTTAGTGTTGGTGTTCTCAGAGGTGTGTTTGTGCTTCTGTTTGTTTGTGAACCATTCATTCAATAAGTAAGACCAATGGTTGGTGGTTCAGCAGGGAATCAGATGAAAATGAGCTCATCTTCCTCCTGAGCAATGGGTTCCCCAGTCTGAGACACCTGGCTTTCTGCCTGGCTGAAAACTGCAGTGCCACCCACCAGCCACCCGTTGTGGTGGTGCTACAGTGCACAGAGGTCAGGCCAGATCTGCTTGCAAGCTGGCACAGTGGGGTAAGGAGGATGGCTTCTGGGCCCTGCTCTGGGCAGGGGGGGTCCCCTGACGACACTCACTGGTACCTCAACTTGACAATTCTGTAAACAAGGTTAGAGTTGGACTGACTTTTGCATCAAGGGGCAGAGAGATTACCACTGGACTGCAGCCCCCCTCTCCCCTTCCCTGCTCAAAAGCGGGCCTCACTTTGTTTTGGCTCCTGTTGCTTTTCAGCTTTGCAGCAGCTGTTAAATCCCTTTCAGTGACCGTTTGGCTTCTTTAGACCCAATCGAGGCCATCCTGGCAATTTCTGTTCCTCTGATATATTTTCCTCCAACCCTGCAAATGCTCTCAACACTCGTTCAGTTGCTTCAAACAGCCTGCAGTTTGCACTGTGTGATTATCCCACTACGTGTCAGCAGGTGGAGTGATTGCTCACCTTTTTTTACTTCAAGGCAGTGTCCCCCCAAAAAACATTTTCTATTGTAGAGGAAGCCTTTTTTACCTCCATTGGCCTCTCAAGGAACCCTGTCAGTTGAATAATATTTTAACAACCTCACATAGGGCACTCCTCAGGTGTTTGCTGTCAACTTACGTGCTCTGGGAATGCACTCTAAAAGGCATCTGGTAGCTGCCCATTGTGAGGGAAGTTCAGTCATGGTAGGCAGAGTCTTTTAGAGAAACTCATCTTCCATTACTGACGGTACCATCCTAAACAGTTCATTGGTGTCAGTGGGCTTAGGAAGGTATAACTCTCCTTAGGATGGCAGTGTGAATTTCTCAACCAGTAGTGTTTTCACTGTGAAAAACATGTATTGCTTGAGTGGCCTGTGCTTTTTTTAGACAAAAAATACATGATAGATTTTTCCGTAAGCCTGGCTACTTGTTCTGTACCATGTGGACCTAGCCCATATTCTACGTGAAGACATTAATGTCTCTACTTCCTTCACATTTTTAAGGGACAAGAATTAGCTGGACGTCCTCTTGTTAATGGGGATCTGGTTGCTGACAAATGGAAAAGTTGTTCAGATATAGAACTAACTGGAAAGTTAAATTTAGCTGCATGAAATGCCTGATATTAGATGCAAAATGCTCCAGATATTAGTCTGCTAAAGACTTCTGCGCACCTGCCACATATGTAGTTGAAGACAGTAGGAAAAGAGGAAGACCCAACATGAGATGGATTGACTCAATAAAGGAAGCCACTGACCTTTGGTTTGCAAGACCTGAGAATGGCTGTTAATGACAGGATGTTTTGAAGGTTATTAATTCATAGGGCACCATAAGTTGGAAGTGACTTGGTGGTCCTTAACACTCACATCTGCCATGTGACTGTCAAGAAACTCTAGTGTTTGCCAGAAAAGGGCTTGCAAATCATTGCTTTAAGGAACTCTTTGGTTAAAAGGCCACCAGTCCTACTAAGTGTGCCCCAGCATGTGGTGCTGAGGCAGGAGAGCATTGTGCGCATGTGGTGCTGAAGCAGATGAGCATTGTGCGCATGTGTGGGTTGGAGGCTACGTGGACAGGTTGTATGTTCCAATTGGTTCAGTGGTCTGGGCTAGGGATGTGCACTCGGTATATACCGAGCTGAATAAATACCCGAAAAATACCTTCAGTATTTTTCGGGCATTTATTCAGCCAAATCAGATTAGAGAATCTGCCATGCCTGAATAAAAGCCGATATTATTTGGCTTTTATTCAGGTGTGGCTTGAAGGCATTTAAAGTTTAAATGCTTTCTGAACTCCATTATACCCTATGGCAACGGTCCTCATAGGGTATAATGGAGCCGAATAAATTCGGGTTTCCTGAATATTTACCCGAATCCCAATACAATACCAACATTGGGATTCAATCAAGAATATTCGGGAATAGCAATATTTTTGGGGTCTAATAGACCCGAATCGGGAAGAAAATGAATTATTATTATTTTTTTGCACACCCCTAGCCTGGGCTCAACCTGGTCAGGTTCCACCTGTCTCTGCCAATAGTGTTACAAGCAGATATAACAGATGGATTAAATAAGAAATATACTCAAGCTATAATCAGGGAACAGTTTCAGAGAATTAGCTGTGTTGGTCTGCAGTAGAACAGCTAGATTCAAGTCCAGTAGCACCTTAGAGACCAACAAGATTTCCAGGGTGTAAGCTTTCGAGAGTCAAAGATCCTTTCGTCTGATCTAATGGAGGAAGCTTGGACTCTGAAAAGTTTATACCCCAAAAAATCTCCTTGTCCTCCAAGGTACTACTGGTCTCATATCTAGCCAGTCAGGAAACAGTATGGGCAAAACAAAGTTAGTGGTGTGTGTATGTGCGTGAAATGGAATGTGGAAGGTGTTTGCTCTGAGGAGCCAAGATTGGTGGAGGGTGAAATAACAGGTCCATTCTGATGCTATCTGATTCTGGGAACTCTGGGAATTTTCCCCCCCTCACTGCAAAGTTTCTGATAAAAGTAATCCAGACAAAAACTGTAGCCAGTTGTTGATTAAGGTGGAAATGTGCTCTTTATAGCTCAGGAGATTAAAAAAAAAAATGGGGCCAGGGCCAATGGTGCAAAATCAGGTAAAAATATACTTTATTACTCAATTAAATTTCCAAAAAAAAAATTAATCTCCTGTGACTGGTACGGCTCTTTATTTTCTCTTTATAGCTCAGCCAGAATAGAATGACGTTTCCCCTCAGATTTTACAGATTGTGGCCTGGACTTTCCAGTGCTGTCCAAAATGTTACACAACACAAAACCTAATTGCAGGACTAGGGATTCCTTAGACTGTCTACAACTTGAAAGCATTTTGTGACTTGGAGTCTTATTTTTCATGGGAGCTGGTTGCCTTCAGTGTGCAGGATTGATATTGGTTAGAGTCTCAGTCACCAGTTCTCTTGGAGCCTGGGTTCGTTCTCACTGAGGCAGTTGTGCTACTTCAGACCACTGTACTTGAACACTGGAATGCTTTTCTGAGCAAGAATTCTCTCAGTGTAGAAAATTGGAGTGTGGGAAGGGGAGGAGCCTAGATGCCTTTGCCATGACATGGTAATTTTCTATGAGGAGGGCTGTGTGTGTGTTTTACACAGAGGTGTATTCAGTATGCAAGTTCCCATATGCAGTGGTACACTATAGATCTATCTCCTCATTTGGAATTATAATCCCTTAGTCTTTTTGGCTGAGTTAAACATTACTTTTTTTAATGAGTTAGGTGTAGGTTCCACTGATCCACTGACATGTCCCACAGCCAAATGGCCCCTGTGAAGAACTAATTAAGCAAGAGGCTGCAGGGTCCTGATTCAGATTGAGACCACAATGTGGGGAAGGAGAGGTTTCATGCCCCCCATGCCATTTTCCCAACCCAAAATGGGCCTGGGGAGGTGTTATTTGCTCCTTGGAGTGTACACATGCAGTATCCGGTACACGTGCAACCTACTCCCAGTGTGGCAAACACATCCCCTCCTGCCTCATTAAAAAATAACATCTAGTTTGTCCCACTGTCAAGGGGTAATAGCAGTAATTACTCCAGACAGTGACCAGGGACCACCTTTTGCTTTATAGAGGCTGCCAGCTTGACTGTACAGTTTGTACTGGTGTAACCTTGGGACATAGCTGGACATTCCGTGTAACACCCAAAGATCTCACAGAAGAAGAAGAAGAAGAAAAGAGATTGGATTTATATCCCAACCTTCACTACCCGAAGGAGTCTCAAAGTGGCTTACAATCTCCTTTCCCCTCCCCTTCCCACAACAGACACCCTGTGAGGTAGGTGGGGTTGAGGGAGTTCTTTCGAGGACTGCTCATGAGAGAACAGCTCTGAAAGAACTTATGACTGACTGACCCAAAGTTACACCAGCAGCTGCATATGGAGGAGTGGGGAATCAAACCCGGTTGTCCCAGATTAGAGTCCGCACTCCTAACCACTACGCCAAACTGGCCCTCAGTGTTAGAAAAAGAACATATATTAGAAAACAAACATCATGAGTAAAAGGTCAGCAAACCTACTGTATTCTGATTTAAGAACCTGGAAGGGTTGCTGTGGGTCAGATATGGTCCCTGGGTTGCCATATGGCCATCCCTGATCTTCTGAAGAGATGGAGATAGAGGGGATCTCTGTTTTTAGACTCACTCCAGAGACAAACACTTGTAAATGTGAGGGAGGAACTTGCACATCATTAGGCGGCTGTGCGTATCTCCCGAGGATAGTAACTTTCTGGATTCAGATAGGATAATTTGAATCCTGTCTTCCCAGGTCCGAACCCAGAGCATGCTCAAAACTGCCGTCCTCTAGTTCCCATGGCTTCATTGACTGTAACAGTGCTTGCTGTGAAAATGCATCAGTGTATTCCTTATGAGGGTTATGAAATCGCTCTTCAATGGCAGTGGCTTGCAGCCTAGTTTGTAGAGGCACCCTTGAATCAGCATCTGGCTTAGAGTTGCCCAGCATGCTGAATCAGAATACCTTATATAAGTATTCTATATATCTCTATGGGAAATATGCATGTCCGTAAGCAGTCATCTGCATCTGCATAGGTAAAGGTTCCCTTGCTTGAAAGCCAGTCGAGTCCGACTCTAGGGTTGCGGTGCTCATCTCCGTTTCAAAGCCGAAGAGCCAGCGCTGTCCAAAGACGTTTTCGTGGTCATGTGGCCGGCATGACTAAACACCAAGGCGCACGGAACGCTGTTGCCTTCCCACCGAAGTGGTACCTATTTATCTACTTGCAACTTCTTGCTTTCGAACTGCTAGGTTGGCAGGAGCTGGAACTAGAAATGGGAGCTCACTCCATCCTGCGGCACCCAGGTCTCGAACAGCTGAACTACTGACCTTCCACAGCCTGCAGTTCAGCGTCTTAACCACTTGAGCCACTGCAGCATAAGATCTGCATAAGATCTGGCAAACAAAGCTTTCCCACCTCATTCTTCCTGCTGGTCCTACACAGGCCACTAGTCCATCAGCCCTTGATAATATGGGGAATAACATTTGCTCATCTTACATTGATATGTGAAGTTCACTGGGAGTGTATGTGAAGTGCTTTGAACACAGGAGCGCATGTTTTGAAATGTGTGAAACACATGTAAATGCTGAGCACTGGTGTTAATGCTTTTGTACGGAAATAGCTGTGTCCTCCTGATCCTAAACAAAATGATTGCTTAGCTTTTGAAGTGTGAAGCAGATCCAGCTACTGGGTTTGCCCTCCCAGTTTTCTGAATCTTCTGACATGTCTCCCCTCCACCCCCGCATCCTCTCACCAGTAGAGCTACCATCCTGTGCTTGTCCATTTGGGTGTAAGTCCCACTGAACTCAGTGGGCCCTTCTCTCTAAGTGAATATGCATAGGGTTGAGCTATGTGGCTGGCACTGGATCTAGTGGAACATGTTCCGAGGCAGATGATTTTGTATAAAGGGTTGCATAGTGTCTTGGCGCTTCTTACCAGTTTCGAATCACTGGAGCACATCTTTATTCCAAAATGTTCCTTAGTTTTGTCCAAAACTTAAAACAGCAAGGGCTGGCTCTACGTGCTTTTTTTTTACTGCCCTTAGACAATGGCAAAAAGTGCTCTGGCAAAAGCGGATGAGTTGTGTTCTTTGGCAGATAACGGCATAGGAACATTGTCTCATATGCACCTGTATCTTGTTAGCGAAAACAGTTGTCACCAAGCAAAGCCGAGCAAGAACGCAATCTTCCTGTCCAGCCCCAAAGTCTCTTTTTTTGTTGGGCTGCCCATTTTGTGAATGAAAAGCAGAAGGCGGTTTGTGCATATTTTTTTTTACATCAGAGACTGTAAGCCCAAGCTGGTGAAGTCATTTCCTCATGCTTCGTTGACAACAATCACTATCTCCCCCTGACTGTCCAAGAAGCAGTATGAACAGAGCCATAGTCACCGGAGATGGGAGGATAATGGGGTGGTTCCGTTCCCTTAGGAGGAGTGTTCTGGGTAGAGCTTATATCTGGCCCTACATATGGAAATGCCAGTGAAAACGAGCAGGCCATATTGCCTTGAACTGGAAAGAAGTGAACCTGTTCCTGCCAATGAATATGAAGATACTGGCTTAACTGACAAGCGTGCCTCATTTTATTACAATATTCGGCAGTTTGAATTTTTCTTAAATTATCGAATAACATAAAACAAATTCACTCTAATTTAAAAGGCATTTAAACTGTATGAATTCAGGTTTCTCTTTTGAAGACACGATGCTTGCCTTAGGGTCCCCACTGCTAAACTTCAGGCTGTCAGCCTCCCTTTTGAGATTATATTTCTAAAGTACAGAGAACCCCTTTCACATGTCCTGTGATTCGGGCCAAGCTTGCTTGTGTGCACGGTGGATCTGACGGACCTGTGATCTTGATGGGCACAGACATGGCTTATTTGCCATGAATGTGCCCCTGCTCTGTCCCCTTGCATACAGAGGAATATTGAAAACTTCTTGGTTCTGGAAGCTTTCATTTGCCGTGTTGTGTGAATGCAGTTGCCTTGGCTAATCCTGGGTTGTTAGCGTTTTGATTGGAGGCTTCCAAAGCCAGAAAGCTTTCAATCACTTACTTCCTGCAAGTGCCTGTTGTGGGCAAACAGTGTCTTGTCATGACATGCAGCCAGTTGAGAGGGAGAGATTCCTGGGGCTTGCTTCCTCAGTGTCCTTTGAGCTGCAGTGGTGGTTCTGGAGTAGTTTATGTTATAATCGAGAGCCTCCATGGACATGACCCCTTTTAAAGTAAACATCTCTGCTGTGAAAAATGTGATGCTGCCGACTTCCAGTCTATGGATTGGCGATGGCGGTCGCTCTCCCCAGAACTTGGGGAGGCGATTAGCACACCATCAGCATGGAGGGGTGCTACCTCAAGTGGCCCTCCCACGGAGCCTTTGTGAAAGGCTCCAGGCCAGAGAGCTTTGAGGGATAGCCTCTTCGACAGCTTGCTGCCGGAGAATCGAGGCTTCTCTCCACTCTGACGGTCCTACCGATGAGTGGCCTTAGGGGACAAGCTAACCCAACTGGGACAAGCGGGGGAGACCGAGCGGAACAACGATTGATGTGAGTGACATCAGGAATGTGACCAACAATGAACGTGAGTTCTAAGTAAACGAACTTTGATAAACAGCACCCCCCCTCCCCGTGGGAAAAGCGGAGCGCAAAGAGGGATGCCTCTGAAGCACAAAGACAGATAAACGCAGCGAAGGGGGAGTGGGAGGAAACAGACAGCGTGTGTATTTTGAGAGACTTACTTGAGTGCAAATAGCGAATTGACGAGTGCTTCGAGCCTGGGAGAAGCGGTTTGAAAGTGTAAACAAAGTTGAAAAATGGCGGCATCCTGAGGAAAGTTTAAAGGGAAGCCTGGTAGTCAGAGTCCGAGGCCAGAAGAAGGAGCTGACGTCATGAAGCTGTTAGCGGATATGCTCAAGCCAGTGATGGATCAGCTCGATGGTATTAACCAGCAACTGACCTCGTTAAATCAAAACTTCGCTTCACAACAGCGACAGCTGGCAGAAACGGAAGAAAAAGTGGAGCTGGTGGCTGAGAAAGTTACAGAGATGGACACCTCAAGCAAGAAGATGAAGAAAAGAATGGGTGAAGTGGAAATGAAACAAAATCTTCAAGAAAATCGTTTGTTACAGCTGCAAATAGAAAAGGCTAATATGATTCTCAGGTTCCAGGGGGTTCCTGAGACAGAAAAAGAAGATTTGAAGAAGACTCTGGGTGAGATTATCGCTCCAGTGACAGGCTTGCCAGCGGAGGAAATAATAAAAGACATGGAGCCAGCTTTTAGGGCTTACTCCAATTGTATTAAAAAAAATAGCCTGCCTGGAGAGATTGTGGTGAGATTTGCAAGAAGACAGACCAGAGATGCTATATTAAAGGCAACTTCAGCAACCACTGAAATGTGGGAATATAATTATCAAGACTTTAAAAGACATTCCATTTGAAATTTGTCAGAAGAGAAAGAGCTACAAGGAGTTAATTACTTTTCTTCAAACAAACGGTATACAGTACAGGTGGGCGATTCCTGAATGTGTCATCTTTAAAATCAACAATAGAAGGGAGAAGATAGACTCCATCTTCAAAGCCAAGGAATTCTTGAAACGCCAGCTGGGATCGGGGGAAGAATCTAAAGAGGAAGAAACTAAGTCAAGGGACTCAGCTGCCTCGGGAACGAATGAGGACTCTGCTGCAGAAGCAGGTGCGGGAGCAATGAAAACTGTATATGATTTTAGAGACAGAAAGCCGAAGTAAGGGCAGAAGGACTCTGATAAATGGCTCTTTGAAATAAAGAGGATGCTCAGAATGTTCTCTCATAATAACTAATTTACTAATATAGAACAATGTGAAAAACAAGAACTCTACAAGTATATTGTTTTACTAACTCTTTTAATACTAATATTAAGGTTAACATAAAGGGGGTCTCCCGCTCTTGGGTTTTTAGTTAGTCCGGGTTTCTTTCCTTTATCCATAGTTGTAGTTCCCCTTCCTATATTTTTCTTTGTAGTTTGTAGTCTTATTGAAAAAATAAAAATACCCCTCCGGAGGTTTCAAAAAAAAAAAAGTGGTGCTGCCTTGCTTCGAGTCAGGCCATGGACCTGGTACTGTGTCTAGTTTGTCTAGCAATGGCTCTACAAGGACTCAGGTCTCTCCAGGCACTGCAGGTACTGTTAACCGGAGATGCCAGGGATTGAACCTTGGACCTTCTGCATGCAAGACCTGAGCTGTGTCATTGAGCCACAGCATTGTGTTCCATGATAATCTATAAGATTGCTCCAAGTGGGTGCGATGGGAATTTGAAGGTAAGCATTATGACTCTTCCATGGTTGGTGAGTTACCTTACCCTGGAGATTTGCCCAGATGCAAGTCTGTGTTTCTTCCAGAAGCATTGTAGACATTCAGGCTGAGATCCAAATAACTGTGCAATTAGTTCCATATGACCACAGGAGTCTGATCTTGTGCTGCCACAAGGCAATTCGCCATTGAAATTTAGGAGAATTCCAGAGGCAACCTGTGATTAGGGGTGCTACAGACTTCACGGTGAACAGGTTCGGCAGGTGAGCCTTCGGTGTTTGACAGCACGAATGTCCTTGCCTCGGCACCGTCTGGCAAGAACATCTGCCAAACAGCTTTGCAGCTCTGCAGTAGCTTGGAAACTGCTTTTGCGTGGGCATTCTAGGTGAAATTGATTCTCCCCCCAGTGTCATGGACGGATCAGGTAAGGAAATAACACTGGGAGGGTACTGTGGCTGTGCAAAAGCATGCATGTGTAAAATCACTTCGGCAATAACTGAGACTTGAACAAAACCAAACAGTAAGACATTTTTAATGGATAAAAGTTTGATTTTTTGTCACTGGTTGACTGATTAGTTTGCTCACCATTGATATGATTGGCTGCTGAGCAGCAAGGAGAGGTGGGGGGGGGAGAAGGGAAACTAGGGCTACAATTGGGGCTATATAAGAACACACAGCCACAAAATATTGCCCATTGCATGCACCGTATTGTTTGAATACGTGAAAAGGAACCCAATGAACAGTTTTGACCCATTTGTGAAATCAGAACAGCCCGTAGAAAAGTTGGCACCCTGCTTGTGACCAGCACACAGAACACGAGCTGAACTGGTGGGTGTTTTAGTGTTCCTAATTGTGATCCACCTGGACCTGCATGGCCCAGGCTAGCCAGGTCTCATAAGATCTTGGAAGCTAAGCAGGGTCAACCCAGTGATTACTTGAATGGGAGTCCACTAGGGGAGTTCCGGGTTGCTGTGCAGGGGCAGGCAATGGCATGCCACCTCTGTTTGCCTCTTGCCTTGAAAACCCTCTGGGGCAGCCATAAGTCATCTGTGGCCCGAGGGCACTTTCCACTGCCACAAATTATGATAAGTGAGGGTGGTGTGATGCCTGCTGTTCAGCAGAAGTTAGAAATCCACTGGGTTTGCCCAGCCTATTTTGGACCCTAAGCATAAATTTGGGCAGGGCTTTTGTGGTTTGGCAAGAGTGGGGAAAAATAGGTGTTTGTGGCAGAGGTGGTATTTGCAGTTGATTGTAGAATCGATTGACAACTTGTATATTTATACCACAGTTTTAGTAATCACTGGTAGAATTTCATAGCCATTTTGGTTGAGGATGGAATGTAAGACCTGGACTGTGGAAACCCAGGTTCGGATTCTTGCTTGGTCACGAAGCGCAAGACTTCAGATCAGTCTTGTTCAATGTACCCCATCTCATAGGATTGTTGTGAGGATAAAAGGGGGAAATCCATGTACACTGTCCTCTAGTTTCTTGGAGAAAGGGAGTGATAAAAATACTGCCTCACTCAGTGTTACTCAATTGTAGTGTCCTTTTCCATAGAGCCAGGTCATGTGATTGGCTGAGAATTGTCAAAGGATGAAAAAAGTCAATGTATGTGTGAATCAGCCAGTAGCATGAGAGTCTTCATTTTTGTGAAAGTGTGTGTGTGTGGGTGGGTGTGATTGGAGAGAGGGGGGGGGGGAGAGGGAGAGAGAGAGAGGGGGAGAGAGAGAGAGAGAGAGAGAGAGAGAGAGAGAGAGAGAGAGAGAGAGAAAGAAGCATGCTTAAATTGTCTGTATACAGGGCTTTTTTGGAAGAAAAAGCCCAGCAGGAACTCATTAGCATAATAGGCTACACCCAACAACAGACACTCATTAGCATATTAGGCCACGCCCTTGACAGCATGACATATTAGCATATTAGGCCACACCCCCATGTCACCAGAAGTGTGCTCATCCAGCCACACCCATCTTTTCCTTCTTATTCTGTTTACTTTGTTGTCAAAACCCAGAGGGTTTTTTTGTAGCAGGAACTCCTTTGCATGTTAGGCCACACACCCCTAATGTAGCCAATCCTAATGAGTTTCTGCTGTGGGTGTGGCCTATTACGCTAAAGAGTTCCTGCTGGGTGTGGCCAACTCAGGAGCCAGCCGGAACTCCGTTCCTGTGCGTTCCTGCCCCAAAATAGCCCTGTCTGTATATACAGAACATGGTTAGAAACCCAAGCAGAAACCTTGCTAGCACTTTAATTTTCTTCTTGTTAGTGCTTTCAGTTTTAATGAGACTCTGATTTGTGTGAGATGTATAATTTGACCTCCCACTCAAACACAGCTTGCTCATTTTCGGCCATTAGTGCTAAAGGCAGCCATCTGTAGTTCTTGAATGGCTGGGGGATTTTTCCCCAGAAATCTGGTTTCCAAGGCAAGTCTGTGTCAAGTCTGTGTCTTGGAGACATGTCTTTTTTAAAGTACAAAACCAGAGATTTTGTCTCCACAAGAAGGAAGTGATTTCTCAAAGACCCATTTCTCCTTGCCAGCATATAGAGTCCATCCTTCCTGTAGGCGCCATGAATTTTCAACCCCCACATTTTTTGTTGGAAAAAATATTATGCAGAGGGAGGAGACTTGCGATGAAAATGCTTGTCTAAGCTAATCCCGCTTCTTCTATATAGAACTGTGAGAAAGAAGCAGAGACGACATTGTGGAAGCCACAGATAAACAAGAGTTTTGAAGGATTTTGGTAGTGTTGAGCATTGAGAGCCTTTGGGGCTGGGTGAATTCTACCAAATGTTACCCACCTTGGAGGGGGGGGATAAGGATTTGAAATACACAAATATTTGCAAGGTGTGTTTCCCCCACCACATCTCAGTTTCTCCATCACTTTAGAAGCCTGTATCTTGGTGGTACCTGTAACCAACAGTTAAAACAAAATGGAGTGCCTGAATGCAAGACAGTAATTCAAATAATCATTTGTCTAAGGCATTTTGATTAAACACACAGAGTTTTTTAAAAAAACAGGGGAGTTGTAAGTCAGAGATACTGTCTCACTTGGAGTTTTGAATGAGATGAACACATTCTAGTTGGAACAGCAGTGGTCCTCGAAGAGGCCAGAATTTACCCAAATGGTTGGTGGCTGTGGCAGGTTCGGGCGAGTTCTGGGACTGCTGCCAGACACATGTGTAGGCCTGGGGGGCACTGCCACAGTTGACACAGCAGAGCCCAGGAAGTCTTCATGAGTACGTGGTGAAGCCTAGAAGCCACTCTGCATTCAGCTTTGGGCTTCCCTTTGGATGTCCCAGAATCAACTTCATTTTGGAAATCAGGATGGAAGAGCTCAGATAGAGTTCCCTTATTCAAAGCGAGCCTTCCTGTTTGTATCACTGCACTGAAAGAGGTGAGGAGCTCATTTCCTGCATTTCTCCCCCTGCCCCAAGTCTTCTAGTGTATCCCAAGCAAGCCTTAGTTCTGGCTCTCAGTGGAAATGACTAAGTTGGAATACAAGGAGGAGGAACGAGTTGGAAACGTTATTGTTCTTTTCCTTTCATCCAGGGCTTTTGGAACTTTCCAATAACTGCTCGGATCCTACCATCCATGCATGGAAGCCACATTTCCTGTATTCCAAACTGTCCCTACAGCTCCGTCTGACCCACCTTCTCCAGATCACAGAACCTACATGGAGGCATAGCCATGCAGATGAGGAGGGACCAGGGGGTGAAATCGTTCCCTCCCCTCAGCAGGGCTGTGCTTGAAGAAGAGAGAGGAGCCATTTCACCCCTTTGTCCCTCTAAACTCCTTTCCCCCAACTTATGGGGGGGGTCGCTCCAACCGGGGGTCCTGGAGTTCCACAAATAATCTCTCTGGAGGTTGAAAGGGGGTTACTGGAACAGAGAGGAACATGTGGGACCCTCCATGCACAGGTGGCTGAATATGAGCAATATCTTTCGAAACTGTAAACTGATCAGCTTGCAAAAATAGAAAATAAGAGATGAGCCATGGGTCAGTGGTATAGCCTCTGCTTTGTATGCATAATGTCTCAGGTTCAATCCCCAGCAACTCTGGTTAAATGGACCATGTAGTAGGTGATGTGAAAGGCTTCTGCCTGAGATGCTGGGAAACCTCAGTATAAGGCACCTTCGTGTATGAAACTGGTACCATATCTTAAGGAGTAGCACATCTACATGGAATGAAAGAGAAAATGGTTTTGGCTCATCCAGTAATTTTTTTCTTCTTTTTCTTCCCCCACCCCATTTAGTTGGCGGGAGCATACTGGTATCCTTAAATGACTTTCTGCTTTTGTCTACACGAAACCACAGTTGTATGTTTGACCATTTCCAGCTGCATTCTGTCTGGCTCCCTTGTGCACAGTTTCCATTATTGATCTCGCTAAAGAGGGTCATGGTACAGGGGCTGAGACCCCCTTAGCATTCCAGCACAGCTTTCTTGGTGCTTGGTTTCTCTTCCCTACAGCTGATGTTTCAGAACTAATTCCATACAGATGAAGCAACTTTTTTCCCATTTGAAACCATTTTTCCCCTGCCAAGTTTATAGTTACACAACATATAATGTCCAGAGTACTATAAAAGTCCCAGAGTATTATAAAAGTCCAGGTGCGGCAGTTGCAAGCGAGCGGATGCCGGCGTGCCATAGCACCTCCTGCTGGCTGCGTGGATTGTTACAGCATTTCAGATGCATGCCATCCATTTGGAAGATTTTGTTGTTGTGCTTTTAATTGCATGGTTGAAGATGCTGGGGCATTCAGAACCCATGCAGAATCAACAATTGGATTTTTGGATTTGAATCCTAGCAACTTTTCTGCTTAATTTCCGTCAAAGCATGCAAGAGCATAGTCTGATAGCTTGGGTCAGAATTGCTTCCTCCCATTACCATATCCTCCGGCAGGATTGTGCCTTGGTCTTCCGAGCCTTCTGAGTCTGTATTAGTCTTCCTAGTGGGTTTAGGGGGGGGCGGTTGGCCCCCTTCTTTCCCCTAGTCCTCTCCATACCTAGCATTAAAGTTTGTTTCTGAATTGTTTTTGTTTTTTGAGAGCAAATTTCATAATCCTCAGTGAGAATAGTAGGAGTGTGAGAGGGATGCAGCCAGCCGGAAGCTCAGCCGCCACGCCCCATAAGTTATTTCAGAGCTGTTCTCTCAAGAGCAGTTCTCAAAAGAGCTCTCTCAGCCCCACCTACCTCACAGGGTGTCTGTTGTGGGGAGGGGAAGGGAAAGGAGATTGTAAACTGCTCTGAGACTCCTTTGGGTAGTGAAGGGCACGGTATAAATCCAATCTCCTCCTCCTCTCCTGGCTTTCTGCAAACTATGCAAAACTGAACAATTCAAAAGGGCTTCTCTGTGCAAGTAATTAGGCTAGCAGCTGTACAAAATGGTTCACAAAACTTACTGTGTCTGTTATGGGGAGGGGAAGGGAAAGGAGATTGTAAACCACTCTGAGACTCCTTTGGGTAGTGAAGGGCGGAGTATAAATTAAATCTCTTCTTCTTCTTTTGGGTGAGAAAAGCGGCAGGACACCTATCCCTCGGTCTCTTCGACTGGGAGTTATGAACCACCTCCCCCTGTGGCGCAGTGGCGCAAAGATGCTCTGGGCTTGCTGGGCTAGAGCAGCAAGGTGGCTCTGCTGCTGGGACATGTGGTCTTAGCCAAGCAGCTAGGACAACGCGAACAGGTGCCTCTGCTTTAAACGAGAACAGCAAAAGGACTTCTGTTCTACTTCATTTTTAAAACCAAATTCTGGAAAACAGTTTGGAAAGTCGAACCCAGTCTATCGTGTTTCGGCTGCTTCCTCCCACGCTCCTCGGCAGATCTGAGATTCAGCAGATGAGAGAAGCTGCAGCCTCTTCAGATTTCACAGCCACGGAGAAGGGAGGTTAGCCAGGCACTTGGCTGTGCGGCAGGTGGCATGTGTGAGAGCTGGGTGTCGGCATCCCTGCCACTCACTCCTCCTGTAGCCCTGGCAGGAGGAAGCCCCTCTGCCCACTGTGGGCTGCTGCTGTGCCAGCCTGTCCCATGTGAGCTCTTGCCAGTTTCTGTTGGTGCAAAGGCAGGGCAAGCGCCGCACCTCACTCTGGGCCTGTCCCTTTAAGGCTGGTTTGTGCCAGGTGTTCTGGGGTGACAACCCCACTGCCTCTCTGTATAATGGTGTCTTTCCTACACGCACACACATACAAAATCCGCCAGCTAATCCTGGCTATTTCCCAACTTCCTCCGCTTCCTGAAGCAGAGTTTTCTTGTCCTGTCAGCTCCCTCTCCATGGCTTATCTGATGGACAAACGGAACAGATACCCAAGAGGACCCACCACGAGACCTTTAGTAATGCCCCCTCTAGCAGTGCTGCTGCCCGCTACCAGTTTGGTGTTGTGGTTAGGAGCCAGTTTGATGTAGTGGTTAGAAGCGCAGACTCTAATCTGGGAGAACTGGGTTTGATTCCCCACTCCTCCACATGCAGCTGCTGGATGACCTTCGGTCAGTTACAAGTTCTTTCAGAGCTGTTCTCTCAGAGCTCTCTCAGCCCCACCTACCTCACAGGGTGTCTGTTGTGAGGAAGAGAAGGGAAAGGAGATTGGAAGCCGCTCTGAGACTCCTTCATGTAGTGAAGGGCAGTGTGTAAATCCAATCTCCTCCTCCTCCTCCTCTTTCTTCTTCTTCTTCCCCAGTTGCACACTCCTTCCCCTCCCTCCTGTTCAGGGTGGGAGGGGACACATTGCATCAGCCCCCACTGCAGCACCATGAACTCCAGCTGATGGGAGTCGGGATGAGATGGGTTTAAAAGGAGCGGGCAACCGGAGTCGTAGATGGCAGGCACTGCTCGAGGGGGCGTCGCTGGGGGTGTGGCGGCAGGTCCTGGGTAACTGCCCCTCTTGCCCATCAAGTGAAGCAGACTGGTCTGTAAAGATGGTGAACTGCTTCACGTTTGATGTGGTCAGCGCACCTACCGCTGTACATTGGCACACCACTCTTGCAGCGTGTTCACCCTGAAATAGCTGTGAAAGTGTGGCTGGGTCCCCCCGTTCATCAGGGCAACCCTGGATTTAAAACGTGCATTCGAATCGTGCTGCATGTGCATCAACAAACCGAGCATCAAGTTAAAATGGCTATTTAAATTTAAAGAGGGGGGGGGGGGGGACTTCAGGCCGGTGGGATTTGGAGCGTGGGTTGTAGCCCTGCCCCTGCCAGACCACTGCACAGACGTTCGGCTTCCTCGGAATTTTGCCCAGACTCCCTGCCAAGATATATGTGGAGACCCGCCCAGCTCTGAACTGAAGTCACTGTGGAAGAGCTGGCATGATCCCGCTTGAGTGATCTGTAGGAGCGGCCATTGTTGTGTTCCTCCTGTGGTTTAACTCCCAGTTTCTGTCATGAGAGCTGATAGGGAAACAGACCAGGTTTCCCACTCCCCCCCCC
>NW_015174281.1:1146339-1149209 GCF_001447785.1 Gekko japonicus | reverse complement strand
TTTGGACAACTTACATTGTAACAAACCTCAAAACTTGTTGTTGTCCGGTATCTAATATATATAAAAGAAATTAATAATAATAATAATGATAAAAGTATAATATTAAAACATATATACAGTGAAGTAGCTAAACAAGGAAAATAAATAATAATAATAACGGTGCAACATGCAAGCTCTACAAAGCCTCTTTGGATTAATCAAAACACCCATCTTCCACGCTATTCCTGTCTTTAAAGGAACTATGACCAAGTTCTCATAGCTACAGTCTTAGAGTTGTTCTGCACATTGGTTTCCTCATTGACAGGAGTTACCTACTTGTGTAAGCCAGGTTCCTGTGGATCTAAGATTTAGTCTACATGTTCAGACAGCTTCATACTTTGGCGCTTGCATTAAAAAGCTTCCTTGAAAGCAGAAAGCTAGCAGTGCAAGGAACAGGCTTGGTGCTAGTTTTTTATCTTGCAGGGAGTGTTTTAGGTGGGGGAAGGGTTTTAAAATGGCACCCTTTGTGTACTTTCTGGAAAGGTGCAGTCTGTTCTCCTGTGTCATTCGGCTGTATCCTCAGGCCACAGCTGAGACTGGTATAGGAATGTGATGTTAGAACTCTACATGCAAGGAACTTTTAACACAGGGCCACATTCAAAAAGGCAAGCCCCCCACCTGCAGTCTGTAATGGTATAGTCTAGAATGCCACCATTTTATGATTCATCATGCACAGATTGGCTATGGTGGGTGGCCAGCCCTTGGGCTTCTCTCTCCCTCCCACTGTGGAATTTGGCACATGGGGCCTGGGAAAAGACCGCTCAGAGAGCATTTAATGGCCTTCAGAAGGCATTTAAATGCCTTTTAAATTCCCTTCCGCAGGGCAAGAAAGCTTAGAAGGGCACTCAAGAGTGGTACCTTCAGTACACCTTCAACAATCCCCCTTCCGGCTACCCCAATCCTGCTGTATACCACCTAGGTCATGGTGAGTCTGTCAAAAGCATTCCCATGAGCCTTTGGGAAACATGCAGATACCTGGGTGGTATACAGCAGAACTGGGCTGGCAGAAAGGGGGATGACTGGAGAAGTGCTGAAAGTGCCCCCCTTGAGGGCCCTTCTGAACTTTCTTGTCCCATGGAAGAGAACTCCAAAGGCCTTTGAATGCACTCTGGGGTGTTTTTTTCTGGGAACTGATGGGCTCGCTGCTCTGTCCCTTGAAAGGAATGGCTAGCAACAGGCTCGGAGCCTCCCCCTTTAAAGACAGGAATTCAGATTAATTTAATCAACTGTGATTTAACTGCCCCCAAAAATCCTGCTGAGATCCCTTTGGCACTTCTGAGGCAGTCTGTAAAAAAAAGGTAAAGGTTCCCTTGCTCGAAAACCAGTCGAATCCGACTCTAGGGTTGCGGTGCTCATCTCCGTTTCAAAGCCGAAGAGCCAGCGCTGTCCGAAGACGTTTCCGTGGTCATGTGGCCGGCATGACTAAACACCAAGGCGCACGGAACGCTGTTACCTTCCCACCGAAGCGGTACCTATTTATCTACTTGCAATTTCTTGCTTTCGAACTGCTAGGTTGGGGCAGGAGCTGGAACTAGAGACGGGAACTAGAAGCAGTCTGTGGATGGTAACCTATTCAGAAACTCGAAGGCAGTCTGATGAATCCTTTGCTGGACTCAGTTGAATCCCCCCCCCCCCGGGTCTTTGGCCAGACAGACTTTGCCCTCTTTGGAAGTGGCCTCCAACTGGTTCTGCCCCCCCAGAAATGAGCTCTGCAGCCGCACGGGGCAGTCAGACTGAGAGTGGCTCCACCATGCAGCCAGAGCAATGGATGTCATTGATCTTACCTATCGTACATCCTCTCGTGCATCTGGCAAAGGGGTGTGTGTGGCATAAGCATGCCATCTTGAAAACCACTCGCATAGCTTGCTGAAATGCAGAAAAACGGCAGAACTGCATATAGAGTCCTGAAGCTGGAAGCAGCCTCATAGACAGAGTTGCCAACACGCCTGGGGGAAAACGTCTCCCTATTGTAGAGGCTTGATTGGGTGATGTTTCCTCGGTGGTCTTATTTACTTCCATGCCAGAAAAATCTTCGGGTGCCTATCTCCACATGTTAAAGGGGCAGGACATTTTTTTTTCTACAGGCCTGCTGGCAACCCTACTTATGAAGCATCTGGCCTAGTGCCCCCCCCAGCGCGGGAAATCTAGGGATGGAGCATCCTACCAGAGGTTGCCCAACCTCTATCTGAAGGCCTCGAGCGATGGAGAGCCCTAGGAAAAAAGAGCAGTCAGTGAAGAGAAAGCAAGCGCCCGTTTCTGTTACTGTATTTACTGTATTTTTCATTTTCTAAAAAGAAAATCTGGACTCAAGACGTCTGATTGCGTTGAAGGTTGGAGCGGTTTTCAGATGCAGAAAGCCAGCAGAGCACACGTCTTTAGGAGAGCTATTCCCCCCCCCCCCCCATTAATGTTCAGTCCAGACGAAAGGCTGTACCTCAGGCCAGGGATTCTGAAGCTGCCCATAAAGGCGTGCAGTATTGAAAGCATTGTGTCTCTCTCATTAAGGCACCATTCCAGGTTTAGAAGGTTGGTTCTGGCCCAGCGGCTTGTTGCTGACGTTTGGGCTGTGTCCAGCAGCCCTTTCTCACCAATTGTCACCACAGCCTCCTGTAGCTCTTGTTCAGCCCAGCGGGATGCTGCCTCATCCTGTTTGGTCCTTTGCTGCCGCGGCCTCCAGAGTTTTGGTTCCATCTTCTAGCTCCCTTGCTCAAGCAATGAGACAGCTGTGAAGTCTTTTGGACAACACGTCATGGGGCTCCTTGGAGCATCCTGCTGCACAGACCATCCCAGATCTGTCATTCTGCATCTCAGTAACTGAGACAGGACACAAG
>NW_015174281.1:1134213-1146291 GCF_001447785.1 Gekko japonicus | reverse complement strand
GCTTGCATCTGGGCTTCCAAGGCTTATTGTTATTATTTTCACATGAAGCGCGTGAACAGTTATTTACAGATTATTAGTTGCTGTAGATTTTCCGGGTTGTCTGGCCGTGGTCTTGGCATTGTAGGACCTGACGTTTCGCCAGTAGCTGTGACTGGCATCCTCAGAGGTATAACACAGAAAGGTGGAGTACTCTCTGTGTCAAGGTGAGAAGAAAATGGTAGGCAGGTAATTTATATCTACTTCAGAAGGTGGGGTAGGGCTGAGTCGTTATCTTGTAGGAGTTCCCCAGGCTGTGACCATGCTAACGGAGGAGCTTTCCTGAGGAGGTTCTTTTGTATATGGATTGTTTCCTGAGGAGGTTCTTTTGCATGTGGATTGGCTGTTGAAATTCTGATCTTATCTGTAGCGCTATTGTCAGATGTTATTTACAGAGTTTTCAGTTACATTTGTAGTGGTTATAGTGTTCTTCTCCAAGGCTTATTATCACTGTGCTAGGGATAACACTGTCAGAGCATCCGACATGTAAACTCCACAGTCTCTGGGCATCCTGTCCCCCATGGATGCACCGGAACAGACTCGGTGTTACCCTTTGGAGTATCCTTTTTATATTTATCCATCATCTTCCCCAGAGTTCACTAATGGGATTCAGCCGTTTTTTCAATCAGTATTAGTAAGGTGTTAAGAGATGACAAAGTTTCATTCATTCAGCAATTATGCTTCTTTTTCATTCACATCACTTGGGGGAAAATCCATAAATGGGAAAGTGTTACCTGCTGACTCTGAGGAAAGTGCAGTTCCTTTAATGCTGTTCCAGTTAGGATTGCTGCATCTCAGTTTGACCTGAGGTTTCAGGGCTTCTCACTCAAGGTCTCTAGGACAGGGACGAGGGGCCAAAACTGAGGACGGGAGGAGAGGGGAGACTGTCTTTATCTTGGCTTTCGCCATTCACTCCACCACCCAAACCAAGACACATGGGGCACATCCGGGTTCTGATCGTCCGGGTGCCACCCTCTGCCCCTGCACCCATGATGTGCCAGGGACCGCCCTGGAGCTCAGGGCTTGGTCCTCTAGGGATTGAGTAATTCCCGTGTGCACGACAGAGCCAGAGTGGTCACCCTGAAGCAATGCGAAGCAACTGAGGGCTGCTGCAAACGTTAGTGGCTAGCCGTTCCCTATAAAATCCTGTCTGGGACTGTCATAAAGGGGCAATCTGAAACATTAGACCATTTTATGAACTGTGGAACTGGACTGTTTCTGGTGGAGCGCTTAAAGAAGAAGCCCCTCTTGCTGTTTTTTCACTCTCACAGAAGCGCAAAGGCTATAAAAATAGATTGGGTAGATTAACCATAGAACTGGAACATGATCAGTGCCGTGGAAAACAGTCTCTGAAAAATAAATTAAGCCAATCGATTATACTTTTGCTTTTGTTTTGGAGAAACCTGAAACTTTTAATAGAAGCTCCGTTTTGTATGTGGGGCTTTTAAATGTGGTAGACCCATTCTTAAGAGTTTTTTGATTAATTTTTTTAAAAAGCCCCCCCGCCGTTTTTTTTTTGGGCCAAAGAACACTAAGGCCCAAGCCCCCTTTTGGTTGCAGTGTTACTACAAAGATGAAACTCCCAAAAGAAGGTTGAGATGTGGTAAAGGGCTGGTCTGCATACCGGACCATGAATTGCCTCCTTGTTCTTCCGGTTGGTGCTTTCCCCCCAAATTCCCCTTGATTTGTTGGCTGCTCAGAAGGTGGAAG
Source organism: Gekko japonicus (assembly GCF_001447785.1). Taxonomy (NCBI): domain Eukaryota; kingdom Metazoa; phylum Chordata; class Lepidosauria; order Squamata; family Gekkonidae; genus Gekko; species Gekko japonicus. The sequence continues at coordinate 1,144,545 of NW_015174281.1, read as the reverse complement.
GAAACTGTTTCCAGTTGTGAGGTTCCCTTTGATGCCAAGTACATTTTGAAGGAGAGCCGTGGGAGCAGGACCCATTCTCCGCAGGGACCTCTTCCTGAGAGCTGGACTGGTTGGCCCTCCCTTTCGGGGAGAGAAATTTGCATCTGTGGCTGCATGCACTTTGTCTTCTACTTCACTGTAGCAACTGTGAATGATGTGCTGGGTGGCAGAGAACCATCATGGATAGGTCTACGTCTGTCCCCCCCCCCCCCTACAGCTTTGCGGTCCTATTTTCAAAAATATGCCATCAACTCTGAGTGTTATCACCTTACTTTAAAATTGTAATCTTGCGTCCTTTTGAATTTTGACGGCTACTTTTGCGGCTAACTTGCAAAAAAAAAAAAAAAAGACAACGGAAGATTTGTGACTGGCTGTCCCAGACACAGCTGTGAACAATCCACATGTTTATTGAACAGAGTCAGGCATTGAGTTCTGAAAGCAAGTGAAATGAAAGAGATGGCCAGCTCCCTTGGTCTAGCGCAGAGGTGTCAAACTCATTTATTACAAGGGCCGGATCTGTCTTTGTCAGCCAGGCCTTGCGTGCCATAAAATGTAACACAAGGTACCAGAGATATAAACTTTATAAAGGTGATTTCAGATGCCGAATAGCAATAGCAGGTGAATGACAATAGCAGGCTTGACTGGATTACGTATGATATCCTTGTTGTCTACCTCTGTTTTGCCCTCCTCCCCCTGTCCACGAAGTAGCTGGCAGTGGGAGTTGGAAGGAGGATTGGTTATTTGCCATCTGTTTGTTTTTAATATTGTATTAAGGTTTTAATTAATTTTATCTTGTTTTATTTAATGTTGTACATTGCCCAGAGCCCTGCAGTAGCAGGGGTGGGATGATTCATAAATACAGTAGTAGTAGTAGTAGTAGGCGTGAAAATACCAGCATTGATGATGAGACAGGAAACCTAGGTCTCAGTTCTGTCCAGGAGGATTCAGTCCAGGAGGATGCAAAGAATAAATGGACATAAGTCTGACATTAGAAACCACAACGTTCAGTTGCTGACCTAAGAGTAGCAGTGCTCTTACAAAGGAATTTCAAAGGGAGATTAAAAAGAGAGACTGATGAATTGCAATTGATAATGAAGCTCAAGACAATGCATCCTTGTCGTCTGAACTGAGAGCTAGTTTTCCTGTCTCATTACCAATGTGTGCTATTATCACTCGGCTTCTGAAATCACTCCGCTCTCCAAGATATAAGGACCAATCCTAGTGTTCTGATTCCTAATCAGGGTCTTTTTGAAATAAACTAAAATCCAAACAGGAACAGAGAAATCCAATCTTACTTTTTAAAAAAAAACAAAAAACTTTTCAGAATAATAAGCCAAAATAATTTCCTCAGTGTAAATTGTGCCTGTCTGAAGAATCCATCCATCCATCCACTCACATCTCCTCTCTCCCTCCCTCCCTCTGGAAAAGTTTGCTTGCACACAAAAGCTTACACCTGGAATAAAATGTTGATGACCTTAAAGATGCCATGGGATCTTTTCCTCCCTTACTCCCCAAAAGAGGAGGAACAGCCCTGGAGAAGGAAGCAGAAGCTCTGTGTGTGTGTGTGTGTGTGTGTGTGTGTGTGTGTGTGTGAGAGAGAGAGAGAGAGAGAGAGAGAGAGAGAGAGAGAGAGAGAGAGAGAGTCTTTGTATCTCTCCCGCAGGAAGCAGCCATGGAGCTGTGGGTGGGAGGGAGACAAGAGGCAGGAAGCAGGAAGCAAAGAACCACTGAGGGAGCTAGGAAAAAAGCAAGCTATGATGCGGCTGCAGCAGCACCCCTGGAAAAGGAAGCAGGAGTAGGAAGTTGCTTGTGGGCTAGATCAGAGCCCTGCGGGGGTCACATGCAGCCTTTGTGCCATATGTTTGACACCCCTGGTCTAGCGTGGCTCCCGTGCATTTGAACAGGGCACCAAGAGATGACAAAATCCCAGAAGCATACCTATCCCCTCGCGTCCATGACAAGGACGGCTGTGCTGGACAAACAATTGTTGAGCAGCTTGCAACAGTGCAGGAGCCAGGCTGGAGCGAGAGGGTTGGCAGCACACTGGTCTTTGTAGCTGTTGGTCAAGTTGTTCCAGCACTGCCAGTTGGCTCCATCTAGGCCTTGTCCCATGTTTGTGGGCAGACTGCAAAGGATAGTAATAAATAAAATTGTGGCAATGAATACATGAGGGACTCATGAACTGTGTACATGGTGGTGAGCCGTGGGCTTTGACAGTGGCACCACTTAGGTGGCTTTTCTGACTGCTGTACCTACCATCTTGGGGTGTGGGCTCTCGGAGATTCACCTGCTGGAGTTGATAGTTCAGTCATTGGGCCGATAGTTACCCTTACCATTTTGGGAGTTGCACTGGAATTCTGTCTGCTTTTCTGGTTTGAGTTGCTCCACGGGGCCATGAGTCTTTGACAAGTAGGAGCGATGGCCGGCGAAGCTGGGAGTGACTCAGAAATGCAGTGACGTTCTCTGTTTCTTCCACCTGTATATGGGGTTACACTGGCATGACATTGTGCCAGTCTGGTGGTGATGTTCTGGTGGCCAGCCGGCCAGCCAGCCTTTATTATGGCCCACAAGCCATACAGGAGAAGAACAATCAACATTAATTAGTTAATTCAGCCAAAATCATACGTCTTCATATATCATTCATCCTAGTGTATCAGCTTATTTATTTAAGTCATTTATAGGCTACGTTGCTCACAGGGACTGAGGGCGGATTACACATAGTGAGACAGTACAATCGACAAAATGGGGCATTCAATAAACAATGCATTAGGATTGTAGAAGTCTGGAACCCACCAGAAAGAACTGAAGCATTGCATAAGTATTGACTTGACACATTAAGCGATGCAAAAATTACAGAATAGGATCCTACTTGCGGTAAGCGATACACAGCAGTATGGACTACAGTCCCTAATCATTTACCCAAATACGTCAGTGAGCCGTTTTGTACAGTGCAACCCTGTTACCTGTGCAGAAAAGCCTTCTTGAATAATTCAGTTTTGCATAGTTCGCAGAAAGCCGGGAGAGTGGGGGCCTCCCTGACCTCCTCAGGCTAGGCCGTTCCACAAGGTGGGGGCCACAATAGAGAAGGTACATGCACGGGCAGTTGATGATTTTGTCCATTTGCAGGTTGGTACCCACAGAAGGCCCTGCTGAAAGGAGCGAAGCTAATGTGGCGGGAGCATAGGGGGAAAGGCAGCCCTAGAGATAAGAGGAGCCGAGGCCATGAAGGAGTTAGAGGTTACGAAAGAAAATTATACCCAGGACATTGTATCAGCCTGTATTTTCATAGCAAAAGAACAAGAATTTAGATACTTGTGCAGTGATTTTTGGCCAACCCCAACCAATAAATTTTAAGAGACATCTGCTCAGAAAACAGTTTTTTATCTGCCCAACTAAGGGTTTGGCATCTCTTCCCTTAGGAAAAGCAGGGACTAGTTAAAAGAGGTTCTGGTGGCAAATTGTTCTGAAAACCAGAGAGGGTATAGACCATCTTGTGGTTTGTTGTTTAATGTACTGAAAAGTACAGGATTCCCTCTCATCCCTGGGCTGGCCTGGGTGAGCCAATCCTGTACAATCTCAATGCAGGGTAAGTAGACTCCCTGTCTGCATACTTGGGGCCAAACCAGGCAATATCCTTTTTAACAAGTTGGGTTCATTTCTAAACCCTTCAGGAGCCTGATTTGTCTTGGACCTGCAATGCAGGGGAAGGAGGTCCCTCCATGCAAACCAAACCAAGATGGCCCCAGTGGGGAGTTTTGGAGCTGAATGTGGACTATTCCAGCCAGCTCCAAAGTAACAAGTTCCCACTAGGGTCATTTCAGCTCAGAAAACAGTCCGGTGCTGAACTGGGCTCCTGGAGGCATTCAAAACGACATTCCTGGTAGCTGCTGTGTGGCTGCCCAGAAAGTGAGTCCCTGGACCCAACTTGCTAAAAAAAGTATTACTTAGCCAATACAGAGGGATGTGCTTTCTGTGAGGGAAGGGGGTAGACTTTTGTGTGAGTCAAAGCTTGATGCAGTGCCCCCATCCTTGCTTCTTTGCATAGGGCATGTTGTCCTCGGGTCCCTGCTTGGAGGGTTTAGTTTGGTATCCGGGTTTTGAGGTGGAGTACTTTACAAGGGTTCTGAGCAGAAGAGCGTTTAACAATCTGCTGTTTCATGGTTTGTTCTCTTTCTTGGCCGTTCATGCAAAGAGCCCTTTTTCTGCCGCTCCCCATTTCTAGAAGCCCCCTGTGTATTTTCTAAGGGCGTGCAACATGAGGCCAGAGGGCTGTAGCCCCCATGCTGTGCATTCTGTGTCTTGTATATTGTTTAGGAGAAGGCTTTATATATCGTTTAGGAGAGGTGTGAATGGTTGCAGACTTTAGTTAGTACCCCCAAACTTCCATGGCTGTGCAGGTGTGGGCTGAGTCAGGCAAGAGGAATTCAGTTTTCTCTCCATTTAATTCAGTGGGAATGTTTATCCTGCTGATAGCGTTTTTGCTTGTGTAACTTTATGCCAGGACAGGACATAGACTGAGAGAGTTTGGAGTAAGCCCAGAACATCCCAGACACCATCCATGTCTGGCCACTGCTGCCTTGTGCCTTGTTTCCAGCCAGGGTCCATGAGGCAGTTCAGTGGCATATTTCCAAATTATGCCAGTGTGGGTTTTACTTGCTATCCTCAACAATGTACAGACTGATTTTATGATTGTGCTGTTAAATAAGGAGAACTGTGCATGGAGTGAGGAAGATTAGCCCCCTTTCGTTTCAATTTGGTGTTCTCTATGGCTGTTTAATTTTTTGGGGTGGGGGAATTCCTTGGTGAGAAATGCAGAACAGAGGTGATCCTAAAATGCAGGGGTGTAAACTATGGGAGCAGCGGGGCTCAAGGCCCCCTCGGTATTTCCCGGAGGGGCAAGGCCCCCCCCCATCTGCCAGGTAGCATCATGAAACTGCTTAGGCTTAAACTGTGCAGTTTCTTCCTCTCCACTCACACAAAGGCTGCCAGCTCCTCTTTCTTTCTCTGGGACTTTCTCTGCACAAGAGCGCCCCCCTGCTTACCTCCCCCCCCCCCCCCCTTCCACTAACTGTATGCTGGACAGCCCCCCCCCCCTTTCCCCCCCCCCCCCCCCGTGGGATCTTTCGAAGTTCTGCCTAAAGCCCGTACTCTCAACCTGTGGATCATCAAAACAGATAATGTACTGAAAGTTAAGGTGATTTTGGTATCCTGGGACTTACAGTTTTAGTGAAAAAGAAATGGCGGGGATGGAATATTTTTGTCTTTAGCTATGTGTGTTGTGGGAGGGATAGAGGCCTGTGGCTCAGTGCTGGAAGTTAAGGTGATGTTTGTATCCCAGGACCTGTAGCTTTAGAGAAAAAGGAATGGAGGACATGGGAACATTTCTATCCTTAGCCATGTGTGTTGGGGGGCAGGGTTTAGAAGAGGCCTGTGGCTGAAATGTTGGAAGTGAAGGTGATTTTGATATCCTGAGACTTGCAGCTTTAGAACAAAAGAAACGGAAGATATCTTTTCTTTTCTTCTTCTTTTTTTGCCTCTGTGTATCTGTACATGGGGGAAAGGAGATGAAGCTGGTTCACCAAATGTGGAAAGTGAGCCGATTCTGCTGTCCTAGACCCTACTTCAACCAAACAAATGCCCCCATAATTTCAGGTCAGGGTATCTGAGAAGCCAGTATTGACTGTAGATTCTGAGATGCATTTGGAGATTCGTATTGGGTATCCAATATGTGAGTGGTGTCGTTTTTAGAGTGTTGGTCTAAGATTAGGATGACCAGAGTTCAAATTCCCACTTAGCCATGAAGCACGCTCTGTGACCTTGCGGCAGTCACACACTCAGCCTAAGTTATGAGGACAAGAGAGAGGGGGAGGAAGTTACTTCCTTTCATACGCAAATGAAATATCTACTCAAGTTGTCTCAGTGAAGGAGCTCATGACATCTTTCCTCTCACACGGCCCTCTTTCTTTGAAATTCAGACTATTATGAGTGGGGAAAAATATTTTTAAAACCGCATGGTTAATTGTTGATGGCATATGACTTCTTGGAAATATAAATCATTTCATATTTAGATAATTTAATATCGATTACTAAGTGTGGGCCCGGACCAGGTTCAGCCTCAGCCCCCCCCCCCAAGAGATTGAGAAGTCTACGCCCCTGCTAAAATGTTCTCTTCTGAATATATATAGGCTGTGTGCTTGAACAAAGTGGAACCAGCTCCTTCTCTATGAAGTCTTGTTCCCCCTCATATGGCTACCATCCCACACATACATCAATAGTAAAGTTATACAACTGCTTCCTGTTACAAACTCATAAACATCTACATGTTTCCTGCAGTTGTTCTTAAGAACCGACAAGCCAAAAACCAGAAGCAGACATGTGATGGCTATATTCTGGCCTACGTGAAGGTAGCCTCGGCTGCTTCTGTTCTCACCACAGAGGCCCCTGACGTCAGACAGAAGTTCCCAGGGGCCTCGTTTTGCCAACAGAGCGGAGTACCAAGACTGTGTTTCAAATGGGAAGCGAATTCCGAATTTTCCCCATCTTGCTTCAATAGCTTCTCTGCCGTTCCAGGGGGTGTAGTAGCCTCAAGAGAGGCAAGTCTGCTGCTTTCACCAGAAAGGAGGCTCTAATGCGCTTCAGCAGAGGCTCAGTCGCACATGACGGCGCAACGGGGGGGGGCTCCGCCCTTCTGTGAAAGCAGCTGGAATCAATCACTCTGGAAACATCAAAGAGCACAAAATGTGTGGCAGTTGAAAGAAAGCGTAAACCCCCTTGGCCAGCTACAGATGGCATTCCCACCAAACGTTTCGTCTGTTCTTGGTTTGCAGCAGAAAAGTGTAGAGCCTTCGGTTTCTGACATCTTCAGACAAATTTGTGCCTTCCTAAGAACCCCATGTTAACCACATTTTGATCAACAACTCAGGCTTGTAAGCGGCAATTATAGAAAGTTAGTAGGGTGAAAGCAGAGAGCCTCTTGCTAAAGCAGACATTGGGAACTGGCAGGGCTCAAGTTAGGGGGCAGGGAACCAGAGGGCAAAACAAGTTAAAAGTTGAGATGAGAAGATCAAGGTTTAGGAAATGCGTGATAACACCCCGTTTGTTGTTCAGTCGCACAGTTGAGTGACTCTTCACGACCCAAAACCCCTCCCCCTCTCTGTCACTCACCAATCACGCCACACTTTCCTCTTCAAGCACTATCACATGCAACCAAACTTTTAAAGAGACACACACCCATAAACAAGGAATCGTTACAGACCACATCACGCCAGGCCCTCCTGTCTTCCACCGTCCTCCGGAGTTTGCTCAATTTCATGTTCGTTGCATCGATGACACTGTCTAACCATCTCATCCTTTGCCGTCCCCTCCTTCTTTGACCTTCAGTCTTTCCCAGCATCAGGGTCTTCTCCAGTGAGTGCTCCCTTCTCATTTGGTGGCCAAAGTATTTCAGCTTCAGTTTCATTATCTGGCCTTCCAGGGAACAGTCAGGGTTGATTTCTTTTAGGATTGACTGATTTGATCTCCTTGCAGTCCAAGGGACTCTCAAGAGTCTTCTCCAGCACCATAATTCGAAAGCATCTATTCTTCGGCGCTCGGCCTTCCAGCTCTCGCAGCCATACATTACTACTTGGGAATACCATCGCTTTGGTAGGGTGATGTCTCTTTATTATGCTGTCTAGGTTTGCCATAACTTTCCTCCCAAAGAGCAGGTATCTTTTAATTTCATGGCTGCAGTCATCATCTGCAGTGATCTTGGATCCCAGGAACATGAATTCTGTCACTGCTTCCATGACTTCCCCTTCTATTTGCCAAGGAGTGATGGGGCCAGATGCCATGATCTCAGGTTTTTTTTATGTTGACTTTCAAGCCAACTTTTGCGTTCTCCTCTTTGACCCTGAGCAAGAGGCTCTTTAGGTCCTCTTCACTTTCTGCCATTAGAGTGGTATCATCCACATATCTGAGGTTGTGGTTGTTTTTGCCAGCAATCTTAATTCCGGCTTGTGATTTATCCAGGCTGGCATTTCGCATGATGTACTCTGCATATACATTAACTAAGCAGGGTGACAATCAATGTTCCCTCTAAGCTATGGAGTCCTGTGAGCAAAAATTCTACTTTGTGAGCTGCTGGCATTAAAGTTGTGAGCGAGCCATTTGGCTACTGCAAGATTAGTTTGCTCTGGAGCCCTCCTTCCTGAGCTAAGACAAACATGTGTGAGCCGGAGGCTAAAAAACTGTGAGCTAGCTCACACTAGCTCAGCTTAGAGGGAACACTGGTGACAATATACAGCCCTGGGCTGTCATGAGACCCTCACAGTGGATACTGTGTTCTCTTGCTAAAAGTGAACTTCTAGGAAGAGTTCATGAGTCTGGGATGCATCTGTGGCTGTGGAGAGACGTCTGGGAGCATCGTTCTTTCTTTAGATGACTTTTTCTAGTGTGTATGCATGGGGTTGAATCCTACATTTTGAAGTGTTGGGATATTTTGATTTTTAAAAAGTTAATGCTGGGCTGGGAGAGTCCATTAAACTTTTGATACAGCAGAACATCGGTGGCACTGGAAGGGAGGGCTATATAGGGGTGCCAGTCTCCAGGTGGGACCTGGGGATCCCCTGGAATTACAGCTCATCTCTAGACTACAGAGATCAGTTCCCCTGGAGAAAATGGGTGCTCTGGAGGATGGTCTCTGTGGCATTGTATCTTACTGAGCTCCCTGTCCTCCCCAGGCTCCACCCCCAAATCTCTAGGAGTTTCCCAACCCCGGATATGGCAGCCCTACCCCTCAACCCCCTACCGGTGACTGGGGGGACTTGGTAAACCTAGACATGATTTGTGACTTCGACAAGACTCTGAAGATGCGAAATAAGTTTTCTCTAAAGTCCTTTTCAGGGATCTGTCAACCACACGTAGGTCTTCCCAGTACATGCAGTCACTACGTTGTCTAAACAGGAGCAACGTGTGTATGTTGCATATGCATTTTGGTAGGCTGCTTTGCTGTGTGCAAACCATCCTCTGGATTTCCCAGTGTCCTGGACTGCATGCAAATGTGCATGTTCCCCATTCAGAGAACCTGGTGACCATGCATATGGGGAGCATTGCGGGAAGTGTTTGCTCCCAGTACTCATGGTTCCTGGTACACATGTGCATAATGCTTGACCAGGGCTTAAGTGGTTAGGGATCCTGTTCTGTACTCACTTCAGAGAGAGAAGGCTGTCATAATCTAGTGGATGATCCAGATTATTACTGGCATGAGGGGTTTGAGCCTAGCGGTCAGGGTTTTATCTTCAAGGCTTCTATTTTGTTATTTTTTTCTCTAGAGAAAGAGATATAATCTCAGAGTGAGGAGCCAGAACCAAGGGTAGGGGGTAAGCTCTGATGTGGTTCTGTCTTGGTTGAGAGTTTTTGTCCATAAGGTTTCCGGGCTCTGCCTCTTCAGGATCCCAGCCTAAGGATCTGTGGCAAACCCCGCTACTTTGGGGGCAGGGTTGCCAGCTCTGGGTGGGGAAATACCTGGAGCCTGATTAAGGCGGGGTTTGGGGAGATGAGGCATATAACTCAGCAGGATATCACTCCATAGAGTCCACCTTTTAAAGCAGCCATTTTCTCCAGGGGGACTGATCTTGGTCACCTGGAGAGATCAGTTGTAATAGCGGGAGATCTCCAAGTTCCACCTGGAGGCTGGCAATCGTATTTGGGGGGTGGCTGTCCTTGAGTCTTAATCTGGCCCTGCTTGGTGCTGCTTGCTTTGCATCGGGGCACTCGCCAGAGTCATGGTTGATCTGCATGCATGCTTGCTACACTGAAGAGTGCTCAGCTCTCGGTCAGGCTCCTGCCCAGCCCGGGAAATCTTTCTGCTTTTCGGTTTGCTTAAAGAAGCACATTTTCGAATGTGCAGAACATCTGGCTCCGAGGACCACGGGGCTACAGAGATAGTCGTGAAGAAAAGGAGACCAGTGGAGCCAGGGGCTTCTCTGGCAATCACCTCTTTCCAAGCGGATAGTTTTCCAGCCTCCCTGCCAGATGCTTGGGTCTGGGACTGATCCTTGGGTTGTCATCCCATCTGAAGTGTAAACTTTGGCCCAGGACGAAAGCCATCTGTGCTGGGGTCGAAAGCATTGTGATTTATTCCGCTTGTAGCTGACGCTCAACATAAAAGCAGCAGATGGTGGATTTTCGAGACACTCATTTCAGGGTTGGTTTTTTTTTTCAGTACATGTGTTAGTATTACTAAGAACACATTTTAGATATTTATAGCTATAGTTTTAAAAATTGCCCATGAAAAGCAGCATTCCCCCCCCC
>NW_015174281.1:1131885-1134058 GCF_001447785.1 Gekko japonicus | reverse complement strand
CGGCTCCTCGATCATGTGCCCCCCCCCCCCCCGTCCCAACATGATGTATGCTGTCAGGGGACATTTTAAACAATTTTGTGTCTCTCATCTCTGAGTTACTGAATGGGCCGTATAAAATATCTGATGTGCTGGGCAGAAGAGCAGATGCAATTTGATGCCCGGTCCCAAATTAAGTTACTTGCTGGTAGGTTTGCCAGTTTCCACGTGGGGCCCAGATATTTCCTGCTACTACAACTGATCTCCAGAAAATAGAGATCAGTTCCCCTGGATAAAATGGCTGCTATGGCACTGTACCCTTAAGTTCCCTAAGCTAGTGTGGTGTAGTGGTTAAGAGTGTGGACTCTAATCTGGGAGAACCGGGTTTGATTCCCCACTCCTCCACATGCAGCTGCTGGTGTGACCTTGGGTCAATCACAAGTTCTTTCAGAGCTGTTCTTGAAAAAGAGCAGTTTCTGTCAGAGTTCTCTCAGCCCCACCTACCTCACAGGGTGTCTGTTGTGGGGAGGGAAGGGGAAAGGAGATTGTAAGCAGCTCTGAGACTCCTTTGGGTAGTGAAGGGCAGGGTATAAATCCAATCTCCTCCTCCTCCTCCTCTTTTTCTTCTTTTTCTTCTTCTTCTCCTCCTCCTCCTTTCCCCCCTGCCCTCCCCAGGCTCTGCCTCTCAACGTCTCCAGGTATTTCCCAACCCAGAGCTGGCAACGCTACTTTCTGGGGAGTGCATTTCAAAGTGCCCTGCGCTTTATGTCTCAAGGATGTTCTTGGGAAAGGGGAGGGAATAGGGAAGCTCTAAGCCAGCTGAAGAAAATCTGAGGTGAGCCTCTGGCCTTCCCTTTTCTGCAAGTATTTGAAGTCTGGGGTCGGTCAGTGGTGCAAGCCAGAGGGCTCTCGGCTCTTAACCCATGACTGGCAGCCTGTGCCCCTGTACCGGCAGAACCAGCATCAGCACAGGATGTCTTTGTGACTCATCACCTGCTTTTACTTATGTATGTATTCATTTAAATACTTATGCCCTGCTTTTCCATCCGAAAGGATCCACATCAGCTTACAACAGTAAAGGATAGCTTATGAATGAACCAGCAAACAGACTAAATGACAAACAGTATCTTGGGATGATCCAGAATCCAGTGGCTGGCTCATCCAAAGACGCAGGCCGCATAGCCCTTTGGTTCATGTCCCTTACTGCACCGAAGCTTTAGACCTGCGACAAGAAGGGGAAAAGCCCACCCTGACCTGGATAGCCCAGGCAAGCCTGATCTCGTCAGATCTCAGAAGCTAAGCAGGGCCGGCCCTGGCAAGGATTCAGATGGGCGACCTCCAAGGAAAACCAGGGCTGGGAGGCAGAGGCAGGCTATCAAGCCACTTCTCTGAACGTCCTCCGTGCCCCAGTAGGCGTTGCCAGAGGTTGCCATGACTTCCAGGCATGGGCATACACACACATGCACACACACAAAATACCCCCAAAAAAGAAGGAAAAGCAAATGCTCAGCACGATTTTACAGTTTAGGATTGCACCGGAGGCATATTGGGCTGCATAGGGTTTTTTAAATTGTGTCTTGTGTTTTTCATTTTGTAAGGTGTTTTGAGTTGGGGGGGGAGGGGGGGGGGGCAGGGCCAGAATATTTAAATAAACTCCCAAGTGAATCTAATACATGTGCATGATTAGTATGATGCCTGTGTTATCTGTGATAGTTTCTTCATTTAAATGCTTTGATTTCGTCTCCCCACAGAGGAGGTCTCAGAGTATAAGCTATTTCCAAATAGTGCTGTTTCAAATGCTGGGTGTGTGTGTGTGTCACGTTACTGAATGCTTCCGCTTATCAGAGAGTGGTGAGGGGGGGGGGGGGTTAGCCTTATCAGAGAGGGAGTAAGTGTGGGGGGGTGTTTCTAGCCTAGTCTTTCCTCTGATACACTTAGTTTCCGGTATGCGGGAGTGCTTTTGTGTTGATATGGGGATTATTCATCCATGCAACCTTGTCACCAGACTTTGGAAGTGGTGCTATCTGGAAATGTTATATTTCCTTTTGGCAGCAAAGCCATGTCAGGAACAGCACATGTGACACTCCCAAGAGGAGGCGGGAGAGGAAGGAGCCACAGACTGACAGAGAGAGAAGAGGAGGAGGAGGAGGAGGAGGGCAGCATGAGAGAGAGAGAGAGAGAGAGAGAGAGAGAGAGA
>NW_015174281.1:1094835-1131717 GCF_001447785.1 Gekko japonicus | reverse complement strand
GAAAAGGGCCAATGGGGGGCCGCGGGGGGGGGGGGAGAGGTGGAATTCTGTGTTCGTCGTGTTTATGCATTTCATCTGTTTGTGCAGCCCAGCCCTTGCAACATACAGCAGATCAGGGTATGCATCGCTCAAAGCTTTTTGGGGGGGGGGGGATACGGTTTTGCGCGCTGTATGAACAAGGACCCAGAAGACAACTCCGCTATACCAGGAGGCAGGTCTTCATTTGAGCCTAGCCCTTGAACTGGTTTCCAGAGCTAGAGGTGGAGTGGGTGAAGATCCTTTGTTGTTCTGGGAGATCTCCGGGCCCCACTTGGAGGCTGGCAACCCTATTGCTTAGGCTGATAGACTAATAAGTCAGGTGATTGCCTCCGCACGTTCAGAAAGTGAATGTGTCAGGTTCCACAGCCAAACAAAGGAGCACACGCTTATCATAAGGTTATACTTTATTGTAAGAGCTATAGAGGCAGTTACATCGTCACTGTTAGGAATAGGGTTGCCAAGTGTAAATTCCTCCGTAGCGGGGGAGTCCTGTCCGGTGTCTGGAGGGTGCGCGCGCTGCACGCACGTCACCCAGAAGTGACGTGACGCCGCTGGGCAGGCTGGGGGTGGGGCCACGACCATCCGAGGGAAAACCATAGAGTTTTCCCTCGGATGATCGTGACCCCGCCCCCAGCGTGCCCGGCGTGGTCGCGTCACTTCCGGGTGACGTGCACATTGGGGTGGGGTTCCCCCTGGGTCCTGATCCGCTGGCAGCGGGGAACGGGCCTCTGGGGTGGGGGTTTCCCTGCCCCCCTGGGGGACTTGGCAAGCCTAGTTAGGAATGGCTACCTTCCTACAAGCATAATAGCATATAGGGTATTCGTATGCACCCCTCCCACTCCTCATCTGCCCGACTCCCGTAGGCGGGAGAATGGGGCCCCAGGCCATTAAAGCCAAAGCTGGGAATCGAAACTTATCCCAGGGGTAATTGATGAGAAGACACTACACAGGCAGCTAGCAAGGTCATTGATAAGCAAGGATGAAGGAATGCGGCAGCAGTTGGTACACAGGTCAAGCAGATGCACTCTCGCCCATAAACATCACGGCAGCATAGCTGACAGAATGTTAGCTTGAAGGTACCTTCAGATGACTGGCTTCAGTATTTTTCTTCATCGCAGGCTCCTTGTCTGTGGACAAAAACAGTTGAAATGAAGGCGGTACATTTGCGTCCATCTATAAAATGCAACTCCTGCCAACCTAAGCAGTTTGAAAGCAAGAAATTGCAAGTAGATAAATAGGTACCACTTTGGTGGGAAGGTAACGGCGTTCCGTGCGCCTTGGTGTTTAGTCATGCTGGTCACATGACCACGGAAACGTCTTCGGACAGCGCTGGCTCTTCGGCTTTGAAACGGAGATGAGCGCCGCAACCCTAGAGTCGGACTTGACTGGCTTTCGAGCAAAGGAACCTTTACCTTTACTATAAAATGCAAGCGACAGGCTACTGCAGCCTCCGCCTCTGTCAGGACAGTGTGGGTGCAGGGAAGGGAGAGGGGCTTAACCCTTCAACTTCCCTTCAGTTTTGCAGATTGCTAACTGAAACCAGCTTTTCTCTCTGCATTTTAAAGGGGGAAAGTGTGTGTTAAGTGCCATCAACCCGCTTCCAAATTATGGTAACCCTATGAATGAATGATCTCCGAAACATCCTCTCGTTAACAGCCTTGCTCGGGTCTTGCAGACCGAGGGCCGTGGCTTCCTTGGTTGAGTCAGTCCTTCTCATGTTGGGTCTTCCTCTTTTCCTGCTGCTTTCAGATTTTCCCAGCATGATTGTCTTTTCCAGTGAGTCTTATCTTCTCGTAACGTGACCAAAGTACGATAGCCTCTGTTCAGTCATTTTAGCTTCTAGGGGTAGTTCAGGGGAGGGGAAAGATGTGTCCTTTAAAATGATGTCTCCCCTTTTAAATGTTAATAAACGAACAGGGCTTTACTTAGCAAATCAAAGGGGATGGGGGTTGAAGGGTTAATATCCTCCCATGCACAGCCCTTTGGCAAACGGAGCCTGCGCCCTGCATTTCCTAGAGGGACAGAGGCGTCTTCTCATCTGTGTTTGCCCTTTTGCCTCTGAAGTTCTCCACAGCATTGCCCCTGTTGTGGCTGCCCACCCTTTTACCTCAATATATCCTTGCCTGTGAACTTATGCTTCTCAGATTTTACCACCCTCAGTCACTGGAAGGTCTTTCTCGAAAAGCTCTGCCTGTTCTCCCTTATTGTGCCTTATCTCTCCCCACCCCATCATTGGTCTGCCCTCTTCTTCTGTAAAAAAGGAAGAAAAATATAGGAAATATGACTGTGAAAGAAAGCGCAGGAACGGAGTTCCAGCTGGCTTCAGAGCTGTCCATGCCCACTACAGCCAAAACCTCTGTGTGCGTGGCTACAGAGGGAAGGCCTGGAGAGCGACACACACACACCCCGCGACTCCGAGGCAGGAAGGCCAGGGGGCCCCTGGAAGGATCGGGGAGGCATTTAAATGCCTCCCCGTGCCTCTCCTGGTCTGTCCAAGGGCGCCCAGGCAAGCCAAGAGAAGGCACGGGGGTGTGGCCTATTATGCTAATGAACTGTGCTGTCAGGGGTGTAGCCTGTTATGCTAATGAGTTCCTGCTGGGCTTTTTCTACAAAAAAAAGCCCTGCCTATATTTTTCTGCATAATTTGCTGACTGTGGTTCCTCTTCTTCTGTAAGGCATAACTTTAGCCTTGGTCTCCAAGTGAAATGAAAACTGAGTACATATCACGTTATTTATTTTACTTTATTTTTACTTTTCTTGCGCTTTGACACTTTTCAAAACTGATGGCCGCATCCCAAACAGCGTCTCGTCATGAACGTCCTTTTATTAACAGCAGACTCGTTCCCCTAATAGATATAGCTGGAGGCTGAATGGGTCCCTGGTTTGTAACCTGGCCTGTTTTGTTGAGCACATTTTACTTACATCGCTGCCAGATGTCCCCTTCTTTCCGATGCTGTAAAACTGACTTTGTGGCAGCCTGAAGAAAGCCAGATAGTATCGAAGCTTACCCCGGAACTAGGAAAAGGAGATTGCAGCCAGAATTTAGGGTCACACAGCTCCTAGCTTGCATGTGCTTTCAAAGGTGGCTAGGTAAAAGCCAGAAGTTTTGTTGTGGGGGCTGAGAGTTCTCTGGTGGACAGATGAAAGTGGAAGAACGGTGAAGTGGCAACTTAACAAGAGCCCTGAAGCTCTAGAGGAAGCCTTACTGTTTTTAAGGGGACCTTTTGAACATCTGGCTCATAAAAATCAAAAATATTAGCTCCAGTCCTGAATGCAGGACTATATTGCTGCTGCGAGCAGAAGCAGGCCATTTCACCTACTCCTAACTGGCTCCGTTGGATTTCCTGATACTTCTGTCCTTGGCTTATTGTCACCATGCTAGAGTTTGAATTCTTACTGCCTGCTAGAATCTAAATGCCAAGTTACGAGGAGGCATCTCCTTAGTTGTGAATGCCCAGCGTACACGTGCCAAAGCACCAACACTAACGTATATTCCAACATTTTCCAGGATCATCTGTTGCTGCCAGCCACAACACACAATAAGACCAGGCGGCCCAAGATGTCCATCGTGTTGCCAGCAATAAACATCAGTGGTGAGTGTCAAGCTTGAATGGGTGGGAGAAGAAGCGGTTGTTTTCCCCAAAGGGCAAATGCCTGAATTGCTTAAGGGAGTAAATGTGAATTGTTCAGTTTCAAGGCCATGCACTTTTCTGATGAAATAAAGGTGCTGCTTTTCTAGGGTTGCCAACTCTGGGATGGGAAAAACCTGGGGAGTTTGGGGGGGGGGAGCCTGGGAGGGGGGAGGGACCTCAGCAGGGTCTAATGCCATAGACCCGACACTCCAAAGCAATTATTTTCTTCAGGGGAACTGATCTTGTTCATCTGGAGATCAAATGTAATAACGGGAGATTTCTGTGTGCCACCTGGAGGCTGGCATCTATATGCATTTCTGTGTAGCAAAGGGGTTGGAAGTTTTGTGTTCCTGGATTAGACCCATTTAGCATAATCGAGCGGTAAAGTTCTTCCTGGACCATACCACTTAGGGTGCCAGGTGTGAGGACTGACACTCTTCCCCAATTAAAGCAAACGTGAAAGGATTTGGGCTTGGACTTGTCCCTGCCCGTCTTGTGTGCAGAGAGACTGACAATGGGAAGGGGGGATATCTAAACATGCACCCCGCCCCCTCCAGTTTGGTGACATAAGCAAGCTTTAACACTCGGCTCTGCTGGATGTTAAACTACCCCTAAAATAGCTAATACATTATGTGGAAAATCACATATACAACCATGTTTTGTCAGAGATCCTATTGCATAGGGTTGATTGTTTGCTCCAGTGCTCCCATTTTTGTTAGTTTAATTAGGGTTGCCAGATCCCCTCATCACTCTGGTGGGTGTATTTGAGGGGTGTTCCAGGGGTGGGTAGGGACGTCATATGACTCTGGTAGTTGAGCAAAACGGTATGGTTTTTTCACCCTCAAACCATAGAGTTTGCCCAAATACCAGAGCGTCCCCGACATGATGATGTCACTCCCGGGTAACGTGATTGTGGGCAGGGTTTCCTTCTCCAGCCAGCTGGTCCGTGGCGGGCAGAAGCCCCTGAAATCAGGGGATCCCCCGCCCAGACCTGGGAGCTGGCAAGCCTAAGTTTAATTGTTCTGTATATCATCCTGGGTATTTTTAAAAAATTATGGACAACCAAGTTTTCATAGCTGAGTGCTCAAGTGTGCCTGTTAAACTGGCCAAAATTTTGTTGAACAATTTCAGCCAACTGAGAGAATGAGGTTACAGTTTCCCCAGCTATGGCAACGTGATAGTTTCCTTGAGCAGTATGGCAGCGTGGGGCCAATATATCACTAATAGAGAGGGAAGTAACGATAAGGAATCTCACCACTGACGTTTCGTGCTGCACCTCTGGAATAGGCCTTCAGTGCTTGTGGGACCAGAGCTGTTGCCTGGCAAAGCCGGAGTATCACACCTGCAAGCAGGTGGTTTATCGTTTGCAAGTGAAATTTTGCTTGCGATTGACGATACAGAACTTCGTACATTTCCTTTGCAAATGCTTTTTATTCCCCTTCGCGATCTAAGACAGTTTTCCAAAGAAAGTGAACAGAATGCTATCACTCTTGTTCTGTTTGAGAAATGCAAGAGGAGGGGGAGCTGGTGATGCATTTCCTACTCACTTGTTCATTTTAAAAAGCTTTAAAATATTTATTTAAAATAATTTTGTCCCGCTAGGGTTGCCAATCCCCAAGTTGGGAGCGGGGGGTCCCCTGGTTTTGTGAGCTTCTGCACACCACTGGCCAACTGGCCGACGAGAGCAAATCCCCCTCACCCCCACAACATGGAACAACATAACAATGACGTAGGCACATTGGTGACATCCGGGGGGGGGGACTCTGTTTTTTGGGCAAAACTCTATGGTTTAAGGGCAATTTTACCATAGAGTTTTGCCCAAAAACTAGAGTGTGGCCCCCAATGTGCCTACATCACTTCCGGGTGATGTAGGCACAGCACACAAAGTCACTTCTGGTGACGTTGGCACTTTGGGGGTGACGCTTCTGGCTCCTGAAGCATCCCCCCATCCCCCCACTGGCATCTCGAAGGCACCTGGCAACTCTAAATCTTGGGCCAGAATTGGTGAATCAGAGGTGTGGAGGGAGCCCAAAGAACAGCCAGGCCCATACCCTGAGAGACACCAAAAGCCAGTGGAATTGTTGGCAGAACTTTCAAAAGGCTATTCTGGGGGTACAGGGCAATCCTCAACAGAGTTCCATCCTTCTGAGGCCATTGACTTGAATGGCTGTAGAAGGGTGTAACTCTGCCTTGGACCGTACTAGTGGTTTTTCAGCCATTAATGGAAGGCGTGTGGTCAGAACCCAGAGCATTTGACACCATTTGAAGGTTGTTTAGGCCATTGTCTTGAGCACCCTGAATGCTCTGACCTGAGGACCCCATGAATACCTGCCTGTGCCCGGAACATCATCGAGGCAAGTTGTTTGGTAGAGTATTATGCAGAAAACTTTAAAGTTCTTTTGCGATCATTACATCGACTACGCTCAGTTCCGTGTGACGTGAAATCCTATCCCCTTCTTTCACTTCATAAAATCCCGGTGGTTGCCTCACAAACACTCATCGGAAGTCCTCCTTGACTGTTGAATGACCACATTGTGTGTAGCAGCTGACGGGAAACACTTCACAGCTGAAGAGGCCCTCTTTCCACAGGTGGCCAGGCCGCCGTTGCGCCGCTAACTAGACATATGGCTCTGGATAAAGCTGGCAACTGTGCCGCAGAGATGTCTGTTCTGAATAGCCCATTGTTAATAGGACAGCCCTTGTGATTTATGACACAGTTCTTGTACGGAGGCAAGCAAACCAGGCACCCAGAGCTTCTCTTGCCTGACTAAAGCCTTAGGACAAATCCAGGCATTAATGTTTAGTGATTCATCTCTCTTTGCTTGATGGCTGTACAGATTTAATGTGTTCTTCTATGTGGTAATGGGCTACCAGTGGCATCTATGGTTACAGGGGCTGGGAAACGCCCATCGATCCGTGCAAATTAACGCAGGCCGGTAACAGTGTTCTCCTGGTTCCTATGATAATCCTAAGAAAGCGGAATCGGCTTAATGTGGGAATGTAATGGAATGCAGGAATGGCACCTGCCTTCTGAGGATCTCAGCTGTTGATTTTCAGCAAGCAAAAGCACAGATCCAGCTTTCAGGGTTAAGGCGATACATTTGAAAATGCAGAATATAGAGAGAGCCTGTTCAAAGGGATGAACCATCCATACCCTATTTGGTCGCACCTCCCTCATGTCCTCTGGCCACGCACCACCTTTTTGGCTTGGCTTGTCCGTGCATTTCCTCCTGCTGCAACACGAATACTCGTAAAAAATAAAATCTGGAAATACGTTGGTTTGAGAGAGAGCATTTTAATTGGGCACGTGTATACCAACTAGATGACAGTTGGTGAAACTGAATTGGTTCAGAGCATATACGTTAAGCTCAAGTGTTCAGATTTCCTCTGTTCAGGGGGTAGATTGTTTTGGAATTAAAGCACAATTAGCCATTTATCTTGAGCTGCGGTGGCTCAAGTGGTTAAGACACTGATCTGCAGGCTGTGGAAGGTTGGTAGTTCAGCAGTTCGAGACCCGGGTGTGCCGCATGACAGAGTGAGCTCCCGTCTCTAGTTCCAGCTCCTGCCAACCTAGCAGTTTGAAAGCAAGAAATTGCAAGTAGATAAATAGGTACCACTTCAGTGGGAAGGGAACAGGATTCCGTGCGCCTTGGTGTTTAGTCATGCCGGCCACATGACCACAGAAATGTCTTCGGACAGCGCTGGCTCTTCGGCTTTGAAACGGAGATGAGCACCGCAACCCTAGAGTCGGACTCGACTGGCTTTCGAGCAAGGGAACCTTTACCTTTACTTTAGCCATTTACCTATGTAGCTGGCTTCATCTTATTGCAGTTATAGAATCACAGACTCACAGAATTGGAAGGGGCCATATAGGCCATCTAGTCCAACCCCCTGCTCAGGGCAGGATCAGCCTAGAGCATCCCTGACAACTGTTTGTCCAGCCGCTGCTTAAAGACTGCCAGTGAGGGGGAGCTCACCACCTCCCTAGGCAGCCGATTCCACTGTTGCACAACTCCTACTGTACAAAAGCTTTTCCTTATATCCAGCCGATACCTTCCCACCCTTAACCCATGATTGTGAGTCCCATCCTCTGCTGCCAACAGGAACAGCTCCCTGCCCTCCTCTAAGTCACAGCCCTTCAAATACTTCAAGAGAGCAATCACGTGTCCCCTCAACCTCCTCTTCTCCAGACTGATCATTCCCTAGTCCCTCAACCTTTCCTCGCATGGCTTGGTCTCCAGGCCCCCGATCATCCTCATCGCTTTCCCCAGCACCCGCTCCATTCTGTCCATGTCCTTTTTGAAGAGAGGCCTCCAGAACTGCACACAATATTCCAGGTGTGGCCTGACCAGCGCAGTAACTCTCATGCAGTAACTCTCATGGAGTTACTCATGTTTTCTGCTTAGAGATGGCTGCATATACGGAGGAGAAAGGGAATGCATCTGCCCGCCAAAATAACCAATTCTGAGTCAGTTTAGCCATCATAGTTTCTCCCAAGGCACACTGAGCGGCAGCTTTGAGCAGGTTCTGTGACAGACTGTCTTTTGGGTTTCATTAGATGGTCAACCTTGATCAAGTTTGTACTGTTTCATCACGCGCTCAGAGGAGTTCCTTCCTTTGCCTGCACGACTGAGTGTTAATTCAGATATCCATGTGTTAATTCAGATATCCATTTATCAATGTCTGCCGGTTGGACGCTTGCTTTTCTTTCCCATCTGCTCAGCACTCCGGTTTCTTTGACACAAAAACCCCAGGAAGTGGAGTGATGGCCATAACTGATATTTGCAACAGAGACCTCACGTCAGACAGTCGCGGGCACAAGCCAGAGTTTTCAAACCTTCTTCAGACTAAGGTTTCCGGCTTGCCTGCTGATCACAGACTGTCAGTTCAAACTTCGCACCGAGCCCTGTCTGAGTCTTACCCAGAATGCCTTGTTATCTTGTGATGATTGTTCTCACTGTGTCCAGTTTAAAAAGAGCAGTGATCATTGTGAAAGTGAGTTAATTTACGCCACATTATTAACTTCCCACATTGTGTAGATTTCCCTGATCTCTGTACTCTTCTCTTCCCAACGTCTTGTCTCAGTGTTTCGATATGTACCCATCACCATTCCTAGCCCAGGCAAAAGCTGTATGATTCTGAAAAAGTTCTTCCTTGCTGTATATTTCCCAGTAGTTCAGTAAGAGGTGGCTTCTTGATGTGTTGGGAAGAAAAACCCTTTTTATAATAGTTTAACTTGGCCCAGGAGACTTCAGTTCATTGTAGGACTATTGCTAATCAATGGGTTTACTGGCCTATAGCTGAAATTCAGCAAAACCATTACTACTCTTAAGCCCTGAAATGTGTCAGGTGCTCTTTGGAAGTGGCGTTATCTCCCTCCCCACCTCCCCGAGGGCCTGTGATGATCTTGCATGATGTGTTTCTCTAATGGGAGTGTTGTGTTAGCAAATGTTATCATACATGGAATTTGGCTTGGTCCATTTGCTTCAGATCACAACAAACTATGGCAGGTCCTTAAAGAGATGGGAGTACCAGACCACCTCACATGTCTCTTGAGAAACCTGTATAAGGGCCAAGAAGCGACAGTTAGAACCGGATATGGAACAACTGATTGGTTCAGCATAGGAAAAGGAGTACGACAAGGATGTATATTGTCGCCTTGCTTATTTAATATATATGCAGAGTACATCATGCGAAATGCTGGCCTGGATGAATCACAAGCGGGAATTAAGATTGCTGGGGAAAAGATCAACAACCTCAGATATGCAGATGATACCACTCTAATGGCTGAAAGTGAAAAGGATCTAAAGAGCCTCTTGCTCAGAGTAAAAGAGGAGAGCGCAAAAGTGGGCTTGAAGCTCAACATCAAAAAAACTAAGATCATGGCATCCGGCCCCATCACTCCTTGGCAAATAGAAGGGGAAGTCGTGGAAGTAGTGACAGACTTCACGTTCCTGGGATCCCAGATCACCGCAGACTGTGACTGCAGCCATGAAATTAAAAGACGCCTGCTCCTTGGGAGGAAAGCGATGGCGAACCTAAACAGCATGATAAAAAGTAGAGACATCACCCTGCCAACAAAAGTCCGCATGGTCAAAGCAATGGTATTCCCAGTAGTCATGTATGGCTGTGAGAGTTGGACTATAAGGAAGGCCGAGCGCCGAAGAATAGATTCTTTTGAACTATGGTGCTGGAGAAGACTCTTGAGAGTCCCTTGGACTGCAAGAAGAACAAATCAGTCAATCCTCAAAGAAATCAACCCTGACTGTTCCCTGGAAGGCCAGATAATGAAACTGAAGCTCAAATACTTTGGCCACCAAATGAGAAGGGAGCACTCACTGGAAAAGACCCTGATGCTGGGAAAGATTGAAGGTCAAAGAAGACGGGGACGGCAAAGGATGAGATGGTTAGACAGTGTCAGCGATGCAACGAACATGAAATTGAGCCAACTTCGGAGGACGGCGGAAGACAGGAGAGCCTGGCGGGAGATTGTCCATGGGGTCGCGAAGAGTCGGACTCGACTGTGCGACTGAACAACAACAACAACAACAATTTGCTTCAGTTCTGGACATTGATCAAAGCCATGGATTCATGTATTGGCCTGGGACAAGTAGCCTCTGTCACCCTACCTGTGCGATGGGAATAATGGAGACCAGCCTTTCAGAATTGTTGCTGGGGCAAAGACAGTCAAGATTGGAAAGCATTTCTGCCCAGTAAGGGCTGGATGGTGATAATGACAATAATATACAAAAGGGACCAAGCCTGAAATGTGCAGTAGTTCTTTTCTGTAATAGTAAGCAGGCAGAAGAAACCATATTGATTTTTTTGTTTTTTTGTTTTTTGGTCAGAGCTTGAAAAAAATATATCCAGATGTTGAAAAACAAGAAAAATGTGTCCCAGTTTTCCTCGAGAGCTGTTTGCAGAGTTGCAGATGTCATGTTTCTCTTGGTGCTTTTATTCAAAACCATTCAGTTTTTTCCCTACTACTGGACTTGGGCTCCGGATACTCAAATTCTGTAAAGAGAGAGAGAGAGAGAGAGAGAGAGAGAGAGAGATTTTGCCGTCAAATAACTCAAATGGTGGCTCTACGAAGAGCGGGGAGGACTGGATGTTTTGAGACCCCTGTAGCATAGGAAGGATGATGTTTCTTCTTCAGAAACGTAGAGCCACCCTGAACTTTTTCCCCACTGATTTATTACTGGGTTTAGTGTAGCTCCATCTCGTGCAGTAAATCCCAAACTGTGTGCCACGTATGCATAAATGAGCTAGTCTGATTTTTAGCCTAAAGCGCAAATGGTTAAGACGCTGAACTGCAGGCTGTGGAAGGTCAGTAGTTCAGCAGTTCGAGACCCGGGTGCCGCATGACGGAGTGAGCTCCCATCTCTAGTTCCAGCTCCTGCCAACCTAGCAGTTCGAAAGCAAGAAATTGCAAGTAGATAAATAGGGACCACTTCGGTGGGAAGGTAACAGCATTCCGTGCGCCTTGGTGTTTAGTCATGCCGGCCACATGACCACGGAAATGTCTTCGGACAGCGCTGGCTCTTCGGCTTTGAAACGGAGATGAGCACCGCAACCCTAGAGTCGGATTCGACTGGCTTTCGAGCAAGGGAACCTTTACCTTTACCCGGAGGATGCTGCCTGATGTTCCCCTGCATGATTTGTTCTTCCAGCCTTGCTTTTATCTAGTCAGCCTCTGCTGTGGAGATCATTCCACCACATCTTTATGTAAGGTGTGGTCGGCTCATTCGAATCCACTCAGTGCTGAGATACAGCAGAATTGTCCAATCTTGAGAGTGATGTCACTGCATGAGTTGATGCTCTGGGCTTATTTATTTCCTTTGTTTATATTTTTATACCCTACCTGGCTCCCCAATGGGGACCTAAAACAGCTGACATTTAATCAATTTTATCTTCACAACGCTGTGGAGCAAGTTACATGGTATGTGTGTAAGTGGCTCTAGGTCACCCAGTGAGCTTCCATGACAAAGTGGGGATTCGAACCTGGGTCTCCCAGACTCAGACCACACTTAGAACAAAGACTCACGCGGAAAACAGAAGGGAGGCTTCTCCAGTGCTGAATGATCTATACTCTTTCATGCCGTGATCCTTTTCAGGCGTAAAATATGCCTCCAGTTTTATTCCAGAAAAAAATCATGCCTCACTTATCTTCAAAGTCCTAACCTAATAACTTCACAATACACATTCCAATACACATTAGCACTTTATCTCTCTCTCATTCACGGCATACTCGTGCACAGTAAAACTGAAGTCAGATGCCATTTCCAACTTTACTTCGTGGAGATAAACTGCCGTGATGGTCTCCTCTTCCTGGGAACTGATGCTTCTTTGGCGTTCTCCAGATCGAGTGGTTCAGTCGATCTTTGCCAGAGCAATGAAAGTGGGCTTTGGCAGACAGCTCCTGGTTTGCTCAGGCAGTGGCCGCTTGAGCTGTTTAAAGAGGAGCCAGAGGTAGATTCTGAATTTATGGAGTAGTTGAGAGACAAGGCACAGATTCCTTTATTTAAAAAAAAAACTTTGGAGGAAAGCTTTAAAAGGGGTATGTGTGAAGGAGTTCTTTAAAAGGTGATGATCCACTGGAAGCAGCCCGTCGAGTCCAATAACGGAGAGGAGTTACCTTGTCCGCACCACCCGTATCCTTCTGCCCTATTAAAAATAATACTGTTGGGGCGGAAGTACAGTTTCAGAATGTGCTTTGGGCTGGGGGGGTGGGGAGTGGGGACACTCACGAATCGACAAGTTCCTGACGGTGGGTGGCGGCTAATTTTAGAGCGATGTATCCAGAGGACTCAAAGCAAGCAGGGGCCGCACCCCACCCCGAGGAGGAAGGAAGAGCTCCCTTCCCCTGCAAAACATTGGAAGTTACAAATGTCAGATGTTTGTGTTGGAGCGGATTTCTGAAGATGAATCCAACAGTCAACATGTGGGATAAGTTAGCAGAATATGCTACTGAGTCATAGAGCTTCAGTAGATGTAACAGCCTAGTGAGAGGCGCATACATGTAAACAGGGGGCCTGCAGAAGAACTAGGAGGCCCAGGGACGGTTGGCAGTGCAGGGAACGGATCCTGTGCTTGCCTCGCCGTCATTTCTCTCTAGTGTGGAACCTCCTGGTTGTTTCCAGACTGGATCTTCTTATCCATGCCGCTTCTCTTCTGCTGAGGCTGAGCTTTCGATGTCTCTTCTCTGCCTCCCGCCCAGTTCTCCACACATCCACTGGTGCGGTGGTTCCCATCCTATACGGTATGACGACCCACAGGTCCAAATTTACTTTGTACGGTGACCCATCCAAGGCACCCGTCTGTGGCGGCATTCCATTTTCTGTGGTGCCCAAACAGATGGTTTGAGAAACCAACAAACATCACACACAGCAAGTGGGAGTTCATCTCCAGGCAAGGCAACTGCCACTAGGGAGGGCTGGCTTGCGACCCACTTCTAGGTCCTGATCCACTTTTAGGTCTTGACCCACAGGTTGGGAAACACTGCACTAGTGCATGATTCCACCAGCCATGCTTGCAGCTCAAAGAGAGTCAAAACAGAGGTGGATACTTGGCCATGCCTGGAGCCTCTGAATGTTATGTTTTGGTAGCAGGCTTGCAGGAGCCTTGTCCAGATTGGAATCACGGCGCAGGGAGAAAAGGGGTGGATTTTGTTCCCTCCAGTGCTGTTTTCCTGGCATGGAATTGCCCTGTTGAAACGGCTTCAATGTCGTTGAAGCAACCGCACTCTCTGTATCACCTGTGCCTTTGCCCCAGTGGGGCCAGTAGCCATTCCTGCAGGACCATCCTGTTGGGGAAGGTGGTGTGTCGGGGCTCCCAACACCATAGTTCTAATCAGAGCCAGGGTCTTGCTTGCTTGCTGTTTAAGAGAAAAATGCTTGGGAGCTCTGGACACGGACCTCACAGAATCATGTCTGGTTTGGCCCTAGAATGTACCTTTGATTGTTGTAGTCAGCTAGTCAGGGCGAGCCGTTGAAGGCCATTCCCCACATTTACACAGCAACTAATCTGGGATGGCAACCAAGCCAGGTGCCCCAGAAACACTTGCTAGCTCACACAAAAGGCAAGTTTCTCTTCCGTCCCTTGCCCTTCTTCCAAGCCTAGAGGAGGACTGGTGATCGTCTCTGTTCCTGAACATGGAAAAGATAAGACCACAATGAGACTTCTCACTGCTGTCCAAGGGTCAGCATGACAGGGACAGGGTTGGGAGGCGTTGGGGGGGGGGCTTATCCCTGCAGTGATGCTGAGCCTCCAAGATCTCTGACGGGTAGCATGTCACTGCAATCACGACATGATTCAGTGGGCAGGAAATGGTCTCCTCTCCATTGAGGGAGAGTCGCGGTTGGTTGTGAGCAAAAATGTTCAGTGGGCAGGAAATGGTCTCCTCTCCATTGAAGGATAGTCGCGGTTGGTTGTGAGCAAAAATGTTGGCTGCCAAGCAAGTGCGGCTAACATTTGTGGGGCTGTCCACAAAAAAGGAGCCGAACACCAGTTCTGGCTGGATGCCCCTGCACGATATAGGTTTGGCCCTAGAATGTACCTTTATATATGTGTGTGTGTGTGTGTGTGTACATATGATACATGTATATATGATACATGTGTTTTCAACTCTTTTTCAGATTCACACATTCCATTTTTAGGTGTATATTTTAAAAAATGAGGAAATAGCATCATGTGTACAGGGGCCAGTGGAGGGGGCAAGACAGAGGATGGCTTTCTCGGTTCTGTTTGCGATTGTACTGATGGGGTCTTCTGCAATGCTGTTTTCCCTCCCCCCTCAGGTATTGGTGTCAGAATGAGGATGATATATCACTTAGAGGTACAGAGACACATTCCCTCCCTTGCTGGCAGAACTGTATTGGTTTCCTGTCTTATGTATCCATTTCCCTAATATCCAGGAGTTGGGGGTTAGATGCTAGTTAATCTGGTTTGGAGGGGAGGTTGATGCCATCCTTTGCTGGTTTTAGGGCTGCAGGCTGTGATGGAGGCTGTGAAGCATCATTGCTGAAGCATCTGCTTGGCATGCTGAAGGTCCCAGGTTCACACATGAACACACATGAAGCTGCCTTATAATCAGACCATTGGTACTGTCTGCTTAGACAGGCAGCTCTGCATAGTCTCCGGCAGAGATCTTTCACATCACGTACTGCCAGATCCTTTTAACTGGAGATGCCAGGGATTGAACCTGGGACCAGAAGAAGAAGAAGAGGAGGAGATCGGATTTATACCCCACCCTTCACTACCCAAACGTGTCTCAGAGCGGCTTACAAACTCCTTTCCCTTCCCCTCCCCACAACAGACACCCTGTGAGGTAGGCGGCACTGAGAGAGCTCTGAGAGAACTGACCTTGAGAGAACAGCTCTGACAGAACTATGGCTTTCCCAAGGTCATCCAGCAGCTGCAAGTGGATGAGTGGGGAATCAAACTCGGCTCTCCCACATTAGAGTCCACGCAGTTAACCACTACACCAAACTGGCTCTGCATGGAAAGCAGAGGCCCTCCCATACGTTTCAGTCCCCAGCGCTTCCAGTTAAAAGGATCAGGCACTAGATGATGTGAGACCCGGGAGAGCCACTGCCAGTCAAGGTCGACAGTGTTGTCCTTGATAGACCGAAGGTCTCCCTCAGTATTGAGCAGCTTCATGTGCTCAGGCAACTTGTGACATCACTCAGGCTTGGGCATATGGGAGGAAGTGGACAAGATGAATACAGCTGCACTTTTGCATTGTCTGAGGGAAGATCTGAGAAGAGCATGTTTGAATAAGAAAAATTGGGCGGGGGTGGGTTTGGCTGGGTGGGACTTGTTTTCTCAGTTCAGTCTGGTGATCAATGTTTAATGTTCATACATTCCAGTAGAGTTGCTCATGCAAACACATTATAGCCTTCTGCTCCCATAGGAAAGAGGGCAGCCTTTAAGTCGTAGAAGTGACCCGCGTCTTTTTGTATATGAAGGTAAAGAGAATCTGTGCCACTTGAGAGTTCACATTTTGTTTAGGCATTTGGACCGGAAACGATGGACAAGTGAAATCATAAAAGCAGATTCCATGGGGAGTTCTCATTCTGCCTTGTTTTCCTAACTTGCCGCTTTATATATTAAAGCAAGAGCGACCCATTTTAAGAAAAAATAGAGAATTCTTGGGGTGGAGACTTTTTTGGCCTTTTAATGTTCTTGAGGAGTTGGCTTGGGTTTTCCGTTTGGCATAGAAGGCATGTCTGTTTTGGCCTGCGTGATACATACTTTGCACATTCCATTCCTTAAAATACAACCCATGCCCAAAGGGATAAAGGTTAATCAAGGATCAATTGTATGTGCATAGCGTTGCCATAAATCTGGGCATGCCACCCGGTGCCTGTTCAAAACCCCTTAGCTGACCTGCTTTCATAGTAAGTCTGTGTGCCTTTTAGATCCAGAGACAGAAATAAAAATGTGCTGATAGTTTTCTGCTTAATTTTATGCAGTGGAATCAGGCCTGTCCTGCCTTTCTTTTGTTCTGTCCAATAAGGGAGGTCACAGCTATTATTGACAGGTCCAGAGAGCAAGAGCAATGCTTCTGAGCTTGCCTTCTTTGAGGGGATTCAGCAGCAATTGGTAGTTCCATCTCCATTTTCTGCTTCTCGGCTTTAACCGGCTTTTAAAAGTATCTCATGCTATTATTGTGAATTTGCAAAGTGTTCCCTAAAAAAAAATCACCAGTAGCATAATAATAATTAAAAAATCATCTCTGTGTTTAAAAATGCAAAAAGTTTATCAACTTCTTCCCCAACTTTATACAAGATTGTGAGCAACAGGAAAACAAAGTGGTCTTTCTTTTCCAAACAGGAAAATAATTTTAGAGGGTGCCCTGGCAAGTCAGAAAGAGCCAAATTGGGTAGCATTACTTAGTGGATGGAGGGCAGGTAATTCGTCCAGGTTTTCAGGTGCCAGAAGCCACAAATATTTTTTTTTGGGGGGGAATCCTCTTATAAGGAGGCTTAGATATTTCCACCTTTGTGCTCTTGCTTGACTCTTTTAAATATGTTTATAATCAAAACGAGTCATTTTTTTGGTATGGAGTCGTAAGACCAGTCCTTCCCGTGGAAAAGGCGCCAAGGCTGAAGGATACCGGAAGCCCCGATCCCTAATCCCAAGTCTGTAGGGCCAACACATACTTGGAGAATCTATTTCCTTTGTTGCAAGTCTGGTATTGGTCTTTGGAAGCCGGGGAAATTGGAGAGAGCAGGGCTTATCTAAATAAAAGTGACTGGCTTGTAATTATTTCCCTTTTACATTATCCAGTTTCAGACATTTGGTGGGAGCAGGATTCAGTAGCACTCCGAATGCTCATAAAAAGTTTGAAGTCTAGACTAATTTTTCTGGACCCTAGGGCTCCCTTCTAGATAGTTTCGTAAGGACAGCCATGTTGATCTGTAGTACGAGAGCAAGATTCCAGTCCAGTAGCACCTCAGAGACCAACAAGGTGCTGGGGTATCAGCTTTCAAGAGTCAGAGCTCTCTGAGAGTCAGAGCCCCTCTGTTCCTGCCTGGAAAAGGGAGCTTTGACTCTGCGTCCAAGCTCTGGTACTCCTTGGAGGTTTCCCATCCAAGTACTTGCCAGGGTTGGCCCTGCTTAGCTTCCAAGATTTGACGAGATCAGGCTGGCCTGAGCTCTCCAGGTCAGGGCAAAGGGGCCTTTGACTCTTGAAAGCTGATGCCCCCAAAATCTCGTCAGTCTCTTTGGCACTACTGGACTTGAATCTAGCTCTTCTTGCTAGGTGTATGCTAAATGCCGGAAAGAGAATATTTTCCCTCTTGCTTGATGGTCTTCCGTACACTGATCTTCGGCGTGTGCTGTGATCGGATAAGCCATCGGTTCTCAGATTGTGAGTTGGGACCCAAAAGTGGGTTGTGGCTCCCGGGCATACGATTTGCGAAGCTAGGAGGGAAGAGGTGGAACAAGGTGGAAAAGAGAATCTAAACTTTGTCAGTGTTAACTGATGTGAGATGCCTGTATTTTATGTTGGGTAGGAGGGAGAGTCACATGAAGTGGCTTTGCAAGCAGGTCCCCAAACGTAAAGTGCAGAAGTGGGATCCCAAGCAGTGCAGTGAGTTTAGAAGTGGATTCCCCTTCTGAAAGCTTCAGAACCTGCAGAAGTATGCTAAGAAGACTATATATTTGGATTCTTCAGAACTTGAGGTGGAAGAGAGAGGAGGAGCGGTACGGCCTGTTCTGGCAAGGAGTCTTGGGTTCAACTGACTGGGGGAGGTTATGGACTTGTCTATTAATGCTGAGTTTTGCAGTCAGTTCCCTCACTGTTTGTGCAAAGAAACACTCAGGCTGAATCTTACCGCATGTTGTTGGAAGATACTTGAGATATTTGAGGTTGGAATACTGTGCACACTTGTTGGGGAAGCATGTCCCATTTAAATGGATGGGATTTACTTCTGTGTAACTTAGACATTAAGGCTGTGGTCCTATTTGTACTTCACTGACTGTAAGTTTCTTAGCTGGTGACTTGGATCCCACTGAAAGTCATCACTGACGGAAAGATGTCTGTCAACCAAGCATGATTTTCTCACTCTCTTCTTCCTGTTGCACCCCCAAATACCCCATGAAATGCTGCTCCCAGGGGGGAGAACCCCTGTGAGTAGCATGAGGAGGAGCTAGAGGTTTGCTGTGTGAGAGCTGAGGGGGCCCCCCATCCACAGAAGTAGTTGGTGAGATCAACCTGAATAAACCCCACTGAAATCCAGAAAGTAGGTGTGCACAGAACAGTAGCCCAAATCTTGCTTCAGCTGTTTATGAGGATTTTCCATGTCTGCTAGTGAAGACCTAGTGCGGCAAGCTAAGGGGTGCATGTATGTGCCACATTTAACTGTCAAGGGTTCAAGCTGGGAGGAAAACAAACAAGAACTCCTCCACAAACGAGAACCTCTTCTCACAGACACTTTTACATGCACATGAAATGGAAAACATGCACACGTCCTGTTGAAGCAACCAAAGCAGAGCCCATGGGGCACAGGGTTTTTCTCCATTCTCTCTCCCAGACAAGCTCAGAAGAGAGCATGAGCAAATCCTGGCACGGACAAAAGGTCAGCGAAAGAGATGTTTTCTGTGATCCAGTCCTAACTTTTTTATCGTTAACAGGAAAGATGTAAAGCAAGCAGTAGGTGATACACCAACGAAGGTGTCTGATTTTCGTAATACGCAAATTATGTTGCCTGGATTTGAGGTACTTGGATACCAGTGATTTGAGATGTGCACATAGGATAGGAATGTTGCATGCAGCAGTCACTGTGCAGGCGTGTGTGTGTGTGTGTTGGTTTTTTGCCATCAAGTCACAGCTGACTTGTGGCGACCCTGCAGGGTTTTCAAGGCAAGAGGCATTCAGAGGTGGTGGGCCAGTGCCTACCTCCATGTCACAACCCTGGTATTCCTTGGAGGTCTGTCGTCTGAATGCTATCCAGGTCATGGAGCCATATACACAGCAAAACTTTCGCCAGAAAAAAACACATGCACAGATGCGCACACAGACACAAATTGAGAATAAAATGTGCAAACTGAGGACGTTTCATGAACAAATAAGTGAATCCACATAAATCGTGTTCATTTGTTTTAATTTATTTTTGAGCAATGTCTTTGGCTTTCCTTGGCAAAACATGAAGACTTTTTTTTGTCCTTCGTGTTAACAGCTGCCTTACACATGTCACTTTAAGGCCCCTGCCAGCACACTGTCATTGCAGAATTTACTTCTTAACTAAAGACAATGCCCTCTTCACCCAGAGAAGATCCTGAAGGCACAGGGTATACTTCTGTGGCTGCATTTCAGGGTGTTTAGTCCCGAAGCACTGCTTGGATAGGCACTTAGCTGTATTAGCCATTTTCTAAGTGAATATGTAGCCCGAACTTTCTGGTCCTCCCTGCTGAGTTGTGTCACTTTTGTTTTTGAAGCCAGAGGCCGATAGCAATTTTTGTTTAGGTTCAGTTCCATTTTAGTAGGTGAGATGTAGATTTATGGTTGAGGTTTGGGAGAGAAACCGATTGAATGTTTGTTCAGCTCTCTGTACCACTTTGAGGTATGTAAAATTCTGCTAACCCAGCTGTAGTGTTTATACGCTACAGACTATTTATAAATCAAACAAACGGGGAACCCACAAAGACCTGCAAGGGTCACTTCATTTCCCCCTTTATCCCCTTCCCCATGTTGTTTCTTCTTTGTTCCCTCCTGGCAGCCCCTGTATCCCTGTATTTAATGTACAAAGTAAATTTTGACCTGTGGATCATCATACCGTATATGATGGGAACCACCGCACCAGTGGATGTGTGGAGAACTGGGCGGGAGGCAGAGAAGAGACATCGAAAGCTCAGCCTCAGCAGAAGAGAAGCGGCATGGATAAGAAGATCCAGTCTGGAAACAACCAGGAGGTTCCACACTAGAGAGAAATGACGGCGAGGCAAGCACAGGATCCGTTCCCTGCACTGCCAACCGTCCCTGGGCCTCCTAGTTCTTCTGCAGGCCCCCTGTTCACATGTATGCGCCTCTCACTAGGCTGTTCCATCTACTGTGGCCAGAAATACTAGGTGCCATCAGGAGGTCCACCAGTGGGGCCAGGACATTAGAAGCCCTCCCACTGTTGACCCCCCTGAGCACCAAGAAGACAGAGCATCACTTGCCCCAGAGTCCCTATCTATACCTTGTGGCTAATAGCCACTGATGGTAGCCACTGATGGAGTGAGTTGAGCTGGTTGCTTGGTAGCAAGTTTCCTGGTGGTTGCTGCTGGGCCTGGTCCCAATGAATTCTCAAGGCGGGAGGAAGAAGAGCAGAGGTGAACTTGGAGGCAGAAAGAACCTTGCCCCTCTTTCTGGCCTCTTGGGGCCAGAAACCAAGGTTTGAAGGCTGACGGTATTGTGGTTGCCTAGCAAACCCCGCCCCCATAATGGCCACTGGTGGCATCTATTTCTTGAAGGTACAGGTGCTGCTTCTGTTCTTTGGAGGGGTTAACCCCTAATGTGTGGGTGTTGTTTTTGAAAGATTTCAGATTTTTCTGCAAACCCGGAGCTTTTCTCAGGTTTGTATAACAATCTGTACTGTCTGTTCAAGGCTCCAGTCCCTGGATTTAAGTATCCATAGATTTGGCCATGTTGAGAATTAGATCTCTTGATGATAATACTTATTTATTGCTTGGTTGCAGTTGCCCATCCTTGCTGTAGTATAGCAACTGCTTGCGAGAATTCTGCTTGAAACTCTGCATTCCCTTAAGATTTAGTTCATCCCTAAGCTCTGCTTTACAGCGGAACTATAAGCATGTTCTGTCAGCCGAATCCAGCTGCAGATGGTGTCTTCCGGGTGCCATGGTTTTAGGAGCATGGGAAGAGGGTTTGTTTGGTGCCTCTAGTTCACAAGGGACATCTTGTGGTTAAAATAGCCTTTTAGCAAGAAAATACCAATCATCACATGTAAATAAATTACATCAGTTCCCCTTCTTTGTTACTGTGCAAAACAGGTGGAAAATGCATGTAATCCTTGGGAGCTGCCCAGGGCTATAAAGGCATTTGGCTGTGTGTGACCAGAAATCAGTCCTGACGGTAGGAATTACTGGCTTTGTGTGAATCCCTGCAACAAGCTATGGGCTTAATGCAGGAAAAATACCAATACTGTGAAAGCCAGCATGGTCGGTTGATCAGAGCAGCAGCTAAATAAGCTACAGCTTCGGGCCTCACAATCTGCTGGGGCCTCAAATAAAAACACAATATAAAAAATGATTTCAAATATTAAAAAGGTGTATATATTTTAAATTTCTCTGAGACCAACTGATGTAATTTAAAACAGTAGGGGGCCTCTGGGTTTTGTATAGCTTAGGGCCTCGGGAAGTCTAAATCCGGCCCTGGATCAGAGGTACAGACTAGGATCTGGGAGATGCAGATTCAAATCCCCACTTTGCCACAAAGCTCAGTGGGTAACCTTGGGCCTCTCATTCTCTCAGCCTAACCTCCCTCACAGGGTGAGGGTTCAGATGAAATGGAGGAGAAGAGGACAGTGTTGTAAGCTGCTTTGGATCCCCACTGGGGCGGAAATGAGGGCATAAATATCTAAACAAATTGAAAGTGTATTTATTACTATTGGGGAACAGACAAGATCTTATTTATTTATTTATTTATTATTTATTTCCATTTTTACCCCGCCCTCTCCGCGAATGGACTCAGGACGGCTTACACAGGGGCACAGGGAACATCTCATTTTCCCTTCTTTCTCTTTCCTGAAAGCCCCCATAGCCTTTTCCATTTTCCTGCTTCCTTGACTCCTTCCTTCCCACTCACTCATTAACCAACCTTTATCTGTAGCTTTCCCTCCTCCCCTCCTCCTGGCATCCTCTCCCCAGTGAAACTCCAGCCAAGTTGCATGGCACCAGTGGGGAACCTGCAAGGACTGGGGGGGGGGGGGCCCCTCAGTTCCAGCTTTATCCCCTTTTCCACACTCATTCCTGTTTCCCTCCTCCTGGCAACTCCCACATTCTCAAGTTTTCCTGCTTCCTTTTCTCCTTCCCACCCACCCACCCACCCACCCACCAACCAACCTGTTTTGGCTGTCCATGGCCCCAGTCTTTGGATTTAAGCATCCACAGACGAGAGGAAAGAGGAAAATCTGGGGAAGCTCAGTTTCTTAAGATAATTGCACCCAGAATTTCCGGTTACAGCGCGACGAGAGCAGCAGCGCCCGAGGGAGCTCCTGCGAGCATTGCCGCCCTTTGTGGGTTCTGGAGGACTAAACGAAAGGGGTGCACCTGGGCCTGTTGGCTTCATGGATGGAAAGCTGAACTTGTGTCTGCGTTGCACCTCTTTTGCTGTTCCTCCTCTCTTGGTGCCATCTTTTCTTCTTCTGTGAATAGCAGCTTGCTTAATCTGAAGGGGTGACGGGAGACATCATCTTGTAGCTCATGGCTAGCAGTCTCTGGGAAATGTGTTTTCTGCTCTTCTCCCATCACATTCCATTCTGTGCGAGCGTGGGAAGAAGACAAAGCACTCGGAGTGACTGAAAGCTCTTCACAGGTCATACAAGCAGCCGGTCTGTTCAGAGCGGTCTGTTATGTACTCACGATTGACCTTATCTTCTCCATACTTAATCCCCCCTCCCTTTGGTTTTTGATTTTGGGGTAGGAAGGGGAGATTATGCAGCTGTAGGATCCACTCTGAAAGTGTCCCTCTGCGATATAGCTGTCATATGACATTGCAAGGTAGAGCTGCCCTTGGCAAAGAAGGATTTATTTAGAAAAAAAATCTTTTGCCGCCTCTCCGGGAACCTGCCTGAGACTGCTTACAAAGTAAAAGTAATAAAAGCAAAACAATAAAAGGTATGAATTAAAAATCCAGCCTTAGGGAGGAAATAACCCAGCCCAGAATAAAAACAGAGGCCATAACAACAGATCGCAGTCAAGAGTTTCCACAGCAAAACAGTATTGTGTAATGCAAGCACTAAAAGCTAAAAACCAAGCACTGGACACCTTATTCACTCAACCTGCTGGTGCCTAAGATTTTAACAGGTATTGCCCACACATTCTCCCATACCTTTACAGCCCCAAGGACTAGAAACTTGATCCTTTTAAACAAATAAACGAAGGCAGAGAGAATCAGGAAGCAGAGTTCCATGCCCAGTACTCCCTTGTGCGTTCCTGTAGAAGAGTGAGCTGTGCACAGCTCTCTTTGTAACTCTCTACGCCGAGTTAGCCCATCAGCCCATCTATCGTGGCCTGCTAACTGCTTGGCTCTCTTCTCCTGCCTCTTGTGGATCCCACATAGGCTGTGCAGATCATAAGATTTTCAGGCCTGGCATAGAGATACCTGGAGAGACTCCCCACCCCCCCATTTATCGCGAGAACTTCCTGGGGATATCTGGCAGGCCTCCGTGTGAAATTGAATGTTGGATCTTGGGTCTGATCCAGCAGGGCTTTCTTAAGACTGATAGCACTGGAAAGCCACTTCCTAACCGTGGTTGAGTCAGGCTACTAAAGTAGCAGAGTAGTGATATTCTTGCCTCTGTGTCCTATGGACCTTAAAACACCGTTTACAGAAGTGGTACCTTAAAATGAATTCTGATTCTAGCATTAGTTTTTTGTGAACTAGAGCCCACTTCATCAGATGCGTTTATTAGATTCTCACGAGGCAGACATAGGAATATAAGGGGAGCACGGCTGGCTCAGATCCACGTGGTATCGCACAGCAGCCAACCAGTTGCCCCGGAAGGCCCAGCAAAGAGAGCACGGAGGCCAAGGCCTTCCCCCATGTTGCTTCCTGGCACTGGCATTCAGAGGCTTGCTGCCTCTGAGCGTGGAGGTTCCCTTCCGTCACCATTGCTAGTGGCCACTGATGTACACCTCTGTATACCCAGAGCCCTGGGTAGGACCCATGCCTCACGAAGGGAAAATTAAAGTATTGGGTCTCTCTTTGGAATCCCTGTCCATGTTGCTTTTTGCGGTTGCATTCCAACAGATTAAAAACAGGTTGTTAGACTCGGAGCGCCAAAATTTATATAGTTTAGCCAATAAAACCTGCTCTCCCTTGAATTTTGAGATTCCCCTTACAACAGGGATGATGGCTGTGTGTCTATCCTCTCTGCAGGTCCCTCAACAACGTAGAGCGTTCACCCTGGCCAGATGTAATGCCATGCCGTCCGCCATCTTATTCGGCAGATTCAACAGGGTTTCTCATCTGGCCATATACTGCCCATGCAGAAAGAAATGTGTGGAATCTATCACTCATGTTCTCCTGCATTGTAATCTGTACATGGACCTAAGGATCACATATTTACAATCTCTTTTAACCAGTATGGATGCTTGTTCTGATGCACTTAAGGTGAACAGACTTTTAAGAGATCTCAGCCCGGACATTACAGAGAAGGTGGCTAAGTTTCTCTGCTTGGCTTTAAGGCTGCGCCAAAGGTTCTTTTAGAATTTTTATGTATGTGCTTTCAACTGGTTTTAAAATGTATAAATGGTTCTGATAATTTATGCCAATAAAGGCTGACTTGACTTGAAGACTTAATAGGAGCTGCGGTGGCTCAAGTGGTTAAGACGCTGAACTGCAGGCTGTGGAAGGTCAGTAGTTCAGCGGTTCAAGACCCGGGTGCCGCAAGACAGGGTGAGCTCCTGTCTCTAGTTCCAGCTCCTGCCAACCTAGCAGTTCGAAAGCAAGAAATTGCAAGTAGATAAATAGGTACCACTTCGGTGGGAAGGTAACAGCATTCCGTGCGCCTTGGTGTTTAGTCATGCCGGCCACATGACCACGGAAACGTCTTCGGACAGCGCTGGCTCTTCGGCTTTGAAACGGAGATGAGCACCGCAACCCTAGAGTCGGATTCGACTGGCTTTCGAGCAAGGGAACCTTTACCTTTACCTAAAGACTACTAAGCAGCTAAAACGAGTGAAAAAGAATAAAACGTATTACTCCAGCGTGTGATGGGGGAAATGAGGAAAAGGAGAACAAAGTTTTAAAACCCTGCTATAGTAGGCTCAAGTGGTTAAGACGCTGAACTGCGGGCTGTGGAAGGTCACTAGTTCAGCAGTTCGAGACCCGGGTGCTGCATGACGGAGTGAGCTCCCGTCTCTGGCCCCAGCTCCTGCCAACCTAGCAGTTCGAAAGCCAGAAATTGCAAGTAGATAAATAGGGACCACTTCGGTGGGAGGGTAACAGCGTTCCGTGCGCCTTGGTGTTTAGTCATGCCGGCCACATGACCACGGAAACGTCTTCGGACAGCGCTGGCTCTTTGGCTTTGAAACGGAGATGAGCACCGCTACCCTAGAGTCGGACTCGACTGGCTTTCGAGCAAGGGAACCTTTACCTTTACTATAGTAGGCAGTGCATCAGACAACTTAACACAGGTCCCGGTCACACGTGCCAGATAACGCGGGGTGGGGTGGGGGTGGAGCGAGGCTTTTTGCACCGTGTCGATTTGACCCACCACAGCATGATCAGACGCAGCGGCAGGTGAATCGGGTTTTTCCTCCACTGCGTGTTTCCGGATGTGCTCCAACGAGGGATCAGCAACGCAATGGGAGCATGCTAGAGCGATTACACGGGAAAGTCCATCTGCGGCCCGTCACAAACCCATTTGCTACTGCCCTTTCCCCGGTATTTTTTTACCCCACGTCTCCGGTGGGGCGAAACGGGTTGGCAACGGGTGCGGGACGCCTGCCAGATGATCTCATGTGACCGCACCCGGAAAATCTGCCCGTCATTCGTGCGTATCGCACGGCTACTTCTGCGTGTGAACGGGACCACGATTAGCCAAATGGCTGGATTAAATAATGTTTTAACCTGGCACCTGTAAGTCAGAACCTCAAGTGCCAGATGCTTGAAAGCACATTCGATAGATCAGGAGCCGCACTGTCTGAGGGGGGCACACAGTGAAAGGTCTCCACAGTTGATCTGAGTTTTGGGGTCAAGCATATATGGAAGAAGGTACCCCAGTCCTGAACAGTTTAAGGCTTAAAAGGTAATGTGCCTTGGGAGCAAAGGTAACCCTCTTGGTTTTGGAAACAGAGATTCCCTGTAATTTATAGATGGCAGTAGCAGAGCTGCTGAATTCTCAACCAGCCAGATTTCAGACAGTCTTCAAAGGCAGCACACAAAGAGTACATTGCAGTAGTCTAGTCCAGATGTGATTAGAACATGGGTGACTGTGACCAAATCCCATTGATCATGAAATGGCACAACATTACCCCCACTTTTAAAGGAGGCTGCTATTAGAACTTTACCCCAAAAGTACTCCACTGCTGTTGGATGACTCAACTAGTTTTAAGGCAGGTTTTCAAATCTGTCCTTTTTGGGGGGAAAGCATGCATGAGTGGGCTGTGGCTGAACAACTTCAGGTATATTCTTGGGTGACGTCTCTGAGTAATACGTTTCACACAGGAGGCCAGGCTTTGAGAGTGAATTAGTATTGGGTGCTCTGGTAGATGATCTCCATTTGCGGATAGACGGGAAATGTCTCTCTGCTGGTTCTATTGAACCTATCAGCAGTATTCAGCATTGTTGGTCATTGCATCTGGCTGTGTCATTTGGAATATCATGTGGGTGACTGATAATTTTAAACCTTTTGTGTGATCGGACACAAAAAGCAGTGAAGGGAGAAACTGTTAGTACATATGGGATGCTCCAGGGTTCTCTTCTTTTCCCTGTGTTGTTTAATATCTAAGACCACTTTCTGAGAACATCTGTAGTGTTAGATTTGCACGCTGATGGCATCCAACTTTATACGGTATTTACCCATCCAGTTATATACTGTATTCACCCATAACTGTTTTCCCCCCAAGTGTCAAGAAAAAGAGGGGATCATCTTATATTTGCGTACAAGTTAGAATTATATGCCGTAATAAACTTTTATGTAAAACATTATTGGGGGGTGGTCTTCTTCTTTCTTTTGGGTAAATACAGTATGTATCTTTGTCTAAACCACCAGAAACAGCTATCTGTGTCTTGGAATTGATGCCTGGATGCTGTGGTGAAGGTGGCTGAGGGATCCAGATAAGATGTGGGAGAACTGGACCTGGGTGGCATCAGTGTACTGTTCACCCCACACCTCCAGGTGACCTCTCCTGGGGTTTCATGTAGATGTTAAACATCAAGGGAAACAGTATTGAATTCTGTGGGACCCTATAGAAGAAATGTCAAGGGTCCACACAGCTGTCACACAGCTCCATATTCCAGTACTGGTCTTACAGATAGGAATAGAAACAACCAGGGTGTGTTGCCTTCAGTACCATCTCAGTCAGCCAGGTCAGAAGGGATACTGCGTGTTTGTGGTATTTGAACCTCCCAACAGGTTCAGCAGAGCGAACAGGGGCACATTCCCTCTGCCACTCTTCAAAACGGTCCCTCTTTCAGGACTGCCAAGTGGTTTCGGTTCCCAAACTGGGTCTGGAGCTAGGTTTGAAATGGGTGTTGATTACCTGTTCCATCCAAGCACATCCAGAGTTGCACAGTGATCGCCCTCACCTTGGCTCAGTAAGGACGTTTGCTGCTGGCTGATAAAAGTTCAGATCACCCAGGCCCAAGAGGGCTCAGTCAGGATGGCCAAACCATCCATTCTGTTGTTTAAGGAAGCATTCATTACTCTTTGGACCCAAGTGAAGATGAGCAAGGGTCAAGCCATGGTATGGGTGGCTACACATTCCCACACCAGCAACTTGTCCACACTTCCTGGACCCAACAAATGAAATCCATCCCGGTAACAGTGATCAGTCTGCTCTCTGTTGACATCCCGATCTTGGTCCGCCACAGTTGCATTGTCCAAATCCTGGCTCATGTAAGGCGTTTTATCTACGGAATGTGGCTTGCCAGTAGGCTACGGCGACTCGTTACTTGGGAATGGCTTCAAAGTGGATTCAAGTTCCTGGGTTCACGAGGCAGACAATACTTTGCGCATTAGGTCAACAAATTCAGCACTGGAGGGGAAGATCTGTCAGAATCCGATATCACGAGCTTGAAGCCGAGTGTATTTTTAGCCTCCTTCGCCGTTATAAACCTGCTGGTGTTTATAGTCATATTTGGTAATGCTTAGCAACTCTCCTGATGGAAATGTTGTCCAGACAGGCTGAGCAGAAGAGGGGGCAGAACAGTTCAGTTTAGTCTGAGTCATGGCATTTGCAGGAATCGAGCTGCGGGATGAGTTCCAGCTGTGCCACTCGCGTGAAAACAGCTGGTTCAGTGGGCTTCAGCCTCCCTGTCCGTTATTGGTAGATCAGCTCAGGGCTGAGTGGATGTTGCTTTCTGGGTACTGCATCAGTGATCAAGCCCAGACTTTGTAAGCAGAGTAAATTGCAATGTGCAATTTAAAAGCCTTGCTTTAGACGTCACGCTGTCATAGAGTCTGAGTCCTTCCCATCCTTGAACACCATCTTCCCGGCCCACTTGCAAGCAAAGAGTTATGTCATATACACAGCAAGGTTTCACTGTGATATCCTTGTCTACATAGCGGCTGCTTTCTTTCCTGGCATCCTTGAAAACATGTGCAGGGACTGCACTTGCATTCATCCATGACATATGGAACTGTATCCTTGACGTGCCCACATTTTATTCTAACATCTCAGTGCTCAAGGCGAACCATTGCATTGAAAAGTACACAAAACAGATTAATTTGGCCTTGCTTTGGCTGTGCATAGATTTGCTATTGTGCAAATTGCAAATGTGCAATTTAAAAGCCTTGCTTTAGACATCACGCTGTAATAGATTCTGAGTCCTTCCCATCCTTGAACACCATCTTCCCGGCCCACTTGCAAGCAAAGTTATGTCATATACACAGCAAGGTTTCACTGTGATATCCTTGTCTACATAGCAGCTGCTTTCTTCCCTGGCATCCTTGAAAACATGTGCAGGGACTGCACTTGCATTCATCCATGACATGCGGAACTGTATCCTTGACGTGCCCACATTTTATTCTGACACCTCAGTGCTCAAGGTGAACCATTGCGTTGAAAAGTACACAAAACAGATTAATTTGGCCTTGCTTTGGCTGTGCATAGATTTGCTAACCAGGTTCAGGGTTTCAAAGGAAGTGTTTGGAGAAGGGAACCAGGGCTCAAGGAATGGAAAGAGAGAAGTGTGTGCTCACTGCTGATAGTGGGAGGGTGAGTGGTACAGGCAAGACAGAGTAACATTGGGGGGAGGGAAACACAGCTCAGCTGGGGTTTGGGTTGCCAGCTCTGGGTAGAGTCTGGGGAATGCAGGGTTTCAGGAGCCAGTTTGGTGTAGTGGTTAAGTGTGCGGACTCTAATCTGGGAGAACCCGGTTTGATTCCCCTCTCCTCCACTTGCACCTGCTGGATGACCTTGGGCAAGCCATAGCTGTTCTTGAAAAAGAGCAGTTTCTGTCAGAGTTCTCTCAGCCCCACCTACCTCACAGGGTGTCTGTTGTGGGAAGGGAAAGGAGTTTGTAAGCCGCTCTGAGACTCCTTCGGGTAGTGAAGGGCGGGGTATAAATCCAATCTCTTCTTCTTCTTCTGGAAGGGTGGGGCCTCAGCAGGACGTAGTGCCTTAAAGCCCCACCCTTCAGAGCAGCCCTTTTCTCCAGGGGAACTAATGTCTGTCTTTTGGAGATCAGTTGTATTTCCAGGAGGTCTCCAGGGCCCCACCTGGAGGGTGGTAACCCTAGCTGGGCTCCAGATCCCTAGCCCATAATTGCTGGCTCTGAACAGCCCTTTGAACCCCTGTGTGGACTCAAAGCAGTTTACAGAATTTTTTTTAAAAAAACACTGTAACTTTGTTTATTTAAATTATGTTTAATTGAAATAAACAGAAAAAAAAAACAGATGGCACAATTCGTCACATCCAGGGCTAGCTCCAGGTCTGCTGGCTGGCTGGGCTCATCCAGGACCACAGGCAGCAAGTCATGGGCTATGAGCCAAAGGCCAGGAACTCTTTGGCTCCTAACCTTTGGCTTGGGCCCCTGGCCATATCCAGGCTGATACATCTAAAACAGGAGCTAACACAGATGTTATGCCGCTTCCACAGAGAGAGAGGGAGAGAGAGAATATTACGTTGGCTGAGATGAGGTTTTATTTATGTTATAAAAACATCCTGCTCTCCTGGAGCAATTTCTATTCAAAGCAGCTTACAATAAATTATGAACCAGCAGCATTAAAATTAAATTACAACTAAGTAAGACAATCCTGCAATAGCAGCAAAATGAACCATGAGCCCAATATAAGTCTCACAACACAGGGGTGGTGTGTCTCCCTGTTAATATTTTTGCCACAACGTTTGTAGACCAGTTGAAATGTCTGGGTAGTCACCAAAGGCAGTCCCATGTAAAGGTCATTGCAGTAATCTAGCCTAAATGTAAAGAAAGCATTGATAACGGTGGTGAGGGAATGTGGACCTGTAATAGGGTTTTTGTACTTGAATTCATGACACATGCTTTGTGAATATCACTTAGGAAAATCTTGAAGTTTTGTATTTGCACTATATAAGAATTGACAATATGCAAGGATATTTATGTGATCTTTGTGTTATTTTTACAGTCTTTTTATATTTGTGATTCATTCCCTTCAAAGCTGCCTAGAGTCATGAACGCCACTCAGGTATCCACACATCAGGTCAGATCTGAAAGCCGTCTCAGGCCATGAGGGAATACAATACTATTCAGCACAGGCCGGAAACCATCTTCCTCGTTAGGAGAACCACTTCTCCTCAGCACACTGTCTGCACTGAGTTTCTGTTCATTAGCCCTCATTCAGCCCCGACTGTCTTCAGATACCTTTTCAGAACAGCCATTGCAACAAATGACACCATCTGAAAAGAAATAGAGGTGTCTGCCTCTGCAGATCTGTGTTGAACTGCTGCCTGCTTCAAAGTGCTAAAAAAAAAAGATCCCAAAGTAGAGGTTTCCATAAATCCAGACATCTTCAAGGAGGGGAAGGGCTCCTTTCCTTGTTTTTATTTATGTCATTCTGTAAAACGATCGTGTTGTAGGTAACGCACAGTAGTAAAACGTCAAAAACTCAGTGTGACCACAGCCAGGAGTTTTCTGAACATCGTGTTACTGAGCGGCAGCCAAG
Organism: Gekko japonicus; assembly: GCF_001447785.1. Classification (NCBI taxonomy): domain Eukaryota; kingdom Metazoa; phylum Chordata; class Lepidosauria; order Squamata; family Gekkonidae; genus Gekko; species Gekko japonicus. The sequence continues at coordinate 1,100,507 of NW_015174281.1, read as the reverse complement.
GTTCTGTGCAGCTTTGCTAAGCATCACGCACTCCTGCTCTGTGGCTGTGGTTTCAGGCCAAGCAGTTGAAGGATACCTGGACAGCAGCAGAAATTTAGGATCAGTTCTACTGTATTTCCTTAACTGGGTATGACCCACTTGGAAATACTCCTGCACAAGCCCAATTGGAATGAACAGGAGTGTGCCACAGTTGTGTGGGTAAGATCCTTCTGTCTCTCACGCTGCAACGCCCGATAGTACGCAGAAATCCACCACCCAAGACTATTGTATCTTTCTACTTTGTGGATATTTTTTTTTGAGACCATGTGGTGCTATAGTGTTGGACTAGGAAGATCTGTGTTCAAATTCTTACTCGCCGTGAAGTTTACTGGGTAACTTTGGCCAGTCTGACGTACTCTCTCAGCTTAACCAACATAGAGAGTTGTTCTGAGGCTAAAATGGAGGGGAAAAGAGTCTTGTGTGCTGCTGAAACCTTTAGAGAGCCAGTTTGGTGTAGTGGTTAAGTGTGTGGACTCTAATCTGGGAGAACCGGGTTTGATTCCCCACTCCTCCACTTGCACCTGCTGATGTGACCTTGGGTCAGTCACAAGCTCCGGCACAGCTGTCCTTGAAAAAGAGCAGTTTGTGTCAGAGTTCTCTCAGCCCCACCCACCTCACAGGGTGCCTGTTGTGGGGAGGGGAAGGGAGAGGAGTTTGTAAGCCGCTCTGAGACTCCAAGTGAAGGGTGGGGTATAAATCCAATCTCCTCCTCCTCCTCCTCCTCTTCTTCGTCGTCTTCTTCTTCTTCTCCTCCTCCTCTTCTTCTTCCTCTTCTTCTTCCTCTTCTTCTTCCTCTTCTTCTTCCTCTTCTTCTTCCTCTTCTTCTTCCTCTTCTTCTTCCTCTTCTTCTTCCTCTTCTTCTTCCTCTTCTTCTTCCTCTTCTTCTTCCTCTTCTTCTTCCTCTTCTTCTTCCTCTTCTTCTTCCTCTTCTTCTTCCTCTTCTTCTTCCTCTTCTTCTTCCTCTTCTTCTTCCTCTTCTTCTTCCTCTTCTTCTTCCTCTTCTTCTTCCTCTTCTTCTTCCTCTTCTTCTTCCTCTTCTTCTTCCTCTTCTTCTTCCTCTTCTTCTTCCTCTTCTTCTTCCTCTTCTTCTTCCTCTTCTTCTTCCTCTTCTTCTTCCTCTTCTTCTTCCTCTTCTTCTTCCTCTTCTTCTTCCTCTTCTTCTTCCTCTTCTTCTTCCTCTTCTTCTTCCTCTTCTTCTTCCTCTTCTTCTTCCTCTTCTTCTTCCTCTTCTTCTTCCTCTTCTTCTTCCTCTTCTTCTTCCTCTTCCTCTTCCTCCTCCTCCTCTTCTTCTTCTTCTTCTTCTTCTTCTGGAAGACTGAGGTAAAAATTTACTGAAGGAGTAAATAGCAGCCACAGTACTGTTCCCGTTCTATGAAGATAAAGTAGTGAAACATTACAGTGGTAGAACTAAACTTCTTCCTCCTGTCCACTTGAACAAATAGAGCTTTGCACAGAAATTCTTCAAATCTTCCTTTTCTTGTTGTCGTGTCCCCCCTCCAACTCAGACCTTCTAACTCTTCCAACGCATTGAGGGGGACGGAGGCTGCACAGTTACATGGTAGGGCTTGTTCTCATTGCCTGAGGGAGCAAGGACACCCTATGCGAGTTGCCTCTCCTCAACTTGAAGGACTGACGAAGCCGCTGTATTCCATTCATTTCTCGCATGTTTGTATTCCCTTTGGACTAGGGAGTGGCACTGCCAGCGGGTTCATATAATGCCTTTTTGGACCTTCAGTGTTTTTTGTTTCCCTGGAATGGAGATGGGACTCTGACCTGTCAAAATTAACCCTTGTCAATTGGTTCGCTTCCTGTAATATTTGACAGTATGTGACCCAAAATACAATACCGACCAGTCCACCTGTTAACTTTCTTTCTTTTGAAATATTTGTTCGCTATTTTTCTTCTGAAAGTAACCAAGGTGAATAGCAAAAACAGTCTAAGTGACTAAAAGGGCAGTGTCTTGCTGACCAAACTATCAGGTAAAATGGTAAACAGCACAATGGTAACCTAACACGATGTATACACCTCTCTCCCCAAATGCTTAACCGAATACCATGAAATATTGGCTACTAAGAGGAAGGAAGAGGAGTCCACTAGGTGAACTTCTCTAGGGAGGGAATTGTGTTGCCTGGATGCCACCACTGAGAAGTCCCTGTCTGGATATCCCCCATCTAATTTCTCTTGGTGGGCTCACCTGGAAAAGGGCTTCTGATAAAGACCTCACCAGGCAGGTTGGTTCTTATGAGGCCCACATCTCAGTCCTACCATGAAGCGATAACACCTTGCCTTCACTAGCCTTAAGGGCACCTCTGAGCCTGAGAGAGACTCTTGTTTTCATTTCTATATCTTTGGTGTTCTCAGAGGCTGTTGGAAGCCGTGGCCTTTTCTGCCTTATTGGGGGGGGGGGGTTTTGTCTCTAACGTATGTAAGAATTCTAATGGTTTGTGCAGGTGGCTGGGGCTCTGGGATGGTCCAATTGTGGACTGTCAGCTGGAATCCAAGTTAACCCAGGGCAACAAGTCAACGTAGCGTAATGTATATCCCATACCTCATGACTCACATGTTTCCATTAGACGCCTTCCATTTTTTAGGCTCAGGAAACATATTGTACAGACACTGACTGGCAAGAAGAGGTAGTCGACGGCTGCTTTGAGCCCAAGCTTTGTTTTCTCCAGCAAAAAGTCCGAAAGGATTCTGGACAGCATCTTGGATGTTGCAAAGAGAAGTTGACTGGGATGGATGTTAGATGTCCCAGCTGCCCCTGCCAGCACACAATTAGTTCTGATGCCTGGACCCTGGGAAGCTTGCCTGCAGTTTCCAGTGTGGCAGATAACCAGCTACGGAGAGATGATTGTACAAAGCCCAGAAACAGTGAGGACAGAATTATAGGTTCCTTCAGTGTGGTTTTGATGAGATTCAGCTGGATGCATCAACAGCCTCCATCATTCTGCATTGTTCTTGAGTTGAATCAGAATCATAGAGTTGGAAGGGATCTCCAGGGTCATCTAATCCAGGGTCATGAAGTGCCTTAGCTCGTCAGGAGAGCCAGTTTGGTGTAGTGGTTCAGTGTGCGGACTCTGATCTGGGAGAACCGGGTTTGATTCTCTGCTCCTCCACTTGCAGCTGCTGGATGACCTTGGGCAAGCCATAGTTCTGTCAGAGCTGTTCTTGAAAGAGCAGTTCTTGAAAGAGCTCTCTCACCCCCCCGCCTACCTCTCAGGGTGTCTGTTGTGGGAAGGGGAAGGGAAAGGAGTTTGTAAGCCACTCTGAGTGAAGAGTGGGATATAAATCCAATCTCCTCCTCCTCCTTCTGGCTTTCGGGGAGTGGGTCTTCACCCACCCATCATGGGCTTTGTGGCGCTGAAGGTCCCAGATTCAGCTCCTGCCATCCTCTGCTAAAAGGATCCCACGTAGCAAGGTTGAGAGAGGCATCCACCTGACAGGTGCTCTCTTAAGTCTCTTAAGGCTAGATGGACCAGTAGTCAGAGACAGCATTCAAAATGCCACAACAAGCCAGGATGAGCATTAAAAAAACCCTCCTTTTCTGTTAGTGGAAATTTACCACGGGATCCAAGCCATGATAAACAATCCCAGATCAGTGTTGAAGTCCATCTGAGCCAAAGTGAAAGCCATCGCTGTTTCTTGTATCATTACTGCACTGTTCATATTATTAAATCAGGATCATGATAGTGAGAAATAACAGCAGTCCAATTTGGGGGGAGGCTCTGTTCCTAAATCCATCCAGGCGCCCTTCCCATCACGCTGGGAGGGGCCACATCTTAGTGGCAGAATGCTTGCTTTGCACACAGATGGTCTCTGGTTGAATCCACAACACAACCAGTTGAAGGGATCTTGGGTAGTAGGACTGGGAAAAACCACTAGAGGCTGCTGCTGGTCATAGTCGACCGCCAGGTGAGATGGACCAGTGGTAGGACTCCGTGCAATGTAGTTTCACTGGTTCGCGGTCTTTGTACCAAACGAGGCCTTATAAAGCCCTCTCTATATGTGGCTTCCCAGATGATGTTGGGAGCCCTTCTTTTTGCCTTAAAAGATCACAGAATCATAGAATGTTACAGTTGGAAGGGACCTTGCAGGTCATCTAGTCGAACCCCCTGCACTCTGCAGGAGTATACTGAAAGATAGCCCTACATACCTACAACATACCAGATAGATGGTTGTCCAGCCTCCACTTGAAAATATCCAGCGAAGGAGCATCCACCACCTCCCGAGGCAGACAGCATGAATACAGTGAAAAGGGGGAGGCAAACCCAGTTGCACCCAGGAGAGCCCTGGCATGATGAGCCCAACAAACCACTCTCTCTCTCTCTCTCTCTCTCTCTCTCTCTCTCTCTCTCTCTCTCTCTCTGTGTAGCAAGGCAAAAAGCTCATACTGTGAATAAAACTGTTAATCTTAAAGGTGCTTTGTATATCTCCCGTGCAATTGAGGGAACTGGGTAAAGTAAGCTCTCACTTTTTCCCTCCTTCCCCCTCTCTTCCTCCCCAGGGGATGAGAAGGAGCCTCAGCCAATGGAGGGAAAAGAGGCTTTGCTCTGTAGCACCTGTGTGGTTTAGAGAGTCTGGCAAAGCAAGCTGTGAGGCAGAAGGAAGCAGGAGAGAAGGAAAAGGAAACAGATGAGAGCCAGTTGCTTGCAGGCCAGATACGAGCCCTGTGGGGGCCAGATCCAGCCCACAGGCCGCATGTTTGACACCCCTGTTTTAGAGTGTTTATTGGATTTATGCAGTAGTTGATTTATTGCAGTGTCTTTTTTATCTTTTCATCTGCACATACCTCAAGCCTGCTTTGGGGAGAGGCCATGGCTCAGTGATAGAGAATCTGCTTTGCATGTAGAAGGTCCCAGGTTCAGTGCCCTGCGACTCCCATTCAAGAGGATGAGGTATTAGCTGATGTGAAGAGCTCTGCTTGAGACCCCAGAGAGCAGCTGCCAGTCAGAATAGACAGTATTAACCCAGATAGATCAGAGGTCTGGCTCTGTATAAGGCAGGTTCATGCATGCCATTTGGAGTGCACAGATTTGCCGTCTTGCTTGTAGTGCAATGGAGTTGCTCAGAAAGAAAACAAAGAAAGTGTGCAGGGTTGTTTGAACAGACCCTGATGAAGAGCATCATTTCATGTGAAAAAGGAGCACCACAGGAGTTCGCCAACACACATTTCGGCCTTTCAGCCACCTGGCCTCGCAGGGCAGAGGGCAGGAAGGGAGAGCCAGAGAACCCCGTTGATATCTGCACATAAAACAACGAGGCGGAAATCTCGGCAGCAAGCCACTCTCAGCCCCGGGCCACTGAGGAGTGTGATCTTCAGTGTGGGAAACTGACCACCCACTGAGAGGTGCCGAGATGGGGACAGGCTTCAGGGCAGTTTGGCAAGAGTGCGCAAAAGGTTTGGAGGGGGGTGAGATAGAGCTATTGTGTATATATGTGTGTGAGTGAGAGAGGATTTTATAGTAAAAGTTCAGGAGATGGTTCATGACATTGTCAAATATCCTTGCAAATGGGAAAGATTATCCTGCGCGGCTCTGCAGGAGCCAAGCCCTGCCCGCTCCTCTGATTCTCTATCAAATGAGGAAGCTTGAGTGTATGTGTTTCTAAGCAGGAAAAAGGAGCAAGAGCTCAAG
>NW_015174281.1:1031634-1094783 GCF_001447785.1 Gekko japonicus | reverse complement strand
CGTATGCAAGTTGTTTTGAGAGCCTAGTGTCAGACTGACAAGCTGGGTATCAGCCAATGCGATAGAGCCAGGGTTACTGGCGAGCTTGTAGTGCGTCGGGAATTTTGGGGATGGGGCGTCATCACAAAACGGCTGCAATGTGGGAGAGACTCAGCCAGTCACAGGGAAGGTTCCGTGCTATGCATCCTCCTGCGATGGAGGAAACTGGTTCTAAATGGGTGCTCCCGAAGAAACAAAGGCTAGGCCTCTCGGGCTCTCCTGAAGCACCTCCAGCAAAGTGGGGGAATGTCAAGATCGGCTGTTTGCTTTGGGGGAAGAAGGAAGTCGGTGCCAGGAAAGACAGTGGAGGGTGCCAATGGAGGCCATGCTGGGGATCGCTGGTCTGAGGAACCTGGCTTGAGATCCCAGTGCTGCCATGAAGAGTGCTGAGTAACCTTGATCCAGTCATTCGCTCTCAGCCTAACCTACCTCTCTGGGTGGTTGTGAAGCTAAACCAAGGGCCAATTATGACCACACTGCTGCCCAAACTCAGTGGCATATAGTTAAATGGCAACCCTGGCTGCATGAGATTTTTTGGGGGGGTCCACCTTGCATGGCTGTCCCTCCAGTCATGGTATTTAACTGTTTATTTATTTATTTATTTATTTCACTTTTACCCCGCCCTCCCCGCCAGGTGGGCTCAGGGTGGCTTCCAAAAACCGATAAGCAGTGATACAATAAAATACATCATTTAAAAACATAGACAAGTCAATATAAAACATTCATTCGATGGCGATAAAAATAAAGTGCCGTTTAGGGACACATTCAGCGGTGCCACCGCGCTAGGTCGTGTTGGATCGGAGTTCACACTGGGCGCTGCTGGTAGGACGTCGCTCCTAGTGGAACGCCTGCCTAAAAAGTTCTGTTTTCATGGCCCTGCGGAACTGTGACAAGTCCCACAGGGTCCTGGTCTCGGCAGGAAGCTCATTCCAATAGGACGGAGCTACAAACGAAAAAGCCCTAGTCCTGGTTGCCATCAACCTGACTTCCTTTGGGCCAGGGAGGTCCAGGCGGTTTTGGGATCCTAATTGCAGTGCTCTCTGGGGAACATACGGGGAAAGGCTGTCCCTCAGGTAGGCCGGTCCCTGACCATAAAGAGCTTTAAAGGTCAAAACCAGCACCTTAAAACGAATCCGGAATGCTGTTGGGGCAGGAGCATAAGAGACCCTCTCTGAGCGGCTCGGTTCTTGCAGGGCTGCCATTGCTTCAAGAGGGCTTCTGTGGGAAAATGTCCCAGTGGCCTGAATTCAAAATGGGGAGGAGTGGGGAAACTCTCCAGATCCAGGTTAGCTGCAACGAGAGGTGTTGGGTTAAACATCTTACGTGTCTGATCTGCTTCCCAAATGCACAGTGCTTTTCCTGATTGGTGAATGCTTGGCTGCATTTGAAAGTATCTATGACGGATCGTGGACTCCAGGTCCTTTGCCCTGCACACTTTGCGTCCTATCAGTGCCCTTTACATTAAGTGTGTTTCCTGTGAGGTCATTGGTTCTTGTGAAAGCACTCGAGGGGCAGCGCTTTTGTGCCCAGCAACTCGATTCTCCCCTGGATGCAGACTGTTGAGTGAAACTTTTTCTCGATGATAACTCTTGGGTTTTTTTTTTTGTGTTCCTCTCCTCTTCTTCCCGCCCCCCATTTTCCAGAGAAAATAATTAACGGCCAAGACTATGAAGTCATGATGCAGATCGACTGCGAAGTGATGGACACCAGGATCTTGCACATCAAAAGCTCCTCCATCCCTCCTTACCTGCGAGAACAGCAGAGGAACCAAACGACATCCTTCTATAGCTCGCCTCCCACTGTCCCAGAGGCAGCCCCTGCAGTGAGAACAATCGTGGAGTCGCCACAGTAGAAGGCCCAAGTTGGACAGTGCCCCAGAGGGACAAACTCACTCACTCCGACCCTCGTGGGTTTGCTTATGGTAGCTTCTGGACTCGGACAAGGGCTTCCCCGTCTCAGTCAACCTGAAGTCCCTGGATATACCCTAACCCAGCCCTTCCAAATGGCCTCCTGCCGCCAATGTTGTGGTTGCTTTCTTGATAACGTGTGCCTCTCCTGCAGCGTGTGGAGTACTTTACAATCCTTCCGCAGTCTTAAGCCTGCGGGGTGGCCGCTCATCTGTTTCATCTTACCAATGGGGGAAAGCAGTCTAAGTGGTTCTTGTGGATCCAGGGAGGAATAAAAAAATCAGGGTCTCCCCAAATGCTCTCAGCTGGATCATTGGCTTGCAGTGTCTGTGTCACTATTTCATTTAACTGCAGGACAAACTGCTACATCCTGAGGAGTCTTCCTCAGCAAGCGGTTCATTGCATACCAAATGCCCACGTGTCGCACATTTGACTGCACACAATCCGGGATGTTTGCCCATCTCTGAAATTCGTAATATAGGATTACTGAGAACATGCATGCACACACGCCCCTAGCCACTGGGACCATAGAAGTTTGGAGGGGGTAAAGTGACAGCCACAGGGGAGGAGGCGCCGCATTGCAACTCTTAAGCCTGGCCTGCCAAGAGGGAGCTCAAAGAGGCTGGTCTGAAGGAAATGCTGAAATGCCAGTTTCTCCAGAGGCCGCTAGATTTTGGCTACAGCTGAACACAATGGTGCCCAGACCAAAGGAGAGCTTTGCCAGAGTTCGGCTTCAGAACGCTCCGTTGCAGCTCCCTTGGGCGTGTTTTTCCCCCTTATCAGCCAGCCTTTTTTTTATAGGGTAGGACAGCAGCATCTTTTCTCTCCTTCACATGACACACAAGCTGGAAACTTGTCACATTTAAATTAGGACATGGAAGGCTGTCCCAGAAATGGCAACATGTAGTAAGAACATTCCCAGAAATGATAGGATGAGTTAATGGCTTGGGAGTTTTTACAAAAGGGGGAATCAAAGCAAAAGTGTGTGTGTGTGTGTGTGTTCATTTCTTTCTATCGTCTTTATTTCCATGAAAGGAGCAAATATATCTGCCTTCCTCGGAAGGCCAGGCAGCTGCAAGGGGCAAGGGCCCATCTTTGTTCGCCTGGTCATGGGCAGTGCTCTGTAACTGATATTTGACCCAGCTCTCGGCCATAATGTTGGGCCAGGGTCAAGTTCTGTCTTTTCAAAGGCCTGTCCTGCCAATGTACCCCCAGCCCCCTTCTGCGTGGCTTGGATCCTTCCCCTGACTTCTTTCCTTGAGCTTTGGGTTTTCAGAGATGGAGGGATCCTGCTGTTATTTTTCCATGTCGAGGAAACTTGCCTTGGCTCCTAGTGGGAGTTGAATAACATTTCATAAACATTCTTTTTATTAAGGAAGGCGTTGTTCAACTTGGAGGCCAAAGTTCCTTTGTGCCCTGATTTTTATGGGGGGGGGGGGAAGGGGGGTAGAGTGTTATCCCACGATTAGCTGTTCCCTGTAGACAGCCATGTTCTGTGCAACTCGATCGTGGTGGAAACAAACAGAGACATTCTTGGAAGGCTGCTTTTGGAAACAATGTGCAAAGCCGCCTTGAAAAAAAGCGAGGGCACAAGCCAGGGGGAAGGTCACCGCACTCGGTCTCCTGTAGGACTTTGGCAGTTGGGCCTTTCCTCGGGGGAAAATCTCTCGGTTTACCCAGCCCTGGGGCGCAGGGAAGGGCCAGGCAAGTAGTCAGCAAGTGAGAAATGAGCATCTGCGGTTCCGCTGTCAGGTATGCCAGCAGCTGCCAGGGTAAGGCTGAGAGCTGAAGGGCGTGTCACCACTGCCATGCCGATCTTGTAGCCCTACCAAGCACATCTAAAGGCTGTGGCCCTCTATTTTCCCAGTGCCACCCGTTGTCCTCCTGTTCTCCTCCAGTCCTTCTGCTACACTGCCTGTTGACAGCCGTCCAGCGCCCAGCCAGGCTTGCTTTTCCCCCCTTGCCGCCACCATGGTGCTTGTGAGTGGGGGAACAAAGGGGGTGTTCGTTCCTTTCCGTTCACCTGAGTGGGAGGCTGCAGAGGGAGAAGGGGCTCCAGCGGCTGCTGAGCTGCCGGACTCAGGTGGGTGTGGGGGGAGGGGGGGCTCACATGGCTGGTGCAGGCACAGTGAGGCCACTGCCGCCAAGCCCGGTCAGCCGGCTACTGACTCACTGCTGGGGCAGTGCTGGGGTTAATTATTTAAAGAGGAAGAAGGAGATTGGATTTATCCCCCGCCCTTCACTACCCAAAGGAGTCTCAGAGCGGCTTACAAACTCCTTTCCCTTCCCCTCCCCACAACAGACACCCTGTGAGGTGGGTGGGGCTGAGAGAGCTCTTGACAGAAACTGCTCTTTTTCAAGGACAGCTCTTATCAGAACTACGGCTTGCCCATGGTCATCCAGCCAGCTGCGAGTGGAGGAGTGGGGACCCAAACCCGGTTCTCCCAGATTAAGAGTCCACGCACTTAACCACAACACCAAACTGGCTAAAGATCATTTAGCCTGATAGAAACTTGTGGGGGTGTGGCTGTAAATTAAGGGGGCGTGGCCCCAAAATGCCCCGCCATGGCTATGGGCTTGGCTGTGCTAGAAGAACACAATTCCCACAGCACACTTGGACAAATAAGAAACCTCCGTCTTGGGAGGGAGGTGCCACATGGGCAGCATTTTCTCAGATGATACCCTTGTCCAGTGCATCAAGTACTACCGTGTTTCCCTGAAAATAAGACACTGTCTTATATTTATTTTTTCTCAAGAAGACACACTAGGGCTTATACCACAAATGCATAGAAATCCTGCTAGGGCTTATTTTGGGGGTAGGTCTTATTGTCGGGGAAACGGTATTAACTACACCCCTCCCAATACACACACACCCTTTCTTTGGATGTTTCCACTGCAGTCAGCAGAGTGGAAGAACAATGCCCCCTGCCCCAAATTAAAACATCTTAAATCACAAACAAGTTAAAATAATTTTGAAATAAGGATTTTTTTTCCTTTGGAAAACCCGAATAAGAAAGCAATTTCTTTGTGGTTTGGGGAGGGGTGCTTGGGGGAGTTTTTTTGGTACCTGGATCAATTTGTCCGCTTTTATGTAGGCTGGGGTGTGTGAAAGCATCCAACAACCAGGCTGTCAGAATGAAGGACAGCTTTTGTCTCTGCTCTTCTTGAGAATAAATTAAAGACCATTAATGTAGAACATTGGTGGATTCGGGTTTTTGTTGTTCATCTGCTTCAAATCTTCTGTTGAATCCAGTTCTGCAACAGCTTATTTAATAATGTTCTGCGTGCCTGCTGTGGCGTCCAAACTCTGTCATCAACTTCAGGCGAGGTAAGCAGAGGAGGAGGGGAAGGCGTGGATTTGAGGAACCCTGGATTTCACTGGGATGACAGCCCTCCCCAAACCATTCCCCCCCCAAGAAACAGCAATAGTGAAAAACATGTAAGCAGTCGGAACCGACACATTCGCCTGTAAACTACCCCCCCCCCACACGCCCATTCTCCACTAGCTACAGAAACAGGAATGTTAAATATACACCAGGTAGGCCAGAAAGGACGAGAGGAGGGGCTTGAGAGTCCAAAATAAAACCGTTAAGAGAGGGCAGTGGACAGGAAGGAGGAGACTTGGGGGGCGGCGGCGGGAAGTAGAGGAACCTGGCCATCTCCGAGCATAGGTGTGAAGGAAGGACGGGGTGACAGGAAAGGAAGGCGCCTGAGGAAAGCTGGCTGAGGCAAGGTGCAAAGAAGCGGCCCTGGGGAAGGACAGCAGTGAGTAGTGGGAGGTGGGGGAAGGTGTCATGTGCAAAGCTGGTGCTGAGGGGAAAGCAGGTACAGTGGTGCCACCTTTACACAGGGAAGAGTGGCACATCCACCCACACGTCTTCTGCTCATGATTCATACCTACACACACCCCTTTTGTGTAGGCATTCCACCAGGGCAGAGTAACAGCCAACTGGATTGGGTACCTCAAGGAATGGCCCCCTCCCTCGCTCTGTTGCATTCTGAGGGGGAAGGCACTGGCCACACACTCTGCATTCCAAGCACTGGAAATGTGTCCTCACACAACAGCTGCTTCCACAGAGGCAGGAGGCCTAGCTCCTTTTGCCTGTACGAATGTAGAAGTCCCACACTGCAATTTATTTATTTTTTGCCTCACCCAGCATCCTGTTTAAAGCGGGCCAGAGTTAGGCCTGAAAGGACATGCTTTCCCCCTCATTCCCCAAAGAAAACAAAAGAGGGTGTGCTTCCCTCACTCCCAAACCAATGTTTTTGAGCTGTTTAGGATTTTAACCTGATAAAACGAATGGGTGCCTCTGTCTGTAAGGTGTCATTCAATCAAGAGTGGAGGAAGATGTTTTATACCCCGCTCTTCATTACTCAAAGGAGTCTCGGAGCAGTTTACAATCTCCTTCCCTTCCTCTCCCCACAACAGACACCCTATGAGGCAAGTGGGGCTGAGAGAGCTCTGAGAGAACTGCTCTTGAGAGCTCAGCTGTGAGAGAGCTTTGACTGACCCAAGGTCACCCAGCTGGTTGCATGAGGAGGCATGGGGAATCAAACCCGATTCTACAGATTACAGTCCGCCATTCTTAACCAGTACACCACACTGGAGCATTTTAAGTCCTGTTGCTTTCAGTTAGATTTCTATACAATGCTTAACTATCCCCACCGAAACCAGTTGCTAGCAGCTTGCTTAACTGGCTGGATCATACTGTTTCACCTAGTTTTAGCTGGGGATTTTGACTATCGCACCAGCACTGTGTTTGTAGCAATGGTAATGTAGTGAGTTGCCCTCATTCTGGGTGCCGCCATGAGAGGGAAATCTTCACTTGGGATTGCAAATGGTTTACGGGCAAAGATCAGGCTACTTTTTTAAGACTATGACCCGCCAGGCGGTGCTGTTTAAGTAAAAGTAATTTAACTCTCGATGCTCAGGGCTGGTCCAAGCACCCCTGTGAATCATCTTGGAAACCAGTAGTCATTACTGTCAGTTGGAACACTGCCCTCGAAATCCAACATAGCTATATGTAACTTCAAAAGAGGCAAGTTCTTTTAAAAAATGAAAGTGAATTGCACAAAGAAAGGTAAAAGGTCCAACCTCCATCAGCCTGGAGGTTATTCAAACCACTCTCAAAGACAGATAAAAACCTTTCCAGAAACTGGGACAAGATACAACCATTGCCAAAGAGTATCAGCATGGTTAGATATCAAAGTCACAATGGCTATAGAAGGCAAGAAGATTTCTTTAAATGTGGCTGCCATTTCTGCCTTGTTCAGACTCATCAGACACAAGAAATCTGCCACCCTGGTGTAGTAAGATGTGTAAATGGGGTACTAAATGAGGAGAGAAAAAGTTAATGCAATTTTTTTTGCAGCATTTTGCTGTCAAAATGATACAGCTTCCCCAACCTCAGCCATCGTTTTCAGGAAGGGCATCTAAAGAATAATGTTAAATTATGTCAGTAAGAAGACAAATTAACTGACAAGTTAAAATATATATATAAAAAATAATTGGGGCTGGAGGAACTTCATGAAGAGTCCTAAAATAACTGAAAGCAGAAATGACTGGTTTAAGTAGGTATCTCCGAAATCAGCATCTGTAAGAGATCATTAGAAGCTAAATGGTATATTACAATTTCTTTAAAAAGGATCCATGGTAGAACAAAAATATTGCAAAAGGAATCTGTAGAACATTAAGCAATACATATAGAAGTACAAATTATATATCTGGGGTTACCAAAAAAAAAACCTTTCAGATATGCTTTTATTTCATATGATGATGGCTGCTAGAATAGTATATGCAAATACAGGAGGAAAACCCAAAACAGTTCTCAAGGGAGTGATACATCAAACTGGGAACTGGCCATAATGAACAGTGCAACTTCTTGCTTACACGTCAAAGATGGGCAACAGAAGACACAATTAGGAAGATGAGTGACTGATACTGAGGTGTAAGCGAGCCCTTTCTCTTGTTAGCAGAGTAAAAGTAAACTGGCATGGGCCAGTATGGAATAGCAGTAAGGAAGTGGCCGAAGGGGTCCATCTTATCTTGTGCTTCAAGCCCTGTAAGTCAGTACCAGTTAGGAATGGAAGTTACTTCCACTCCTGCTTATCAGAAAGTGCTTTATGCTGTAATTTTTTCCCAGTTGACTGTGTTTAAGTGGAACGTTTGGTACTTGTTGTATCCAATCAACTCTAACTTTTGTTCCTACCTTTGTAAATGTTTCTATTTGTAAACCATTTTTTAAAGAGAAAAAAATTCAAAAGTCTGTCAAAGGGAAGCTACATTGTGAGACGGATCCTTAAATCCATTTATTTTGTATATTATTTTTATCCCACATTCCCTACAAGAAATTCAGGGCAGTGTACATCATTCTTCCCAGCCTCCATTTTATGCTCGTAGGAACCTTGTGAGGTAGGTTGAGGGGAGAGTGACTGGCCCAAGGTCACCCAGCAAACTTCCGGGCAGAGTGGCTCTCCAAGACCCTAATAACTACTAAAGTCAAGCACCCCTACTCTGCTGGCTCACTTAATGGGAAGAAGCTTTTGAGAGTTTTTGGTGAAGCACCACCATGAATGGTTGCCACTATCCAGGTGGGGCCTGGAGATCTCCCATAATTAGAACTTATCTCCAGGTGAGACTGCAAGAAGATCAAATCAGTCAATCCTAAAAGAAATCAACCCTGACTGTTCCCTGGAAGGCCAGATAATGAAACTGAAGCTCAAATACTTTGGCCACCAAATGAGAAGGGAGCACTCACTGGAGAAGATCCTGATGCTGGGAAAGACTGAAGGTCAAAGAAGACGGGGACGGCAAAGGATGAGATGGTTAGACAGTGTCATAGATGCAACGAACATGAAATTGAGCCAACTTCAGAGGATGGCGGAAGACAGGAGGGCCTGGCGGGAGCTGGTCCATGGGGTTGCGAAGAGTCGGACTCGACTGTGCGACTGAACAACAACAACCAGGAGAGACATCAGTTTCCCTGGAGAAAATGGCTGCTTTGGAGGGTGGACTCTGTGGCATTATTATCCACTAAGGTCCTGCCCCTCCCTAAACCCCGCCCTCCACAGGCTCCACCCACAAAATCTCCAGGTATTCCCCAACTCAGAATTGACAATCTTGCTGTCATAGGAAATAAAGCTGTCGAACAAAATATTTTTGTCTGAAAGAAACGCTGCATCACTCCTTGGGAACCAACATCTGATAGTGCATCAGAGAGTTTGTCCTACTTTCTTCGTTCCTCAGGCAGAATTATGTTTTATTAGCTGTGGCATAAGCCCTCTAGTTAGGGGAACAGCAATTTGGGTCAGGGCCCTTAAAGCTACAGAGAACATGGGGCTATTTCGCTCCACTGGCAGCGCAGTTAGGCTGATCCAGCAATAACACACAATGACAGAAATGTGAGCAAAGAGTTAACAATTAGTAAAGGGAGTCCAGTTTAACAGAGTTTCAACAATTGATATTTTATTATAAAAATGGTAATGTTTTTTAAAGGATCTCATCTCCAAAGGGGAAGTCTCCTGTTACAATTACAAGGCAACAAAATGGGTCGTCTTCGGCTGGGAGTTTGTACTTGGCAGAACAATTTTTCCATGGTCTCAGGGGAGGCCACATATTCAGTACAAAAAAAAGAAGCCGGGGGTTATGCCCGCAATAAAAAGGGTTGACTTTGGCCTGTGGACTGATCTACAATCCACTTCACTTTCAAAAAGGAAACAAAAATCATTTACTCTCTGATTTGTACAATAAAAAAATATTATTTTTTTTAGAAAAAAGGTGCTAGGGGCCCATGGGAATTGCCCGCGCTGTGTCCTCAGTAAGCAAAGATGACGTCATAGGTCACCTGGTGGCCATTGTCCCACGCGTACAGGAGGCGGTCCTTGGGATTGTAGTCTATCTGCGTGGTGTAGGAGTATTCGTTCTCAAACAGCAAGCGGGGGATAATCTGAGTGTTGGTGTGCGTGTCAAACGCGTAGGAGATGTTGGCGTCCTTCTTGTTGTAACTGTCAACGGCATAGAGGACGCCACAGATGACAAAGGAGTTGCCATAGAAGTTCTTCCGCAGGCCCGTCCTCCAGGTGGTCTCCTTCCGAGTGCTCAGGTCGACGGCGTTGAGCCGGCTGAGGACAATCACCTCCTGGCTGAAGCCTTCATAATTGATGGCCGGGTAAATGATCCACAGGCCGTTCTCGTCCACAGCAAAGTCCACGTCGGAATGGCCACGCCACCGCCACGGTGTCTCCTCCTCGTAGGCCACGTCGTCCAACATGGCCCAGGCTGCCACGTAACGCTGTTTCAGGTCGTATTTGATGAGGTTGCGCGTGAAGGCCCGGTTGTAATACAGGGAGCCGTTGTACACTGCGTGACCTGTCCCCATCCAACTGTAGGGCAGCTTGTAAGAGTTGCTCCATCGGCCTGCGAACCAGAGATGACAGAATCAATTAATGCATGCATTCAATCCCAAACTTGCTTGCTGTCCTGTTAGCTGTCTGCTTAGGAGGTTAAAATCTGGTGTGCTCTTTGAGAAAGACTGAAATTAATTAACTCCCCAAATTTCTCGTCTATGAACTTAAAGGTTTAATATGCGATATTCAAACATTTCCCAAATACCTCCCCCTCCCCCAGTATTTGCTATATATTTGATTTCTGTATGTGACATCACAGCTGATATTAACCATCACTGAAAAGTTAGATGGCAAGTGGATCCTTTGTCCAACTGGCCAGTGAACCATCAGTGGAAATTCTTGACCCAGTGCTGCGGAACATGCATGGAGTAACAGCAGTGCAGTTGGGTGGGCTGCAGTGGCTAGGCGAAGGGAGCAAAACCACCCTTTCCACCACCTACATCAGCAGAACCGCACTGGCAGAAGAAAGAGGTGGAACCGTTGTCTCCTTCCACCTCCTCCCTGGAACCCACTGACCCACGTGGGTACGGCAGCTGCAGGAATCAATTTTCCCAGGATCAGAAGGGGCTACTCCAGGGGAAGAGTGCAAGCAGTTCACGGGATCCAACCTGACGGGCACTTAATATTTGACACGGGACAGTTTATGTGGTTACATATCTGATCTGTGCTAAAATCAAGACCATCAAGAGATGCCAGGATGGAATACTTGGCAGATAGGATAAGAAATTCTGTCAGGATACAAGGATATAAAAACGGTAAGGAAGAAATTAAAATAAATATGTATGCAAATGACATTCTGTTAGTAGTAGTAGAACCATTGGAGGGAGTAAGAGAACTTTCAATTATTTTGAGAGACTTTAGAGAGGAATCTGGATTGGGAGTTAATATGGACAAGTCGGAAATTTTGTTCTGGAATGTAAGTGGAGAGGAAAAGAAAGAAATAGTGGAAATGACAAGGATGGACCCTAATAGAAAACAAATCAAATACTTGGGGGTGAAGATTATTAAAATTGTGGATAAGATACCAGATGTGAATTATAAGGAGGTATGGAGGAAGATTAAGAAAGATATGAGAGCTTGGAAAAATAAGAACTTGTCTATCCTAAGTAAGGTTAGGGCAGTCAAGATGTGTTTAATTCCAAAATTATTATATCTGTTTCAAGTAATTGCGCTCCCGATAAGGAGGAAGTGGTTTAAAACATGGAATAAGGTATTCAAAAACTGGGTTTTTGGAAGTAAAAGGCCTAGAACTCCAGACATAGTAAATTATGCACCAAAGGAAGAGATGGGATGGGCGATACCAAATTTGGAACTGTATTATGAGGCATTTCAATTGAAATATTTAATAGAGATTGGATATAGCGATAGAGTTAAATGGGTGAGGCTGGAAAATGAGATAAATAATAGAATAGGAAGAGAGGGGATTTTTTGTGGCGAGGTGCAGATGGCGTATAAGAAGGCGATTGGACCAAGGAAAATAGCTCTAGGTATCTGGAAAAGTTGGAAAAGGAAATGGTTGCCAGGCTATTCAAAATGGATGCCATTAAAATATATAAATAAGGAATTTACCGATATGGGGTGGTGGAAGAAATTACAAGAATGCGGTTTTTATTGGCTAAAAGATATGTTTGTTGAAGGAGGAACTTTAATTGCAAAAAACAATTTTTCAGAGAAAGTCGGAAAGCAGTACTGGTTAGAGGTGCAAGGACTATACAATTTAGTTAAATCTGAAAGATTAGAGGGGATAAGCAGGGAGAGAACAGAAATTGATGAAATATTAAGCAGAAGACAAGTAAAAGAAAAAGGGATAGCGGGGGCATTATATAAATTGATGGTAAGAGATAAGGAGAGAATGATACGGATTATACAGAATAAATGGGAGGGAGAAGGGTTAATGCATCAGGAAGTGATTCAAGAAATAATGAACGGTATAAATCAAATTAAAATAGATAGATATAAAGAATTGGTGAGGAAATTTATGTGGAAATGGTATAGAACTCCGGCTCAGATAGCGTACATGATTAAAGGAATGAATCCAAAGTGTTGGCACTGTGGCCAAGAAGTGGGTATATACGCCCATATGTGGTGGGAATGTAAAGTTTACAAATAAATGGGTGGGATATAAGGAATGGGTGGAAAGGGGGGAAGCCAATCCAAATATCCAAATACAAATGAAGAATCTGTGCACGTGGTTAAAAATATGAAGATACTACAAGGAGGGAGGGGGGGTAAAATGATTGTATAATGATTTAATGTAAGATAATGTATATAAACTTCAATAATAAAAAAAAATACATTAAAAAAAAAGAGATGCCAGGATGGCTAAAATTACAGCAAGGAGATTTATAGTAGGAGATTTGGAGTCCTGTGGCACCTTCAAGACTAACAGATTCAAGCTCATGCTGGAATGCATTTCGATCCGTCATTCAGGACCGCTGGATTCCTATTAAATATGGCTAAAACACCAAATAATTTAGGTAAAGCTTGTCGTTTGAAATCTGCATTCGAAATTTGAATCTTGGCCGATTTCCAGGATTTGTGAATGTTTGTTTTAGCTACAGAAAGGTCTTCAGGACACGTGCAGGCAACCTGAACTGCCTTATCCCTCTCAACCCACTGGTGGACCTCCTGACGGCTCCTGGTATTTTTGGCCACTGTGTGACAGAGTGTTGGACTGGATGGGCCTTTGGCCTGATCCAACATTGGCGTCTCTTATGTTCTTGTTCTTATGTAACCCCCTCCCCCCCCCTCCAGTAGCTTCTAAGACCTCTCCTTCGAAGCCCGTTTCAGTAACCAGGCGCCCCACTGCATAACCCTCTCCTCCTCTGACTCCCCTCCTGGCTCCACTGGACTCCTCTGCATCCCACCTTTCTCTGCTCTAGACCCACACAGCCCCTCCCATTGGGGAGTTGGGCAGCAGAGCGATTCAGCCCACAGTAGACACCCCACCTTGTTTGAAGCTGTCCAGGCTCCGGAACTCCACCAGGGTGTTCCCGTAGTAATAGTTGGTGACGTAGATCCTCTCGTCCTTGGCAAGCGGATCCTTCATCCAAGCGCCTTCGTTCCGCCCATAGGTGTTCTGGATCATGGGCCTGGAGATGGTGGACAAAGTATCCTTGCACTGGCCTGATGGGGAAGTACAGCAGTAAAGAATAACCCTGCTTGGCATGGTACAAAACGCATGTAAGTGTTCACCATGCTTCGTACAGACACTAGACCAGGCGTCCCTACAACAGCCTTGCAAAAAGGCCAGCGTTATCATCTCCGTCTCTCAAGCAATGCTCCCTCTAAGCTGTGGAGTCTTGTGAGCAAAAATTCTGCTTTGTGAGCTACTGGCATTAAAGTGGTGAGCGAGCGATTTGGCTGCTGCATGAATGAGTTTGCTCTGGAGCCCTCCTTCCTGAGCTGAGACAAAAATGTGTGAGCCGGAGGCTAAAAAACTGTGAGCTAGTTCACACGGAACTCACCTTAGAGGGAACATTGCTCTCAAGTGGGAAACGGGCTTGTCAGTGCTGGATGCAGCCACAGAGCAGTGGTGGGAAAGTGCAGTTAGCAATGGAAACTTAGTAGGCTTAACTTCTCCCCTGGAGTTGCTATTTCCCCTGGGTAGCTCTCAGTCCTCATAGCCTGGACTAGCCCAATCTCATCAGAGCCCAGAAGCTAAGCAGGGTCAGCCATGCATAGTACATGGATCCCACTTTTCAGCGGTCCTGAAAAGTGGGATCACTACACAGAGGAGGCAATGACAAAGCATGTCTGCTCATCTCTTGCCTTGAAAACTCCAGGAGGTGGATCTTCATGGGGTCACCATGAGTCAGCTGTGGCTTGATGGCACACCTTACCTTTAGCCCTTAGTCAGACCAACAAACTCATCCAAGGCAAGCGCTGAAACTTGTTGTTTCAACAGGGGAAAGCAGGTTTCCTGTCCTGTGCTCCCCTCTGCTCCACAGCACCGAGGGGAGGTAAGAATGGCGGTGGACCTTCAAGGTGACTTGGAGGTACAGTTCCCAAGTTCATGCTGCACAAATAGGGTCGAATCCAAACTAATGTTTCTGCAGGCACGAGGACAGCCACTCAAGCGTGTGATCTGCTCACTCCCCCCCCCCACACACACACTCAACAGACAAAAATTCCCTCCTTCAAAAAGAGAATTTCAGGGGCATTTCAGACTGCTACAGAAGGCGGGTAAATTGCAATCCATGAGTGGATATTCCCGCGCCCCCTGAAATGTGTCATCTGAATCCAAACCCACAGAATGCTCCTACCCCAAGACAGAGTGCCAAATATTTGCCGGCTGCTGCCATCCAGGCTCACGTGGTCTCCGCTATTCTCCCTCCCCGCAGGCAGCATTCAAAATGGCTTGGATGTGCTCTGCTGCAGCCACAGACAGACAAGCCCGCTCTGCCCAGACAGCTGCCTTCTTTAATCCTCCACTCAGAAAGCTTGCCATTTATAGTATTTAAAACCTTCACTTGAAAACTTCACTATTCCCCATGTAAAATAAAAGCATTCTATCCATTACCAATCCAGGCCCGTAGCTACACTGGGGCCTCCCAGGGCCTGGCCCCCTGACTTCTTCCCAAGGCCCCACGACTTCTGGGGTGAAGTGGGGGGAGGCCGCGCCCACCTGCACTCCAAGCCGTGAATTTGTGTCCTTGGAGTGCAGGTGCGCAGCCCCTGCTTCTCCCCCAAAGCTTTTAAGTAAAGGTAAAGGTAAAGGTTCCCTTGCTCGAAAGCCAGTCAAGTCCGACTCTCCATTTCAAAGCCGAAGAGCCAGTGCTGTCCGAAGACGTTTCCGTGGTCATGTGGCCGGCATGACTAAACACCAAGGCGCACGGAACGCTGTTACCTTCCCACCGAATTTATCTACTTGCAATTTCTTGCTTTCAAACTGCTAGGATGGCAGGAGTTGGGGCCAGAGACGGGAGTTCACTCCGTCATGCGGCACCCTGGGTCTCGAACTGCTGGACTACCGACGTTCCACAGCCTGCAGTTCAGTGTCTTAACCACTTGAGCCACCGCAGCTTTTAAAGGGACCCTTTAAGTGTGCTGAGGGAAAAGCGGGGCCACAGGTGAATTTCAATGCCACCTGACTTTTTACAAGGCCCCCCCCCAAACTAAAAAATGCTGGCTACGGGCCTGTACCAATCTATTCTGCGCTTCTCTCCAGGCTGGGCCCACAAGGCAAGTGCCACGCTCACTCCGCTTTGAGTAACTCTGCTGTCACTCACAGGTCTGTTCATAAGATGAAGTTGAAAAGGGAAGACGGAGGAAATAAGCTCACCTATGCTGTTCCTGATATCTTCTTCATCGAAGACTTGTTTTGGGGTGGTGCTGGCAGTGGCCGGAGAAGTCACGGCTTTCGTTGTGGCCGCCAAACCAGGCCCGGCCATTGCCTGTGCTTGGAAACCGACTGTGGCCGCCTTAACACTGTGCAGCCTCATGGTAGCTGCAGTCTGGACCACTGTGGGAGCCTGCGTGGTCGCCTGAGCCGCCATCTTCATTGTCCACAAGACGTCCTCATTCGATGACCCGGTTCCTGAGGAGACTTCAGCAGCCGCTGTGGTCTTTGGAGCCGTCGGTGCAGGAGGGACAGCTGATGAGGTAGACACCAGGGTGGGTTCAACAGAGGGAGGCGCAACGGAAGAGGACAGCGGCAGCATCTTTGCCGTGGTGGTGGCCGTGGGAGCTCCTCCTCCAGTGTACGTGGCGTGCGTAACGGGTTCCTTTGTGAGATCCATGCTCTGGAGCGTGAGGGGTCCTTCCACTGGGAAAGGCTTCCTCGGGGGGAAGATCAGCAGGTCGTTGTGCTGCAGGAGCTGGTCTTCAATCAGCAAATCAATGGCATTCTCGCCGCTGAAAAGTTCGTCCTCTGCCAAAGACACCCAGCAAGAAGAGGGAGTCACCCTTCTCTCCCCCGTACAGTGTGGGAGGAAGTCCCACCAGGAACACAGGGTAACCTCAGATAAATGACAGGAGACCGTGATAAATGATAGGAGACCGTTTCCTTGCATTCTCCTGCCATGTCTGCCCTTCCTAGAACTCATCCAGTGAGCATCAAAATGTTTTGCCTAATCTTGCTCCTACCTGGAATCCACTACTCCCACCAACTACCTCACTGTTCATTTAAAATACCTAGCTAGCCTGATCCCGTCAGATCTCGGAAGCTAAGCAGGGCCGGCCTTGGCTAATATTTGGAAGGGCGACCTCCAAGGAATACCAGGGCCATGAGGCAGGCAATGGCAAACCACCTCTTGCCTTAAAAACAAGTCTGGCTCACCACCTAGTGGTACATAACACTGAAAGAGCTAGAACTTCTGGCTGCCAGACAATCTTGGGATCTCCTAGTTATTCTACACACAATGCAATACGATGATAATTATTAATTACCTTAGGTATAGTGCACGATGGGCCAGGCTAGCCCGACCTCGTCACAGCTCGGAAAAAGCAGGGTCAGCCCTTGTTAATGCTTGGAAGGGAGACCACCAAGGAACACCAGGGTTGCTATGCAGAGGCAGGCACTGGCAAGCCACCTCTGAACATCTCTTGCCTTGTATATCCTATGGGGTTGCCATACATCAGCTGTGACCAGATAGCATGTTCCACAGGCATAGTGTGTGAGCTGCTTTCTCAGGCTCTAAATATCACGCTCCATGTGAATATATAATCTATGGAGCTTCTGGGCCCAATCCAACAGAACTTGAGGAAAGGATTAAAGCGCTTGGGGCGCTTTAGCTTGGAGAAACGACGACTGAGGGGTGACACGATTGAGGTTTATAAGATTATGCATGGGATAGAGCAGGTAGAGAAAGGGGTACTTTTCTCCCTTTCTCACAATACAAGAACTCATGGGCACTCCATGAAATTGCTGAGCGGTCGGGTTAGAACGGATAAAAGGAAGTACTTCTTCACCCAATGAGTGATTAACACTTGGAATTCACTGCCACAGGAAGTGGTGGCGGCTACAAGCATGGACAGCTTCAAAAGGGAATTAGATAAGCCTATGGAGCAGAGGTCCATCAGT
The DNA here is from genome assembly GCF_001447785.1 of Gekko japonicus. Lineage (NCBI taxonomy): Eukaryota > Metazoa > Chordata > Lepidosauria > Squamata > Gekkonidae > Gekko > Gekko japonicus. The sequence goes on along the minus strand of NW_015174281.1, from coordinate 1,077,407 downwards.
GGCTATTAGCCACAAGGTATAGATAGGGGCTCGGGCAAGTGATGCTTTGTCTTCTTGGTGCTTGGGGGGGGGGGTCAACAGTGGGAGGGCTTCTAATGTCCTGGCCCCACTGGTGGACCTCCTGATGGCACCTGGTATTTCTGGCCACTGTGTGATACAGAGTGTTGGACTGGATGGGCCTTTGGCCGGATCCAACATTGGCGTCTCTTATGTTCTCATGTTAACTTGCACTTGCGACTAGGAAAAAGTAACTGGAATCTCCCTGATCAGCTGCTTTGTTGGCTGAGGGAAGGATGGGATCCGTGCCTCGTTGAAAACAGACGGACTCATTTACTGGGCTCCAGCCACAACAGGGAAATTGAGAATTAAAGGAAAGCATGTATTTGCATGCCCGTTCCCCTCTACACTGCTATTCAAGCAGGAACTTTAAAGCTGGATTCTGTGCAAAGGAATCCAAATGTTGAGACAGATTGCAATTGCAGAAATAAGTAGACTGAATGGTGGATTTCAGACTAAATCGGAAGGATGGGCAGTTCAGCACACCAGAGGGAGACGGAAGCATCTACTTAGCAGCGCCAAGTGGTATCCTGACCCTAGACTGCCTGAGGTCAAGAGCAAAAGCTCTGCGGAAAGCAGCATGCAGAGCCAAGACCTCCAGCTGACTGCTACAGCGAGCTGGGGCCCACTTGCAGAACAAGGCAAACACAGCCCCACTCCTCCTTTGGGTTATCCCCTGACTTGGATGGCCCAGACTAGCCCGATCTTGTCGTACCTGGGAAGCTGTGTGTCAGGAGGCGAGGCCAGGGCCCGCCCCTTGGAGCGACCCCCGGGAAGGGAGGGAAGCCGGTGGATGGGCCAACACAAGCTGGCGAGTGACAGAGGAGTCAGTCGTGGCCAGTTGCAAGCGGGACGAAGGAGACCCGACCCAGAGACGACTCCGCCACCCCAAGGCGTCCCAGCCGCCCAAGGAGGGAAAACGGGCCGAGCGCAACTGTGGCCTCTCCGCAGAGGAGACCGGGGAGGAGAGAAGTGGAAGGATGGGCGGGGCCACATGGGAGACCCATTGGCTTCCCTGCTGTAGGGCAGAGCGGGGCTTAGAAGGGAATAAAGAGGAGGGCATGGGACATGACCGGGGATGCTACGTCAAGGATAAAGGTGCGAGTGGGGAACAAGCTGTGAAAAGGGAAGAGGCGGAGGCTCCCGAGGCGGCCGGGGGGGGTAAAGAGAGAAAGACCGGCGTCCCACAGGCCCAGAGGGACTACGCCCCGCCTCGACCTGACACTTGCCCCGAACCTTATCCTTGAAGGGGTTCACTCTGTGAAGTAATGGGGTAGCAACCCACTAGTCTGAGGAAGTGTCTTGCCCAGCCTCGCCTTTCCCAGCTGTAACGATGGGCTCTAGCCTCACCCCGTGGGAACGGAGTCCGGAGGTTCTGACAGAAGCTAAGCAGGGCCGGCCCTGGTTAGTATTTGGATGGAAGACCACCAAGGAAGTCCGGGGTGGCCATGCAGAGGCAGGCAATGGCAAACCACCTCTGAACGTCTCTTGCCTTGAAAACCTTACGGGGCTGCCATAAGTCGCCTGCGACCTGGCAGCCCTTTCCATCACCAATGTGGGTTACTAGCTAACAGGAGTCCTTGTTGACTCCCAGATCCCAGGTTCTGAATGGGATCGGAATTAATGGAGCAACTCATGACCTAAAGAAAGCACCCGGGCTTTATGCCAGCACCCAGAGAGTGGCTTGGATCCTGCCAAAAATCTCCACAGATGAAAAGATTTCTGTCAGCACAGAACTACTTTCTCGCCTCCCTGTTGTGGCCCAAAATCCAACCCCCCAAAAAATTCTGTGCCGGGAGGACAGAGGATCCCTGAGAACAGAATGAAGGGGGGGATGGAGGACTGCCACGGGAGGAGGAGGAAATTGGTGAGACTTATGAAATACATGGTCAAAGAAATTGTATTCCAAGTAGTCATGTTTGGCTGCGAGAGTTGGACTATAAGGAAATCCGAGCGCCGAAGAATAGATTCTTTTTTGAATTATGGTGCTGGAGAAGACTCTCAAGAGTTCCCTGGACTGCAAGAAGATCAAATCAGTCAATCCTGAAAGAAATCAACCCCGACTGTTCCCTGGAAGGCCAGATACTGAAGCTCAAATACTCTGGCCACCAAATGAGAAGGGAGCACTCACTGGAGAAAAAGACCCTGATGCTGGGAAAGACTGAAGGTCAAAGAAGAAGGGGACGGCAAAGGATGAGATGGTCAGACAGTATTATCGAGGCAACGAACATAAAATTGAGCAAACTCCGAAGCACGATGGAAGACAGGACGGCCTGGCGAGATGTGGTCCATGGGTTCGCGAAGAGTCAGACTCGACTGTGTGACACAACAACAACATGAAATACATGCAAAGTATGATTTATGAACGATACGCAAAGCTGGCGGCCTCGTTCTGAAAGGGCAACTCACGTTCGTCAAGGTCGTTTTCCAGCTCGGCGTCTTTGGCCTTGTAATACGTGACCCCTCGAATGATGGTGGGCCGGGAGGGGGCCCTGCTTCTCACGTGGAGCTTCCTTGGCGAAGTGGACTTGGGCTTCGTTGCCTCTGGTGCTTGGGGGGCATAGCGCAAAGACTCGTCAGAGCCAATGTGCTGAGAAACCACGTCATCATGCAGGAAACCTTCTTCATACTTTTCCTTTAAGAGAGCCAGAAGAGCACGTTACACTGTGGGCCGGGGGACGCCTATGCCAAAGAACGTAAGAATCACCCTGCTGGATCAGACTTTAGAATCCATCTAATCCCACTTCTTGTTTCCAACAGGGCCAATTGGATACCTCTAGGAAGCTCACAAGTAGGACACGAAGAGCCAGTGCAGTGCTGTCAGGCTTCCCAGTCAAGACACTCAACAACGTTCCTTCAGAAGTTTCAGTTTATTGAGGACTCGTACTTAGGACATCATGAACTCTACTGTCAGGAATGGCGGGCAAACGGATTGAACTTACAGATATACCCCCTTCATACGTGACCCCCTGATGCAGTAAAGCCAATAAGCAAGCACCTGAAGACGCGGGCAAAAGCAACGGTTATTATTCCCAGCGGGAAGCTAGGAGCTGGCAGAGTAAACCCTTCAAGGACACTAGACAGATAACAGCGCACAGGAGAAGAGAAGGGGGAATGGGAGGAGGGAGACATGGAGAAGAAGAAGAAGAGATTGGATTCATACCCCGCCCTTCACTTGGAGTCTCAGAGCGGCTTACAACCTCCTTCCCCTTCCCCTCCCCACAACAGACACCCTGTGAGGTGGGTGGGGCTGAGAGAGCTCTGACACAAACTTCTCTTTTTCAAGGACAGCTCTTATCAGAACTACGGCTTGCCCAAGGTCATCCAGCAGCTGCAAGTGGAGGAGTGGGGAATCAAACCCGGTTCTCCCAGATTAGAGTCCGTGCACTTAACCACTACACCAAACTGGCAACCCACACATTCCACACCATGGCAGCATTAGCTGACAGGTGCAGGGGTTAGAGTTCCGGACTACAATCTGGGAGACCCAGGTTCAAATCCCCATTCTGCCATGGAAGCTCACTGGGTCACTGTGGGCCAGTCGCCACACACTCCCAGACCAATCTTCCTAACAGCGCTGCTATGAGGATAAAATGGAGGAGAGGAGTGGTGTAAGCGGCTTTGGGTCCCCGCTGGGGAGAAAGACAAGACATAAAAGCAGTAAATAAATGAACCAAGCTGTCAGCAAGCTGCCAAAATGGTTTTTCTTTCGCACATGCGCATACCTTTCTCTACACGGATGCGCATACCTTTCCCCTCTGGCTAATTGCTGTTCTCTCCTGCAAGCTGCACCGCGTATCTTTCAAGGCCGCTGGAGGAGTCCCTTAGATCATTGCTTTGGCTTTAGACGGGCAGAGCCGTGGGAAGCTCGTACCTATTTTGCTTTCGGTAGCAGTTTGTTCCCAGGCCAAATGGCGCGCGCGGGAACCATAGTAATTGGGTAATGCTTATACGAATGTACTATAACTGGTTTATGCATACATCGCCCCTCATTCCTAACAGTGTTCCTGTCCATGCATCTCCAGCTTCAATAAAGTAAAACCTTCTTTGCAAGTGTGTGCTTCCATTGTTGCTGAGGGTCCTGACACAAGCAAGCAGATAAATAAACAAGACTCAGGGTCCATCTATCTCCATTTCATGTTTCCTACAGGGCCAGTCACATGCCTCTGGAAAGACCACAAGTAGGGAATGAAGGCAACAGCCGTCATTGGCTGTATGACCGCCCAGAAGTACACCACTGCCTCTCAAGATCGAAGAGTGAAGAAGAAGAGGATTGGATTTATACCCCGCCCTTCACTACCCAAAGGAATCTCAGAGCGGCTTACAAACTCCTTTCCCTTCCCCTCCTCACAACAGACACCCTGTGAGGTAGGTGGGGCTGAGAGAGCTCTGAGAGAACAGCTCTGAAAGAGCTTATGACTGATCCAGGGTCACACCTGCAGCTGCATGTGGAGAAGTGGGGAATCAAACCCAGTTCTCCCAGATTAGAGTCCGCGCTCCTAACCACTACACCAAACTGGCTCTCTTCAAGGAGGCGTTAAGCTTTCCTGTGTGTCGTGGCAGGATACAGGCCAGAATCACTCTGGATCTCATGCCTGGGATTTGGATTTCATGTTTCTGACCTCATGTCTGAAATTCAGGCCACCGTGCCTTTGAAGAGCTTTCAGAACTTTAAAACGCTTGCTCCAAACATTACGGCAGAGGTCTTAACTGGGGCTCCCTGACATGATCATCTCTCTTCATTTACTGAAGACAGTCTTCTGGTGCATTTCCAAGCTCAGTTCAAAGTTCTGGTGTGAACTGATAAACCAAAGCAGATGCTCAGCCTCAGAGCCACAGCCCCTCGTTAAGTGGCCTTAAAATTTGGTCAAACCAGTATCATCTCAGCCAAGGTCAGTATAGTCTATTCCAACTCACAGTGGCTCTCCAGGGTCTCAGATCAAGATCTTCCACTTCCTCTACAACCTGATCCATTTAACCGGAGATGAACCTGGGACACTCTGCATGCAAAGCAAATGCCCTAATGCAAAGTAAATGCCATCACAAAGCCATGACCCGCTTTTGTAATGGTGGGTGGGTTATGCTTTTGCTTCTCGGCTTGAGAACTGCTCCCATTATTAACCCTCTCTGGAACACTGATGGTCTTTACTGAAATTTTTTACAGCCTTAAAAAAAAAAAATTGTCATTCACTTTTTCTTTTTGTAAAATAAGCACTGCACACACCTCCCTTGGTAGCACTCTGGGAGCACAGTCCCAAGGTACCCGTGAGTGTTTAAAGCTTATCATTTGCAGTGTCCCTCCCTAGGCTTTTATGACTGCCAATGAAGCCTTGCTCCAGGTACCCTTGCTTTTTAAGGTCAGACTATCCTTTCCCAGGAACAGGGCCTTTGCTGCAGTGTCCCTTAGCTTACATAATCTGCTCACAGTCTCTTTCTGAAGACAAGCCAAAACTTCAATCAAGTTTTCAGAAGCTGATGTGTCGATTGCTTAATCAGACTGTATGCTGCCGCCGTTAGATCAGGTGTTAGGTTTTGGTGGTTTGATGCCTGGGTTTCAGTTCTTAGGCTCATAAAGTCTGAAGCGTTGCTTTCCGATTTCTTACTGGAAACCACCTTGGGAGTGTTTTTTTTTTACTTGAAAGGTATTATACAGCTACTGTAAATAAATAGTGTAATACAGCTATCAACCCTTACACCAGCTTTCTTCATCTGAACATTTTTATCGCTGCTCTGGTTACAGGTAAGCGCCCAGCTCCTGATATGAGGCCGTCGTCACAGCTGAATCCACAGCTGCTCTAATCAAGCAGGTTACAATAAGCACTGTAGCTTTGCATACTTTATAAGCATTCTTTATAACACCCATCCCACCTATAAGGACTTGGAAGATCTCCATTCCTACTTGTGTCTGACAAAGGGAACTTTGACTCTTGAAAGCTAAAAATCTTGTTTGGTGTAGCGGTTAGGAGCACGGACTCTAATCTGGGAGAACTGGGTTTGATTCCCCACTCCTCCACATGCAGCTGCTGGTGTGACCTTGGGTCAGTCACAGTTCTCTCAGAGCTCTTCTCTCAAGAGCAGTTCTCTCAGAGCTCTCTCAGCTCCACCCACCTCAGAGGCAATACTCCCTCTAAGCTCTGGAGTCTTGTGAGCAAAAATTCTACTTTGTGAGCTGCTGGCATTAAAGTTGTGAGTGAGCGATTTGGCTACTGCATAAATGAATATGCTCTGGAGCCATCCTTCCTGAGCTAAGACAAAAATGTGTGAGCTGAAGGCTAGCTCACATTAACTTAGCTTAGAGGGAACACTGCTCACGGGCAGTGTTCCCTCTAAGCTGAGTTAGTGTGAGCTAGCTCACAGTTTTTTAGCCTCCAGCTCACAGAGTTTTGTCTTAGCTCAGGAAGGAGGGCAACACAGCAAACTAATATATGCAGTAGCCAAATTGCTCGCTCACAACTTTAATGCCAGCAGCTCACAAAGTAGAATTTTTGCTCACAAGACTCCACAACTTAGAGGGAACATTGCTCATGGGGTGTCTGTTGTGGGGAGGGGGAGGGAAAGGAGATTGTAAGCCACTCTGAGACTCCAAGTGAAAGGCAGGGGTATAAATCCAATCTCTTCTCTTCTTCTTGTTGTTGGTCTCTAATGTGCTGGTGGACTTGAATCTAACTGTTCTGCTGCAGACCAACTACTCTCCGGGCCTCAGGGCTGGATCCCATGGACTGATTCCAGTAGGCGTCATATCCTGGAAATTCTAGGCCCTAGAGAGGTTAAATTTGCGGTGACCAGGACCAGGGCATTTTCGGTGGCGGCTCCTACCTGGTGGAAGGAGCTCCCGGAAGAGATCCGGGCCCTGCGGGACCTTTGTCAGTTCCGCAGGGCCTGTAAGACGGAGCTCTTCCGCCAGGCTTTTGAGTAGGAGCCGCCGCCGCCACTATTCCACCTCCGCCCCCTATGCACTGTCGTATTACCATCATGATTATCTGGACCCCACTGGGGGAGTGAGGTGACCGGGCAGGGATTGGATGACAAGATCTCAGGGAGTTATCATGGAGGTTAAGATCTACCCATCTCGGCTAAATCTGTACTGTAATTTGGTAAATTTGTTACTGTATTTTTATTGTAACTTATTGTTTTATATTATGTGTTTCATTGTTTTAACCTCGGCACATGGTGCCCTTGTCAGCCGCCCTGAGCCTTCGGGGTAGGGCAGGATATAAATTCAAACATAAATAAAATAAGAAATTTCCTCCAGTGGACAGAACCTTCCCCAATGCAAGATGCTTTTCTGATATCAGAGGACGGCTCCTTCCTCTAGAGGAAAGAGCCTCTGCTAGCAGAATGGGCTTGCAGGATCCAACGTTACTGATGGGTTATTCTCTGAAGAGATATTCTGTTCCAACCCTGGAAGAAAGCTATATTTTCCCTCTCCTGGCCCAAGCAGCCATCCCTAGGGGCTCCTTAAGCAAGCTCCAAGTTGCAGCTCACTCTTTCGAAATGACACAATCTCTCCACCAGCAAACCTCCATCTTGCAGCCCGAGAAGCCGTCTCTCTCTCCCAGTCGGCCCTCCTTCCCTTTCCTCTCCTCCCGGATGGATTATGCAGACGTCAGCAAGAGGGCCGACCAAGGGAGGCTGGCAGGACAGGCATCTGGAGGAGCTGTGCAAGGGAGAAAATCTCCGGGGCCCTACCCTGACCTCAGGGCTCCTTCCAGTGAGACTTTAGGAGCAGAACACAGTTTTCAGGCCCACATCTCCCTCGTGGGCTAATGCGGGGCTGGGGTGGATTTTCAAGTGGCAATCTGTGGGGCAGGAGGAGTACTCAACCTTCCCCCCCGCCAGTTCCCCACTGAAAATCCCTCTCTTCCCCTTTATTTCTCTAGCCAAGTTCTAAAACCAGTAATGAGTCTCTGAGGGGAAATAATGGAGACAGAGGGCGTAGAGAGAGTTAGGCCGCTCCCCATTCTCCCCCCCCCCCAGTGCCTCCTGCCCAAGTTCTCCATTATGTTGGCAAGCGAGGACCTGGATCCACACATTTACCACAAAAATTAAAAATAAGAACATTTCATGCAACCCTCAGTGTTTTAGAAAGAGTCCATGACTGAAAAGGCAGACACCGCCAGTACTTTCTGTGGGGCTGACTTGCCATTTCAGTCCAGCATCTGGATTAATCCCAGATGTTGGGTGACCCTGGCTATCGAAACCACGAAGAGAGCTAGCAAGCAAGTGAAATGATACCTTTCTATTGGATTGACATGTTACTCTTTGGGCCATGTTTCGTTTTGTTTTTTAATATCAGTTGGTCCACTGATGGACTTGATAGCAGGGCAGCTATCGATAGCCTCAGAGTCCTAAGTTTTCATTTGAAAAAAAACAAAACATCAAGTTTCTAGCCCTCAGGGCTGCAGGGGAGGGGGGGGCAGCACAGGAAACTGAATTCTTTCAGTGCAGGCCTCACCTCAGTGAGCGTATAGGCAGCCGCAGCATCCCTTTGCAACAAGCCCTGTATGTCAGCAAGGTCATTGGAGAGGCCAAAGGATGAATTATCCTTAGCTTTATGATTCAGCTCTTGCAGAACTTCATTGGCCTTCTGTGTCTTGTGCTTCTGGTCCTGGTGCATGGGGGGAGGGGGGGAGAAAAGAAACAGAAGGTAATTTGTGCACAACACCACCAGGATTTTATCATCGGAGCTTGTGTGTCGTCAGCAAAACATGTAAGAGGATCAATACCTGCAAGAGCCTGCTCCTCCTTCCTTTGTTAAAAAAAAAGAAGAAGAACTGGAAAGAATCTGCTGCAGTGGTCAGCTGCCCCATAATAGAAGCAAGGAGAGGAAGAACTCTTTTGTTCCCCATCACAAGCCAGACCTAGCCTATATTTATTTATTATATTTATGAATCACCCAATCCCTGCCAGAGCAAAGCTCCGGGCGGTGTACAAAAGGCATAAATCAAAAACAAGACAAAAAGCCAGTTAAAACAGTAATAAAACTTTCCAACTATCAGATGGCAAATAATCAGTCCCAACTGGCAGCTACTTCGCAGATGGGGGGGGGGGGGGGGGGCAAAGTAGATGTGAGTAACAGAGAGCAGAGAAGGGTGCCAGCCGAGATGGAACCGTCTCTGTCCTCAATCAAAAGCCTGGTGGAACATCTCTGGCTTGCAGGCCCTGCGGAATTGCATCAGATCCCGCAGGGCCCTAATGGTACTTGGCAGAGAGTTCCACCAGGTTGGGGCCAGTACCAAAAAGGTCCTGGCCCTGGTCTGGGACAGCTGGATACCTTTGGGGCCGGGGACCACCAACAGACTGCTGTCTAAGGAGCGCAACACTTTCCCAGGGACATAACAGAGGAGACGGTCCCATAGGTATGTCGGTCTCTGGCCGCTCAAGACCTTATAGATTAATACCAAAACCTTGAACGTGACTTGGTATTCCACTGGGAGCCAGTGCAGCTGGCACAGCACCAGATGTATATGTGCCATCCATGATGTATATGACTCCCTAGAGGTGATCCACAAATCCCGGAAGGCATTTAGAACTTTTGGAGGCAAACGGGGCATTTGAGAGTTTAAGCAGTCCGTTCTCCCCACTTGCTCTGGCCTCCGACAGCCAGCAGCTCGGCCTGCCCTGCGGATAAAATCCTGGCTCTTACATTCCTCCCTCTGCCACCTAAGGTTGCCAGGTTTTACCTTGGCTGGAGCGAGGGACTTTTGAAGGCGTTCTGGGGTGAAGACAACATGCCAGAGACACTCTGGTATTCAGGCAAACTCTATCGTTTTTTCGACCTCGAAACCATAGAGTTTGCCCAAATACCAGCGTATCCCCATGTGACGTCCCCAGCACAATGACATCATTTCCGGGTAATGTCATCACGTTGGGGCCATTGCACAGCAATGTCCCTGTTTGGGAGGTTTTCCCGGCATTGCCAGGAGAATGGCAACCCTACTGCCAGCCCCCATTTCCCCCTGTCCCCAGTGATCACTTTCTCTGCCTACTGACCCTCTTGCCACCCTGACCCCCAATCAGTTCGGTATTGGGGTGTGTGTAGGGGGGTTTAAAGTGCATCTCACTTCTGCTGCTTCAAAGTCTCTCTCCATTGCTGTCCACCTGCTCATGGGAATGGGAACTGATGAGAAAGACTGTCACGATACCTCCCCATCAGTAGGTGAGCCACAATGGAAGGAGGCATTGAAGCAGAAGCGGCTTCAACCTTCCTCCATCCCACCTGATGCCCAGATGATCGATGGCTGTACGTGTTGCCACTTCCTGTCCAGCCATTCCTTTCCTTTAGGAGCCAGTTTGGTGTAGTGGTTAAGTGTGCAGACTCTAATCTGGGAGAACCAGGTTTGATTCCCCACTCCTCCACTCGCAGCTGCTGGTGTGACCTTGGGCAAGCCGTAGTTCTGACAAGAGCTGTCCTTGAAAGGGCAGTTTGTGTCAGAGTTCTCTCAGCCCCGCCTACCTCACAGGGTGTCTGTTGTGGAGAGGGGAAGGGAAAGGAGTTCACTCTGAGTGAAGGGCGGGGTATAATAAATCCAATGTCCTCTTCTTCTTGTTGTTCTTCTTCCTTAACCGCTTCTTGCCATTGCTTTCTCCACAAGCTTTTAAAAAATTTCCCTCAGAATGCTGACTCTGATCTCGCAAGCTCTTGGTCAGCATTTTGTTGTTGTTGGAGTTGCAAGACCTGTGCTTGTACAGACCTGTCTTCTCCATTTTGGGAGGTTTAAAAAAAAAACAACATTAAAAATTCAGATCTTTCTACAAACCCAGGAGTTCTGTATAGAGCCCCTTTTCTGTATAGAGCCCCATCATGCAGGTTTCTTGATCCACGTTCTTGTACTATATTCAGAATTATATATATTGATAGACAAAACTGCCTTGTTTGAGTTGCTGCATTTTAAAGTTCTGATTTTTTTTACTTATGGTGGCAGTCAGTGATAATGTTGTGTTCTTGGTGAGGATGAAGAAAGAGAAGAAGGAGATTGGATTTATACCCCACCCTTCACTACCCAAAGGAGTCTCAGAGCAGCTTACAAACTCCTTTCCTTACCCCTCCCCACAACAGATACCCTGTGAGGTAGGTGGGGCTGAGAGAGCTTCTTTCGAGAATTGCTCTTTCAAGAACAGCTCTGACAGAATTTATGACTGACCCAAGATCACGCTAGCAGCTGCATGTGGAGGAGTGGGGAATCAAACCCGGTTCTCCCAGATTAGAGTCCGTGCTCCTAACAACTACACCAAACTGGTGGTGGATTCAAGGTTAAGAACCACTGGCCCAAAGGAAGAAGGGATACTGGATTTTCCTGTGTGGATAAGCCAATCCTGCTGCAAATGACTACAACAGAACAAGAGAGCAATATCCAGCCATGTAAACCTGCAGCCATGGTTGCATGTCACAAAAGACTGGTTAAATTGCAATACTTCTGTCTATGTTGAGGATCAGAGCATGACTGGTAGCTCCTGCCACACAGCCAGTCATTTTGTGGAAGGCAACTGAGGGAACTTGCTGTTGCCCTCGACAACGATACCCCAGAGTGCACCTCACCTCTTCGAGTTTCTCCACTCGACCCACCAACTTGGTCGTGATGGAATGCAGCTTCAGCAGGTCGAAGCCATAGAAAGCGCCTTCCAGCATATCAATAACGGCTGCCAGCTGCAGATCAGAAAACAGAGCAGTGAGATCATCTGCCTGAACATGTAAATTAGAACCATTTATTGGTGCTTTGATGAACCAAGCTCACCGGACAGCCCTGGGGAAGCCCAGCTCAACTCACAGGGCTGTAGTAAGGATCACTTTGTATGCTGAATAATTCTAAAGAGACAGTGTCATGCTTAATATCCCGACAGTCCATGCTCCCAATGAAAATAAGTCAGACTCGCTCTCATTTCCAAATATCTATGACAGGGAAAATCTAATGAGGTAGTTTCCCCCAGAGAAGTGATACTCACTCAGTAGCTTGGGAGCCCCCCCCCCCTCATGGATCACTGCCTTGTCGTGGCGAGGGGGCTTGCGTGGTTCGATGAAGCTGTGGGCTATGCCGTGGAGGGCCACCCAAGACGGACAGGCCACAGCAGAGAACTCAGACCAAGCGTGATCCCCTGGAGAAGGAAATGGCAACCCACTCCAGTATTTTTGCCAAGAAAACACCATGGACAGTATCAAAAGGCTAAAAGATATGACGCCGGAAGATGAGCCCCTCAGGTCGGAAGGTGTCCAATATGTTACTGGGGAAGAGCAGAGGGCAAGTACAAGTAACCCCAGGGCCTGGCAAGATCTTGTCCATGGGGTCGCGAAGAGTCGGACTCGACTGTGCAACTGAACAACAACAAGAAGAAGCTTGGAAGCCATGTACCACTCTTTGACATTCCACCTGTGGCTCTTTTTTTTTTTTAAAGCACTGTTCCCTTACATAGCACTTGGTTGTCTGGAGGGGCTTGTGGTTGGCAGGTGGTTCCCATCTCGAAACAGCTGTCGCCAGCGGAACGGGTAGACTGCAAGCCTCCCTGAGGGGCAGGCCTCATACCAGAGATGGAAGCAAATGTGGCTCTTTCAGTGGATGGCAACTGCAAATGCGTCTCTCTGTGAGCCACAGTACCACAGTCCTAGATGTGTACTGCTTAGACTTCAGGTAAAGAGTTACATTGCTGAAAGTTCCTTCACATTTAAAAGATACCTGTAAATAGAAACCTAGCAGCTCAAAGAGGCCTAGCCCTTTTCCCAGACATACGAATTTTCTATGAACACCTTTTTTTAAAAACCGCATAACAGAACAATCAGTCTCGTAGTGCAGCCCAGAAAGAGCTATACCACCCAGTTGTCCAAATGTGTGCCACAGTTCTCACGCCAGAATACTGACAGTGATATTCAGGGAATCAAGGAGGGCAAGGATTATCCACCCTCATCTACAGGGTGCCAGAAATATATTTCATAAGCAAGGCTGGATTTATGCACAAACAAAGTAAGCTACAGCCTTCCATTATGGTAAAGGTAAAGGTAAAGGTTCCCTTGCTCGAAAGCCAGTCGAATCCGACTCTAGGGTTGCGGTGCTCATCTCCGTTTCAAAGCCGAAGAGCCAGTGCTGTCCGAAGACGTTTCCGGAGTCATGTGGCCGGCATGACTAAACACCAAGGCGCACGGAACACTGTTACCTTCCCACCGAAGTGGTACCTATTTATCTACTTGCAATTTCTTGCTTTCGAACTGCTAGGTTGGCAGGAGCTGGAACTAGAGACGGGAGCTCACTCCATCATGCGGCACCCGAGTCTCGAACTGCTGAACTACTGATGTTCCACAGCCTGCAGTTCAGCGTCTTAACCACTTGAGCCACCGCAGCTCCTTTGCATTATGAGGGGGCTTTAAATACAAAAGAATCACTAAGCATCACTAAATTACCATTCCTGAGGTAATGCTCCGAGCCCCTTAGAGCCTAAGCATGCCTTAAGTTGGTCATGATCATATAAGCAAGACAAACAGGCCTCTGCCCCCAAGGAGCACACAATCTAAAATCTACACTGGGGAAGACAGCACAGGAGAAACAAGCATAGTAAGAGATGGATATGAGACAACACAGTGACACGTACTTAAGTCTGGGTGCAGTTGGGATCTCCCAGAGCACTCCTACTTGACAGCGCCCAGGGCAGACCCAGCGTAACATGTAACGGTAAAGGTTCCCTTGCTCGAAAGCCAGTCGAATCCAACTCTAGGGTTGCGGTGCTCATCTCCGTTTCAAAGCTGAAGAGCCAGCGCTGTCCGAAGACATTTCCATGGTCATGTGGCCGGCATGACTAAACACCAAGGCGCACGTAACATGTAGTTGGGCACTAAAGCTGCCAACTCTAGTTTGGTAAATTCCTGGAGATTTGGGGGTGGTGAAGGGTTCTCAGGTTCCCCCTGCTCACTGGTGGGGGATGGGAGGGTGGGGTTGCCAGATCCACATCAGGGAACTCCTGGAGATTTCGGGATTGACCCTGGTAAGGGACCTCAGTGGGGTACAATGACATAGAGTCCACCCTCCAACGCATACGTTTTCTGCAGGGAAACTTGATCTCTTGTAGTCTGGAGATGAGCTGTAATACTGAGGGGTCCCCAGGCCCCACCTGCAGGCTGGCATCCCTAAGGTGGTGCCTCAGGAAGGTGGAGTTTGGATGGGGGGGGCCTTCAGAGGCGATGTGATGTCACAGAGTCCACCCTCCAAAGCTGCCATTTTCTCCAGGGGAACGATCTTTGTAGTCTGGAGATCAGTTGTAATTTCGGAGGCTGGTAACCCTATTTGGCCCCCAGGACAGTGGGCACATACAGCAGAGTCCTTTCCAGCAGGGATGAGGGGGTGGCGAGCAAGATCCCAACAGCTTTTCCCAGTTTCTACACAACAGTGAACATTTTACCTCAGTCAAACCTGTTAAAGGTTTCCTTTTCTCCATGAACAACCGCTACATTATAGTATGTCCAACTCGACATTCGTATTATGAAGATGACTTCCTTTCATTTTTATGAAACTACGGGAAATCCACAGTGTGGCTGGAAAATGTTACATTTGCACTGACCCTGGGTCAACGAGACTCTACAGTAAAAGGTTCTCTTCTTTAAAAATAAAAATTAAACTTTGAATCTCAGGCCAAAACAGAGAAAAAATGCAGCGCTAAATGAATCTCAGAACTGTTGGTGATAAATTGCTTCAAATTGTCTTTGGCGCGAGGCGGCCTTGGATGGCTTCGTTCTGAGTTTTCCCAGCTTGGATTCTAGAGCCAAGGATGTTTGCATAACCCTCTTCGGGGAACCTTGTGAATGAGGCCTCTGGAACGTGGTGCCATTCCTAGACAACAAGGATCTCTGCCACAGCTGGCCGCCATCGGCTCCTTTTTCAGGGAGGCCTCGGGAAAGGGCACGGAGAGCGATGGAGACCCAACGCCCTCTAGAGGCAGGTTTGAGACATGTCACTCTGACAAAGGACAGCATCTCACAGTGGCACCATGACCCAAGTGGCCACAGGGCAAGACCACTTTGAACAGCCGAAGCTGTCTTATGTTCTCATGGTCCCATATGGTCCATGACTATTATGATTACAAGTTGCTCTCCCAACCATGTTACTTTAGTTGGTTTGAACTGGAGGCTCCACAGGTTACTTGATTGAAATGAAGAAGAAGATATTGGATTTATACCCCACCCTTCATTACTTGAAGGCGTCTCAGAGGGGCTTACAATCTCCTTTCCCTTCCCCTCCCCACAACAGACACCCTGTGAGGTAGGTGGGGCTGAGAGAGCTCTGAGAGACCTGCTCTTGACAGAACAGCTCTGAGAGAGCCATGACTGACCCAAGGTCACCCAGCTGGCCGCATGTGGAATAGTGGGGATTCAAACCTGGTTCTCCCAGATTAGAGTCCAGGCACCTGTTTGGTGTAGTGGTTAAGTGTGAGGACTCTTATCCGGGAGAACCAGGTTTGATTCCCCACTCCTCCACTTGCAGCTGCTGGATGACCTTGGGCAAGCCATAGTTCTGTCAGAGCTGTTCTCTCAAGGACAGTTCTTGAAAGAGCTCTCTCAGCCCTACCTACCTCACAGGGTGTCTGTTCTGGGGAGGGAAAGGGAAAGGAGATTGTAAGCGGCTCTCACACTCCTTTGGTTAGTGAAGGGCGGGGTATAAATCCAATTTCTTCTTCTACAACAAACTGGCTCTCATGATACTACTCATTTAATCTATAGGGTTTTGAGTAAATTCCAGAGGTTGAACCCATACAAAGCACATGCTCAGCCAGTCAGCTACAGTCCCATCCGGAGGCTTGATTATGTACAGACTTAAATAAATGCGCTCGAAAAGATGAAAACAGGAATCCGGTGAACAATTCTATGATTTCACAGTCCTCTGAATTAAAGGGGTTAATTCTTTAATAGTAGCTTACGGCACTTTTCACCTTGACCTGGATAGCCCAGGCTAGCCCAATCTCATCAGATCTGGATGATAAGCAGGGTCAGCCCTGGTTAGTACTTAGATGGGAAACCACCAAGGAAGTCCAGGCACAGAGGCAGGCAATGGCAAACCACCTCTGAACATCTCTGGCCTTGAAAATCCAGGGCTATTTTTGGGCAGGAACGCACAGGAACAGAGTTCCGGCTGGCTCCCAAGTTGGCCACACCCAGCAGGAACTCATTAGCATAACATGTCACACCCAACAGCAGACACTCATTAGAATTGGCTACATTAGGGGTGTGTGGCCTAACATGCAAAGGAGTTCCTGCTACAAAAAAGGCCCTGGGTTTTGACAACAAACAAGGTAAACAGAATAACAAGCAAAAGGTGGGTGTGGCTGGATTACCACACTTCTGGTAACATGGGGGTGCGGCCTAATGTGCTAATGAGCTGTGCTGGCAGGGGTGTGGCCTAATATGCTAATTAGTTTCTGCTGTTGGGTGTGGCCTATTATGCTAATAAGTTCCTGCTGGGCTTTTTCTACAAAAAGAGCCCTGGGTTGTTGCCATTAGTCAGCTGCAACTTGATGGGGGTGTATGTAGAAATGCACTTTGAGCATAGTCTTATACAAGTTTACTCAGTTGTAAGCACTACTTTATTCAATGGGGCTTACTCCCAGATAAACATGCATAGAATTGTATCATAACAGTGCCATCATAAATAGTTAACACCCTCCTTAAATCCACTGAAGTCGACACAACTAAAAGTGTGTCACACCATTTAAAATTGTACCATAGATCATACAAAGACAACTAAGGAAGGAGATTAATTAAATTGTGAACAATGTGGAAAGAGGGGAGAAAGAGAAGTTTTCTCATACTACCAGAATTCAGGGTTATCTGAAGGAAGTTCATTTGTGGTAGGTAGATTCAGACCAGACAGAAGGAAGCACTGTGTAACACTAATATGAATTAATCAAAACAAGTTTATTTGTCTTTTTAAATTCAGGGAGAAGAGGCCCATCTGGCACTGCTAGCCATGGGAGGAGTTTCCATGTTCGGAGGCGGTGTACCTCTGGCTAGCCAGTGTTGGTTGGAACCACAACACAGGGTTAGAAGGACCCCTAGGTCTGATCTCCACAAGGCAATTCCTATTGTCCTGTCCAAGGCTATCATCAAGCACTGATAATCATCAGACCCCATCACTTCCAGCCTAAACCTACTAAGCAAAGCCCAATCCAAAATCACAGTAACACCAGAATCAAAATAACTAGCCAAAGATACAAGTTGAAATATTTGGAGTGTTCCACTGTCTCTTCTGCTGCTCCCATTTATCCCTTTTCTTTATTTACTTCATTTATACCGTACGTGTATCCCAATGGAGACCCAAAGTTTATACATCATTCTCCTCTATTTTATCCTCTCAGCAACTCTGCAAAGGAGGTTAGGCTGAGAGTGTGTGACTGGCCCAAGGTCACCCACCAGGCTTCCATAGCAGAGAGGGGATTCAAACCTGGGTCTCCCAGATCCTACTAACACTCTAACCGCTAATACCACACTGGCTCTCAGCATCTGCAAAATGCTGTATGATCACAGGAAGAATTTGCAGTGCGATCCTGTGTAGTTATTCCAGTCTAAGCCCACTGAAATCAATGGGCTTAGTCTGGAATAACTTCGTATAGGATTGCACTGCTGGGCTGCAATTCTTAGGACACTCTGCTCAGAGTAATTAGATAATATTGGACTTACTTCTGAGCCATCTTAGATTTATGGGAGCCAAAGATATCATTAAACAGTGAATCTGGGATGTAGCAGATCCCTTCAAGCAGACACAGAGCAGGCACAGTCTTATCAGGTGGTAGGAAATCACAGTAAAAACTTTTCTCCAGCTGACTATCTATATTGCATAGAATTCTCTAAATGCCAAAGACCCCTCAGCTTGGCCCACCTTAATGTTTTACCATCAACTCTTTTGGAAAGGAGATACACACAAAGCCCTTAACATGTTTGCCCCCGCCAACTGGACATGGTGGAAAGTAAGCCATGTGTTACTGTATTGCCCTCAGTACTGCAGTGGCTCAAGTGGTTAAGACGCTGAACTGCAGGCTATGGATGGTCGGTAGTTCAGCAGTTCGAGACCCGAGTGAGCTCCCGTCTCTAGTTCCAGCTCCTGCCAACCTAGCACTTTGAAAGCAAGAAATTGCAAGTAGATAAATAGGTACCACTTCAGTGGGAAGGTAACAGCGTTCCGTGCGCCTTGGTGACTAAACTACGGCCACATGACCACGGAAATGTCTTCGGACAGCACTGGCTCCTTGGCTTTGAAACGGAGATGAGCACCGCAACCCTAGAGTCGGATTCGACTGGCTTTCGAGCAAGGGAAACCTTTACTTTTACTTTTTACTGCCCTCTGTATAGGGACATTTGGTCTCTGTAACTCCAATCTTATAAAAAATTTCAGGCAGAACAGATGAATTTTATACTCCCCTCCTCCTTTCAGATCGTTCTAATGAGACCAACTCTGAGGTGGCCAAATTTTGCGCCTTGGCATGTTTAACAAGGAAGCAGCTGTTTACGTCTTTGTATTGATTATATCACCAAATGAGAAGGGAGCACTCACTGGAGAAGACCCTGATGCTGGGAAAGATTGAAGGTCAAAGAAGATGGGGACGGCAAAGGATGAGATGGTTGGACAGTGTCATAGATGCAACGAACATGAAATTGAGCAAACCTCAGAGGACGGCGGAAGACAGGAGGGCCTGGCGGGAGCTGGTCCATGGGGTCGCGAAGAGTCGGACTCGACTGTGTGGCTGAACAACAACATTGATTATATCTGTACTATCAAATCAGCCTGTTATGGGGCTTTGACATTTTGTTGTACGTAGATGAGCTGATGACTCAGTCTGTGTGTGTTTACACACACTCCTGCCCCATTTGCCAGATCTGAGTAGTGGGAAAATACACCAAGGTAAGGGCTCCATAATCAATCAATTAATTAAATATCGTATGGCAGTGTGTGCAGTATAGCCAGGAGATCCTAAGATCGTCTGGCAGCTAGAAGTTCTAGCTCTTTTAGCATTATGCACCACTAGGTGGCAAGCTAGACTTGTTTCTAAGGCAAGAGACGATTCAGAGGTGGTTTGCCATTGCCTCCCTCTGCATCACGACCCTGGTATTCCTCGGAGGTTGCCCGTCCAAATACTAGCCACAACTGACCCTGCTTGGCTTCCGAGAACTGCTGAGATAGGGCTAGCCTGGGCCGTCTAGGTCAGGACTCCATAGACACCACAGTAGGCACCAGCCTGGCACCATCATACTCTGATCCTGACACAACAAGCTTGCCCACCATCTGCCCGGAAGGCTAATCCGTATCAGACAGTCAAACTGGAATTGGGAAGAAGCCACTGAAAAATGGGATTGTAGCAGGGAAGTGTCAGGTGATAAGCAGAAAGGGCACGCACAGAGGTTTAGGAAAGGGCCAAAGCTCGTTGGCTTTTGCATACAGAAAAGTCACTGGTTGAATCCCCAGTACATCCACAGTGGTGTAGCAATTCATCTGTTGGACTGGGATCTGGGAGAGCCACGTTAGGATCCCCACTCTGCCATGAAAGCTGGCCTGGTGACCTCGGGCCACTCACTCTCTTCAAGCCCAACTGCACCTCGCAGGGTTGTTGCTGTGAACATAAGATGGAGGAGGGGAGAATTATGTTGCAAACCACTTTGGGACCCCGCCCCACTGGAGAATATAGTGGGATCTAGATTTTAAAACGATTTCAGGAAGCAGAACGTGGAAAGACCTCAAAGAGCCAGAGCAGACAGCACTGTGCTAGACAGGTGATAGAATGAAGCTTTATGTATTCATATACATTCAAAGGCTTGGTAAAAGAAGGTGAATGGGAAGGGGGTTGAAAAAGAATAAAGTTTTGAAGGAAAGAAGCTCCCAGCAGATGAGGGAAATGCTGAAAGTATCGATGGGGCCTCTTGGATCTTGTTCATGCTGGGAATTGAATACGCATCTCACCTCCACACACACCTCTCACCTCGAGAAATCTGTAGTAAAACCCTCAGATCTCACAGTAAAAACGGTCCTAGGTTATTGAGCATATTTACTCCACTTCAGCATAGGCTGATTCTGCATTGGCTTTTCCCTCCGTTGTTTTACGAAACCCACATTGGAACAGAAATTCCCCTCTGCATTGCACGCTGCTTTCACATTCTTTGAGCATCCGGTTCTATGGTACCTTCTGCATAGATTTATGGCCATTCAGGGGTGACTTTGCAGTCAGGATGCCGTTGCCCCAAGGTTTTGAGCGGCACCTTTTCCTCCCAGTCGAGAAAATGGGGAGTGAATGTTAGATGTAGAATCACCCATAGAAAGAAGACACACACACACACCCCGAGACTTCCCTTCCTTTTTGCCCACGGGGCCTTTAACTACATTTCCCAGAAGGAAAAAGGACAAAAAAATCTTGCTCCGCCCGTCTCTTTCTTCTTCCCAACATAACTATTCTGTCATTTGTATTACACAAGTGCGTGACAAGGTCAACCGAGCAAATAAACGCCACGGATTCCCCTGCTCACCAACTGGGAGAAATCAAAGTGCAGCTTCCTCTAGCAAAAGCTAGCATGTGGCTCCAATATGCGCAGATGCAAGGAAAAAGAAAACGCTAACTGAATACAGAAGCACGGGAAGGGGCAGACGGGGCAAGGCAGACACGCAGTGATCTGTGAGCCAAACCACACGGTCGGTTATTACCAAGCTGCAGTGCAACCAGGACTTGAGAAACACTCAACCATCCTTACCACCGCAAAGTGCGTCCAGTGCAACCTTACACACCTACAATGGATTGCACTTCCGAAAGCTGGTCCCCGGGGGCTGATCTTTCAAGGTCTTACATTTAAAAGTTCATCGATCCAATATCCTAATTCTCAAACCGGATGATCTAAGAATACACCTTTAAGGCATCCTTGTGGAACTTCGCAAAAAAAAGAATTGTGGAATTCATTACCAGTGAATGGCCACAGGCTATAAATCATTTTAAAAGGGGATCAGACAGATTCATGGAGGATAAATTCATCTGTGGCTATTAAAGGAATGGTATTCCCAGTAGTCATGTATGGCTGCGAGAGTTGGACTATAAGGAAGGCCGAGCGCCGAAGAATAGATTCTTTTGAACTATGGTGCTGGAGAAGACTCTTGAGAGTCCCTTGGACTACAAGAAGATCAAATCAGTCAATCCTAAAAGAAAGCAACCCTGACTGTTCCCTGGAAGGCCAGATAATGAAACTGAAGCTCAAAGACTTTGGCCACCAAATGAGAAGGGAGCACTCACTGGAGAAGACCTTGAAAGATTGAAGGTCAAAGAAGACGGGGACGGCAAAGGATGAGATGGTTGGACAGTGTCATCGATGCAACGAACATGAAACTGAGCAAACTTCAGAGGACAGCGGAAGACAGGAGGGCCTGGTGGGATCTAGTCCATGGGGTCGCGAAGAGTCGGACTCGACTGTGCGACTGAACAACAACAAAATTAAAGGAAACCTCTGCATCCAAAGGCAGTAAAGCGCTGAATACCACTGGGGGGTGACCATGACCTATGACCTCCTTGTTGATCCTTCAGGGCAACTGGTTGGCCACTGTATAAAGCAGGATGCTGGACTAGATGGACCACTGATCTGATCCAGCAGGACTCTTCTTATGCTCATCCGTTCTTCCCTGCTCCACACTGCAGGGAGTTCTGATGCTACTGATGGCATGGACACTATCCAATAGGTGCCACAACATCCAAAGCAACTGTCTTCTGCATAGCACTCACTGCTACAATCGGCACACCAGTGAGGGACAGCACATTTGCCTAGAACAAAACACTAATATTTAAGAGCTGAGGGAAATGCAATTCATCTTCAGGAGCTGCCCCATTCCAAGTACAAGGATGAAAAGGGACACGCATCCCCAAAAGCATGATGCTGGGAAGCCACAACTGGTCCTGGCTTTCTAGCAGATGTTTCCCGCATGGAAATGTGGATCTCCTACTCACACTTCACATGTTTACTCATGTTTACTCAGCGTATACTAATGGGATGCTGGGGCGTGCCGGAGGTCACATCAAATGTGTGAGACAGCCCTGAGTATTTCATTTTGGCACAAACACAAACTATATACAAGATGGGGGTGGTGGCTTGAATCCTTCTACTCTACTGAGCCAAGACTGACGATTTCCACCAGCCCAAGGATCCCTCTTGTGCCAATTGAAGTCCTCAAACTTGACTGAACAGAATGGTAGGATTCGAGCCCGCTCTCCATAAGGGGGGGGGAATAAGCTTTTGGACCACACAAGAGTCTTCCTTATGCACATGCCTAAACTGCTCATCAGCTGGTGGTTCCCAGAACAACTGGTCAGATTGTTAACTAGGTTACGGTTTATTGGAGCTAGCCCAGGACAGAGAACTGCAGAGACTCAAGTTTCAAGACTTTCAGGAACAATGTTGCAAGGGAAAATATAACACAGGTCTCCGCTCCGGGTACCCTCGGGGCTGCCAAAGTCTCGTAAAACCCAAAATAAGGCAAGACAACTAAGACCACAATGAGCATGCATAGCTGACAGGTTTCCACACTTCTATCTAGTTAATGCTAATACTATCTAGGTAATGCTAACTATCTAGGTAATGCTAACTATCTAGGTAATGCAATTAATGTCTGAAGTATTCTGTGGCAATGTGAAGTGGTGGCTGCAACTGGAACACAAAAAAGGAATGCACCAGAACCTCCACAGCCCAAGTCAGTCCTGGAGACAATAAAAGCACAGGAAAAGCCCTGCTGGATCAAACCAGTGGTCCATCTGTTCCAGCATCCTGTTTCACATGGTGGCCAACCAGTTACCAATGTTCCCTCTAAGCTGTGGAGTCCTGTGAGCAAAAATTCTACTTTGTGAGCTACTGGCATTAAAGTTGTGAGCAGGAGATTTGGCTGCTGCATAAATTAGTTTCTTCTGGAGCCATCGTTCCTGAGCTGAGACAAAAATGTGTGAGCCAGAGGCTAAAAAACGGTGAGCTAGCTCACACTAACTCAGCTTAGAGGGAACACTGCCAGTTACTATGGAGAGCCAACAGCAGGGCAGAATCCAAGGCCCTCACTGGTATTCAGAGGTTTGCTGCCTCTGAATGTGGAGGTTCCCCTTAGTCACCACAGCTAGTAGCCACCGATGGACCCGTCCTCCGTGAATTTGTCCAATCCCTTTCAAAGCCATGTATGCTTGTGGCCATCCCTACATCATCTGGCAATGCACACATTTTTAATCACTCGTTGCGTAAAGTACTTTCTTTTGTCCGTTCTGAATCTCCCACACATCAACTTCACTGGGTGCCCCTGAACAAATTCAGAGCCCAGCGGGGCACCTTTAAGACCAGCAAAGGTTTATTCAAGGTATTCGCTTTTGTGTGCAAGGCACACTTTTTCCAGTACACAGGAATGGTAGGTAAGGCTCAAACTGGTAGGTAAGGTTCAAACTTACCCAAACTTACCTACCAAATGGTAGGTAAGGTTCAAACTGTATCCAAAACCGCTTGGTGATCCCAGGTCCCCGGGAGATAAAACTTGCTGCGACCAGGGCTAGATCCTTCTCAGTGGTGGCCCCTACCTGGTGAAACGAGCTCCCGGAGGAGATCAGGGCCCTGCGGGACCTCATGCAGTTCCGCAGGGCATGCAAGACGGAGCTCTTCCGCCAGGCTTTCACATAGGGGCCGCCGCTGCCACCACCACCAACGGTGGCAATACCATTGGGATGCGGGATCGCCCTGGGAAGCTCAGCCATACATTGTGTGGCAGTAACAACATGGGATTGGCATGAACGATCTACTGGACAGTGGTACCCCAACGGGGCTGACCTGAAGATGCCACCATAACCACTCAAGACCATCTTGTCTTCTGAAAGCACTTTATTATTGTTATTACTGTTATTATTGTTACTATTATGATTTTACTGTTTTATTGGGTTTTATGCACAGGCTCCTGCCCCTTGTAAGCCGCCCTGGGCCCGCTTGCGGGGAGGGCGGGGTAAAAATGCCTAAATAAATAAATAAACTTATAGACAGGGACACGTGCTGCTTGCAGAATATTTCTCTTGTTTGATTGATCCCCACATTAGAAGGATGTTCACACTGACCCGCATTAATGTGCTCCCCTCAGCTGTGCTATATGGGAGATTTAAAAAAAAAAACACTTTCTTGGATAGGCTATGTCCATGTGAGCTAAAGGAGATTGAAGGAACGGACCATGTTCTTCTGTCTTGTAGATTTTACCAGGATTTACGTGCCTATCACCTCGTCCCTATACAGCGATCCCTGGAGGGCAAATCTGAGGAAAGTAAGTTAATGAACCTTCTAGCCTCAAATAGGGCTGATTTCATCGAAGTGATGGCAAACTTCCTTTACTGTGCATATAGGAGGAGAAGTCTTTTCTGTCAGAATGAGTAGTTAATTAACAGTTTGGTTTTTCTTTTCCTTTCCCGTATCCCTGAACCGAGGCCGCTGCTGTTATGCCAACAAAGGTTTGTGTTGTGTTGTGTGCAGGGGTCGTTTCGTAGAAAAAGAGCTAGGGGAACTCATTAGCATAACTCTTTAGCATATGCCACACCCCCTGACATCACCGGAAGTGTGTCATAAGGCCACACACCCCGCCCCCAACGGTACCGGCCGCCGCTGCTGGCCTTGCAGCTCCACTGCCGAGCCCCATGAGGGGCCCGGCGGTGGACCTGCAAGGCCGGCGGGAGTGCAAGGAAGCCCCGCGAAGGCCCTCCCTGGCCCCAGGCAGGCAGGGGTGGGGAGAGGCAGGGAGGAAGCAACTTACCCTCCCTCTTCTCCTGCCTCCTCCTGGCTGAATGAGGGCTGGAAGCGGTGCGGCCGGAAGCAAGGGGCG
This sequence comes from Gekko japonicus, assembly GCF_001447785.1. NCBI lineage: Eukaryota > Metazoa > Chordata > Lepidosauria > Squamata > Gekkonidae > Gekko > Gekko japonicus. Next base: position 1,052,538 of record NW_015174281.1, on the reverse strand, counting down.
GGGCTTCGTCATGTGCCCCCCCGTACCTCACCCGGGGGGACTGCGATCCCCCGCGATCCCCCCCGAAATGACCTCTGGTTGTGTGACAGGGACATAACAGCAAATCAACATGTAACATGATGACTCATGTATTTCAAAAGAGGGAGAAAAAGTTCTCTCTGTGCATTCACTGCTTATGAGTTTCCCAGAGGCACCTGGATGGCGACAACTGGAAAAGAGAAAGCTGGAGTAAACAGAATCTCGGTCTGATCACAGCCTCTGCAGATGTTGGGGACGGCTAAACCAAAGACTGATTTGCAAAGTCAGATTTTAATCAAGAGCTGTGACACTGATTCGTGTTAATGCAAATTGGCAACATTCGTCTCAGGGTGCTTCAAAAAAATTTTTTTTAAGATATTTTATTTCCAGATGGGAAGGGCCATCCAGAAGAAAATTAATTCTAGTACTTTTCCCCCCAGATGCATTCTTCTCTTCCCACACCCCCCGCAGCTCCGCACAGATCCTCCACATCTATCTCCAGCTGCCACGTACACAACTTCCCTCAGCAGTGCCGCTTTCCACAGGGAGGAAGCATAAAATGCAGAGACCTGCTGGGGGGGGGGGGAGCCAGAACGACAAGGGTTAGATCTTGCAGGGAAGATTTCCTCGGGGGGGGGGGAGCCTTCCCCTGATCTGCATTGAAGGAAGGCTCCTTCCACCTGAGGAAAGAAGAAGAAGAAATTGGATTTCTACCCCGCCCTTCACTACCCAAACGTGTCTCAGAGCGGCTTACAAACTCCTTTCCCTTCCCCTCCCCACAACAGACACCCGGTGAGGTAGGTGGGGCTGAGAGAGCTCTTGACAGAAACTGCTCTTTTTTCAAGGACAGCTCTAACCAGAACTATGGCTTGCCCAAGGTCATCCAGCAGGTGCAAGTGGAGGAGTGGGGAATCAAACCCGGTTCTCCCAGATTAGAGTCCGCGCACTTAACCACTACACCAAACCACCTCCGGTAGCGGAATGGATCAGCAGGATCCAACCACGGCAGCAGTCTCTTGCTAACCATTCCCCCAGTTCCATTCGAGAAAAGAGAAACGGCACCTTTACACAGAATAATCTTATGTGGAATTTTACCAGGGCAGAACGCGATATCTTGCTATCTAATAACAACACCTACAGTTTGCATTAATAGCTTGCTTTCTAAGTGTTCAAAAGTGCTTTGTGTACAACTGAAGAACATCCAGTAACTTCGGCTGGTATAAAATGTGGCAAGTGTTCCAACTGGGACCCGCCGAAAATACATCGCTAGGACTCCACTGATTTTGGAGGCGTCCCATTTGTTTCCAGGCCCAAGCTGAAGTGCTGCTGTTGAGTCCAGCGTTCCCTCTAAGCTGAGTTAGTGTGAGTCAGCTCACAGTTTTTTAGCCTCCATCTTACACATTTTTGTCTTAGCTTAGGAAGGATGGCTCCACAGTAAATTAATTTATGCAGCAGCCAAAACACTCGTAAAGCCCTGAGTTGCCTGGGCCTGTAGCCACTCAAGGAAGGCCCGCCTCACCCCCCCTGGAGGCCAACAGTGCTCTGCGCCATTGAGCCCACCACATTTAAACTGAGGCTGGTAGGTGCTCAGCTGCTGCCCCCAAATCAGGGCACACACTACCTGTCAGGGGTTGCTTGGTTTCCCTTCTCCCAGGTGTCTGGCACAATTTGAACCCTGCCTGTTCCAGAAAACCTTTGGCAGAGGGAGAGGAACTGAGTGAGCGCCGTTCATACCGATTTGGACTGCAGTTCTTACTTTTTTGTGATATGACAGTTGGTGCTAATCCGAAGTTGGTTTTATTGCTTCACTGTGATTTTCACTGCTTTGATCAAGTTTTTATGATCGCCGCCTGCTGTTTATCTTGGGAATAATTAGATTGCTTTGATGCTACTACTTCACTTCGTTGGATTTTGTTCCAGATTTGTAAACTGCCTTAGCTCTGTTCAGATGTTATGATCACACATACTGGCAGCCTACCAACTATGTACATCAGGAGTGCACAATAGTCATGATTCTCGCTATAGATAAGGTCATCATGCTGTGTGAACAGGGGCAGAATGCATATACACACGGCTCAGTAGACATACATGCAAACCCTGGCAGAAACAGTAGTCGGTTTGCATGTACCCATGTTGCATGTGCATGGTAAGTACATGCTCATACAACATGGTTACTGCACATATTGAGAGGATCTACCTGTGGTCAGCAGTCTCCTGGCACATAAGACTGTGAAGTCCCCAATGTCCCCAAAGGGCTTTTGGTTTGTCCTGAACCAGACAGGCCAGGTTGAAACTACCAAGATAAAACAAATCATCTTGCCTTAAAATTTACAATGACCCTGGCCTGACCTATCCAGCCCAGGCAAGCCCGATCTCGTCAGATCTCGGAAGTTAAGCAGGGCCGACCCTGGAAAGTATGAAGATGGGAGACCTCCAAGGAATATCAGGGCTGGGAGGCAGAGGCAGGTTATCAAGCCACTTCTCTGAATGTCCTCCATGCCCCAGTAGGAGTCGCCAGAAGTCGCTATGACTTCCAGGTATGGGCACACGCACGCGTGCACACACACTCGCTTAATAAGCCTTCCTCCCCCCCCCCCCTCTTATGCAGGGGGCAGAAGGGGAAACTGCAAGAGCACCCAGAAGAGCCCACCTGCTGTCCGCCACTGCTGCAAAACATCACTCCCCAATGTCCTGTCCCTCTTGGCTCTTTGCAGGCAGCGACTAGGCCAGGACGGGCTCCCCTCACAGTGCAAAGCCAACCATCTGCTAAGCCCACGTCACGACCGACAGCTGCTCCTACCAGAGTCCATCCGGCGAAGTTGCCAACACTCTGGTTCCAGCCTGCCTTCTGCACTGTTGCCAGCTGTCTGACAGCTAGTTGATCAGTGCAGTTGTTCCTCTCCTGGGCATGGAAGGAGAGGGACAGCCCAGCCTGTGATTTTGTGTTGTCCGACTCAGACTCTGCAGACCGAACTCATTATGTCTAGTTTCAGCCTGACCGTACAGGATCACCGAACCCAGATCCAAATTGCATTCCCCGCAGTGCCCCCACGGTGCAGTTTCAGCTTGGGAAAACAGAGCAATGGGGAGGCAAGAGGCCTTCCTCCCTATGCCGCAGTACCGAGCTGAACAGGGCCCCAGCAGCTCTTTCAAAGGCAGTTCCTGTGTGACTGCAGGGAATGTGAGTTTGAGTTCCACGGACCCCACTCTTTAATAGCTGTAACATCGATGCAGCTTTTAATATCACCGGAGTCCTCCTAGACTATGAAAGCCGGCAACCCCACCCATTTGACTTGCTTTAAGAACTCCATTCCCGGTGCTGTTCAATGCATGCTTGGATTGTTTCACAGCTGAGTCTCGCCTGCAGTGGGCTCTGCTAGACAGGGATCAATTCCCACCCCCCACTGTCAATGACTAAACTCAGTTATCTTTAGCAGGAGACTTGCACTGCAGGGGGCAGAGAGGGCGGCCCACTTTCTGCAGTTGTGCTCCAGCAAGAGGGAGCCGAAGGCTCCTTCAAGTTCACACAACACATCATTTCCGGTGTGCCATAAACAATGCAGCCTACGCAAGGGGGAGGGGGTGGAGGCCAGAAGTTGCTGGGATGAATAGCACCAGCCAGCAGTGGTGAATCTCCCGGATGCAGCTGAGGGGCGGCTACATGGGAAGATGCTAAGCAGAATGATTAGAGCCTGGGGCAACCAAGGAGCATGAAGAGCTCATCCACAGTGATTGGGTCTGATGGAACAGCTAAGGTAGCCGGGACTCCTTCCAGGCCCGTTCTGTAATTAGCCCCATGCAGGGACCTCATACGTCTTCCTTGGCTCTTCTCTGCCGTCTTTCCTGCCCTAGCGTATATGGCTGGGATCAACACTTGGGGCCACTGGAGGATTTCAAATGCCCCGACTTGCATCTTTTGTCTTTGTGCCAATTTAGGCATGCAGCCGGAAGAATGCTGGAGAACGTGTGAGGTGTTTCCCACATGAGCACCTTCCCCTGGGGGATTTACTGGGGAGAGGACGGGAATGCCTTCTGTGGATGTGCAGTCATGTGTTCCTCTCCTAGTGTCTGTGGTCCTCTTGCCTGGAGAAAAGCGGCTGCTTGGAACAGGTTCCCCCTGTGGGCCCCATCCTTGATGCGGCCCTGATCTTTCTCTAGGGGCTCTCTCTCCAAAAGGTGGTGTCTTCATAACATGGGTGGAGTGACCATTCTTCCTTCTCTGCGTAGTCAGCCTGTGACTGAAAGGGGGGGGGGGGAGGATTCGAACTCCTATCTGCAGGACTCCCAGAATCATGGTAGTTATAGTTAGTCCTGCTGGGTGTGTTACATCCCTCCTAACAGCTGATGGCACTACATCCAGTTTGGTGTAGTGGTTGAGTGCGCGGACTCTAATCTGGGAGAACCGGGTTTGATTCCCCACTCCTCCACTTGCACCTGGCTGGATGACCTTGGGCAAGCCGTAGTTCTGATAAGAGCTGTTCTTGAAAAAGAGCAGTTTCTGTCAGAGCTCTCTCAGCCCCACCCAGCTCACAGGGTGTCTGTGGTGGGGAGGGGAAGGGAAAGGAGTTTGTAAGCCTCTCTGAGACACCTTTGGGTAGTGAAGGGCGGGGTATAAATCCAATCTCTTCTTCTTCTTCAGAGTGGTCTAGTGTCAGACTAGAATCTGGGAGAGCCAAATTGAAACATTCTAGGAGATCCGTATTCAAATCCCTGCTTTGTCACAGAATCTCACTGGGTAACCTCAAGCCAAACCTACCTGACAGGATTGTTACTGAGAGGACAAAATGAAGGAGAGGAGAACAGTGTTGGAAGCTGCTTTGGGTCCTCTGAGGAGAAAAGCCGAGTATAAATAAAAAAATTAAAAATTAAATCATAACATGATTCAGATAAGGGTCCAACCTTGAAATCCTTGCTGTCTGCTTCTCTCAGCTTTTTCAGCCGGAAGTCTCCCTCACAAGGGTTCAGAGCGGACGGGGGAGCCACACAGGAGCATCTGCATTCCGGTCCGGAAGTAATGGTTTCCACCACGTAAAAATCCTCCGGTTTGGAAGCTCCGTCGTTAATCCTCTGGCAGGCGCTTCGGCCCAGGGGCCTCACCACACACTTGCACTGACAGTCACCACCTTCTGATATAGCCTTCACCTTGTCATAGTCACCTAGCAACTGGGGGGGGGGGGAGAGAAGAAATACAAACAGATCAGTTGGGTCTGAAGGAAAGATTCCCCCCACCACCACCTACACATTTCTGTTTGCTTTGCAGTGTGTTTGGCAAAGCCAGAAACACTCCTGAAACCCTGAAGAAATACATCACTCAAAACTGCTGACTCTGATGTTTCCCATGCCTTGGTAATTTGGGAAAGTAATTTTCTTCAGCCACCAAAATGGAAAAAAAAAGCTGGCCAACTTCCCTTCCTCTAAAAAAAGCCCACTTTGGTATTTTTCTGAAGATTGGGGGGAAATTAAAAGCTTGCCACTCCCAAGCCATTCCCTCCAGAATGATCTCACAATGGGTACAATCTCTCAGTATAAGTGTTGAAGAGAAGAGGAAGAGAAGAGATTGGATTTATACCCCGCCCTTCACTCGGAGTCTCAGCGTGGCTTATAAACTCCTTTCCCTTCCCCTCCCCACAACAGACACCCTGTGAGGTAGGTGGGACTGAGAGAGCTCTGACAGAAACTGCTCTTGAGAGAATAGCTCTGACAGAACTACGGCTTGCCCAAGGTCATCCAGCAGCTGCAAGTGGAGGAGTGGGGAATCAAACCCAGTTCTCCCAGATTAGAGTCTGCGCACTTAACCACTACACCAAACTTGCACAGTACCCAACTTGAAATGCTCCTTCTTGCACACCACCTTTTGTTTCAGCAGGACACGGGCAGCAGAATTTCCCAACTGATTGTGCCCCGTGGGAACCCTCCAGATTACACATTTGTTTTGTAATGCACAAAATGGACACATTCACGCTGTATTTGAAATGAAGTTGGTTTCTCAGATGTGTGGAGGGGCAAAATGAGTCTTCTCTGCCAGGACGCATGGCACCGGGGGGGGGGGGGGGGGGGGAGGCTGAAGCAGAAAAGCACATCCTACTTGGCCGAAGCCAAATTGTAACAACTGTAAATGCAATCCAAGGAACTTCCTTTAGGGTGTGTGCAGGGATCAAACACAAAAGTGAAAAATAAAAATAATCACAGAGCATATTGTGCAGCATGCGCAGAGCTTTCCAGAGTTACAGAACCTCATTCAGACAACCTTTGTAAGGACAGTTCACAAATTACAAACCTGGGTTTGTCATTGGAGCATACACCAGTCAATCCTGGTTCCCTGGTAAGTGTACAAGGCAATGTTTGTGACATATTCAAGCTTGGTATTTCAGGTGTACCCTGAATCATGGGTTGTTAAGGAGGCTAACTGTGCCCCTGGTGTTCTAGATTCAGCTATCAGTCAAACCAGTTTGTGATAACTGTCACTTAGAACCCCAAACCATGGTTGGGATTCCAAATGTGGTTTAGTTTCTTGCTTACATTTTCCCTCTTCTCTAGGTGGATTTTGATGGAGCAATGGCCAGAATTTAGAATTATTATTTCTCTATATTATTTATTTAAATATTTATAAGTCCTCCTTTCTATAGCAAACTACAGTGAAGTTTCCTTAACCACGGTTAGGCACAATATCTAAATCCAACCAGCAGGTAGATGGCTAGATCATGTCCCTCACACGAAAAGATGTTGCCATTCCACGGCGAATGGAATAAAGCTCTCTTCCCACAAAGCAAAGCTCTGGAGGAGTTTGTCCGGAAGACATGTCTGTAACAGCCTATCACATGCTGAGTTCAACAGCTCTGACCAGTGCACCTTCAAGAGACTCTGTTTCCTTGTTTGTTTTCATTTCTTTGGCCAGCAGGCAGATCTCTGGGGCACACCAGCTTGTGCACATTTGGATCCTGGACTGTTACTGTCTGAAGCCAATGCAGAGTTTGTCTAACTGAAGCCAACTGATTTCATTGGTCTTAGAATCATAGAGTTGGAAGGGATCTCCAGGGTCATCTAGTCCATCCTACTGCACAATGCAGGAAATTCACAAATACCTCCCCCCTCCACACCCCCAGTGCTCCCTGTTCCATGCCCACAAGAACAAAGCCCTGAGGCAACCCTTCCTGCCCTCCCTCTCGTGATCTGCCTAAATTCACAGAATAAGTGTTGCTGTCAGATGGCCCTTCTGTTTGAAAACCTCCAAAGAAGGAGAGCCCACCACCTCCCGAGGAAGACTGGAGGGATTCTGCATAGGATCCCACAACAAATCTCCCCAGCAGTATCAGCAAGACGTCTGCATTTCAAGGTCTGCAATTAAACTGCCTTCATGATGTACTGATGTTCATAATTTTGGAAACCGCCTCAGCCAATGATGGGCAAGGTGGTACAGAAATATTTTAAACAAATCAGTAAAATGATGTCCAAAAATGAATCCAAATAGCTTTCTGAAAACCAAATTGGCCCTCTTTCCAGCAGGCAATTGCTACCTTTTCCCTGTGGCTTGGCAAAGACTATACTTTGAAGAGAGGGCTCGCTCCCCTAGCAACGGGCGCTGATCCAGTCTGAGATAGCAATTTGTTGGCCTCTGTTATCTCTGCACACACTTCTAAGCAGTGGCTTAGCACAGTGTTCAATTTAGGGTCAGGTCTGCATCTAAAATATATCTAAAGCCCGTGAAGCTTTGCTTTTCTTTCTCGTGGAACAGGAAACTCAAGCTAACAGCCAGAATTTATTCAACAACAGGGTAGTCTAAAATGTACTCGTATATCTAAGAAACGATTGTTGGTAACGTTAATGATAAAGAGGGAAAGGGTCCATCAACCGAACAAAAAGCCCACTGGGGGGAAAAATGAATTCTGACTGTGACCAATTTATGGGTCGTTCCAGCAACTGCTGGAGCCTGCAGCAGTTGCAGCTTGGAGCTGACTTGAACCACAGGTGAAAGCCAACACAAGCAGATGGAAAACTGCCACCATCACATGAATGCACCCCCTCCCAAGAGATCAGACCAGTTGAAGTCACAGCGATTGGGTTTAAAGGGGCAGCAGCTGGGATGCCGGCAAGCCACAGAAATCCAACACTTCACAGGATTATCGACTCCCGGCCAAGCGTTTCAGCTTTTGGGGGCTCAGGTTCTAAGCACGGTTTATTCAGTAGCAAAAGTGTGCAAGGTGACAGAGTGCAGATGTGATATGATCCCACCATGTGGAGGGCTTCCAGTGTTTAAAGCAACAATCCAAAAGTTCCCTATACTAGAAAGCCACTAAGCAGAAGCACCTGGATCTAACTTAAAAAAGAGCAAAGAAGGCACTTCTGACCAAGATGGTATTTAGAATGCATCATGGCCGGGCTGGCTGTAGCGCTGAAATGCTGAACGCGCAGACTTGCTGCATGCATCTGGGCAAAGGGGCTCCACTCCCCGAAAACTTAAACCGGAATCAGATGTGGTTAGCAGGAGTCACAAGACTCCTCTTCATTCTTTTTCCTGCAGTGGACAAACACAGCTACCCTTTTGGAATTAGACCAGATCCGACTTAGCTGTGACGTAAGGCTGGCTCAGGACAATTTCTTGCCCCCCAACAAGGCACATCCCTTCTCTCCTGGGCCTGGGCCACTGCTGGCGGAGTCCCTGCCAAGTGTTGCAGGAGACTGGCCCGGACTCGGCCAGGGGTGGTGTGAGCCTGGGAGGGGATGCCAGTCTTCTCCTATGCCGCTGATGGCTCTGAGCCAGCCGATCCCCTGGGGTGCCTCCGCGGTCTTCTTGCTGTATGGCCCCCAGCAGTCACTTGGGTGGCCTGGCCACAGAACGGCCCCTGCTACGAAGGGTGAGGTTTAGCAATCACAAATGCCTTCTCCACAGAGAGACAAACTCTTGCAATACTCATTAGACAGAAATGTAACCAATGCCTCCAAGAGACTCACTCTCATCCGACACAGTGAGTGACAGGATGTGACTGAACACAAGGCTGGAATCCTATTTGCACAGCTATTAGACAGCAACCCTTGTTGGGCTTATTGAAACTTATTTCTGAGTAAACATGTACAAGTTCTGAGTCGTGCTTACAAGGACTTTGGTTTGGTGGGGGTGCAGATCCGCTACCGATGCCACGCCACCTCTCCTGAAACAACAGGCACCTACATGATAAATCCCCATTCCCAAAGACGTCTGGGGAAATCATTCATTCTGGTTTTCCAAATAACAGATGCTCATCAACCAAGAGCCAGTTTGGTGTAGTGGTTAAGTGCGCGGACTCTAATCTGGGAGAACCGGGTTTGATTCCCCACTCCTCCACTTGCACCTGCTGATGTGACCTTGGGTCAGTCACAAGCTCTGGCACAGCTGTCCTTGAAAAAGAGCAGTTTCTGTCAGAGTTCTCTCAGCCCCACCCACCTCACAGGGTGTCTGTTGTGGGGAGGGGAAGGGAAAGGCGTTTGTAAGCCGCTCTGAGACTCCAAGTGAAGGGCGGGGTATAAATCCAATCTCTTCTTCTTCTTCTTCAAAACCTCAAATGCTCTGCCTTAACTCAGGTTGTAGACAAAGCTACGCAAATGTTAGCCTTGGGACTGGCACCGAAAGCCTATTCCCTTGAAGGGAGAGCCCCTGAGCATCTGCAGAATTTGCCCCAAAGCATAGCTGTTTTTAAGCTCATCACAGGGGAAATAAGAGTCTGGGGGAGTTTTAAGCACGTCAACCCTTTAAACCTAGGAAGCCCCCGACACAGTGGATTGGTGGAGGGGATCAACCACTACACACACCCCCAGCTGATGAAGCCGCACGTCTAGCCTTCATCTGCAAGCTGCCCCCTAACTGGCTCCGAGCCAAGAGGAAAGGCAAAGTATACATATTTTAATTTTTTAAGAATTAGTACATTTGTGCAAGACCTCTGGAAGTCTAGTCCCTGCCCGGGGAGTTAACTCCCCGCAGTCCAACCCTAGACATGCTAGCTCATAACTAAATCCAACTGAGGTCACACATGTTTAGGACCACAGCCTGAAAGCTCAGTGCAAGGAAAGGGGGGACCCCCCCTCCTCTCCAGAGGCTGCCTAGACAGGTCTGTCAAGGTCAGAAGAGACTGGAAGTTGCTCTCCCCAGCAGGTCTTTCATATCACTTGATGCTTTTTTAAAAACTGGAGGCACTGGGAATGGAACCTGGGGATGTCTGCATGTAAAGCAAAGATTGCACTTGGGGTGAAGCTAGCCGGGACCTTCTGAAGGCAGCCAGAGATCAAATTGGGGGTCCCCTGCCCGCAAAGCAGATGCTCTGCCACTGCACAGTGCCCACTGATAAGAGACGGCAGTCTGCCAAGGGAAGCTGCCCCTCACTTGAAGCTTTAACGTCACCCAAAGTACCCTCGAGTACGCTTGGGAATATGTATTCCACGTTAATTCATCAGCATCGAGTTCTTCTGACATACCTGCTTCTCGTTTTAGTAATATCGTAAGACACAGTACAACAAACGGAGCAAGGGAAATAAAACCGGGGGTGGGGGATGCAGCCCTTCCTCTAAACCTCCCTTAAGTTTTCTCTTTCCCTATCCCGCCTGCAGAAATCCTGGGTAGTTTTTTTGCGTCTCTCGGAGCGGCCGCAACGCTCAGAATACTCTCCGGGGAGCGCAAGCCCCGTTCGAGACACCCGCGCCGGAATCTGCATGCAAGAGGTTTGCTAAGAGAGCCGTCGAAAGCCCGTCTCCTCTCTGATCCCTGCTCAGGTCTACTCGGACTCCCAGGAAAGCGCTCTCAGCCGAATCCTGAGTAAGGACCTCCTCTTAATATTTCTGGCTTTCTGCTTACAAAACAGCATCTGCCTGCCCACTGTTGCCGGGGACTGAATGTCCTCAGCAAACAACAGGTTTGCGAGGGCCGCGCCATGGAGGCGCGCGGCGGCTAGCAAGCGGCGGGCGAGCCGGGCATGGGGCGGGCGGCGGCAGTGAGCTCGCCTCTCTCCTTCCCGGCCTTCTGGAGGGCCGGAGGGAGGAGGGGTCGCACGCGGGCCGGCTGCAGGCGAGGCGGGCCAGGAGGAGGAGTCTCCCGGTGGCGCCCTCTGTTGTGCGCTCGCTCGCTCGCTGGCCGCCGCCGCCGGCCTCTGGAGGGAGGGGATCGGGGGCGCATTGGGGCGGCAGCGGGGTGTGTGTGTGTGTGGGGGAGAAACGGCCTTCTTCCGCAGGATTTGGCCCCGGAACCTGTTGGCCGCGGGCCGTAAGGAAGCTCTCCGCCTCCCCCCGGCCAGCCTCCAGCCTCCATTCCCAAGGCGAGCGATGAAGCCGGAGCTGGCGAAGGGGCTTCCGCCCACGTGTGTGTGTGTGGGGCGCTCTGTCTACACAAGCGCCGGACGGAACTGGGAGTGAGTCCCGATCGAAAGGCGGACGGGAGGCGCAGAGCTCAGCCTTGCCTCTCGGCGAGCGACTAGCGGGCTTTCGAGCGCTTCAGGCTCCGGACCGCCTCGCCCGGGACTCCGTGTGAGCGGGTTCCGAAGACACGTGCAAGGGGGTCGAGTTGAGGAGTCTCCGGCGCGCTCTGCAGACAGACAGATCACGTTTGGGAGAGGTTGCAGAGCGTCGACTACATTAATACAATAAAATCTTTGTCAACCGAAAAGTATAAAGGGATGGATCTCTTGGCAGCTTGCTTGCTTGACAAAAGAGTGTCGATGCCCACATCATCGAGGCAATCTTGGCTGGGCCTCTAAGGCATTTCTTCCTGCGGGTTCTGTTATCCCAAGTGCCTCTGGACAATTCTGCCAGTTTTGGTTTATGCTGCCAAATGGGGTACTAATCTTCAGTTGGGAGTTTCAGTTAAAGTATTTTTTTTAATGCATTGGCTAGGACTGTGGATAGCTCTGTCACTGCCGCTAATTGGAGCATCCATGTTCAGAAGCAGTGTGCTGAGAGGATCAGCAAGGAAGGGAGCTCTTGCCTTTATCCCCTGCTTGTGGTCTTCCCAGAAGCATCCAGCCACCGTTGGAAACGGGGTGCTGGACTCGGCAGCCTCTTGATCTGGTTCTGCAGACCTCTCCTTGTTTTCTTAAGATGCAAAATGAATTCTGTGCATCAGCCTTCAGTACCATTATTGGGAGAAATACACCAAAACATTGTTTTTCAGGGTGTGACTTTGACAAGCCAGAGTTGGGGAAGGTTGAAGTGATGGTATTTTTGTTGGCAAGTCACCACAGGGCAATCGCCTGAGGTTTGTAAGAACTCAAAGGTGAAATCTTCTAATACAACCTTTTTGAGCCTGTGGGCACCTTTGGAGTTCTGACAGGGTGGAGGGAAGGATCACAAAACGGCTGCCAAGGGAGGCACCGCAGCACAGAGATCCTGGGAAAAAAGAATGAGCCAGAGAATAAAACTGTTGGGTGATAGTGAGATATTGAAAAAATGGTATTTAGCAGAGATAATATAGCCCAGCAGACCCTGAGTAAAATAATTCAGACTGAGAGTCCATGTGTGATTAAAATATAAAGTTTTTACTAAATTCTAGCATGGGAAGGGTAACTGGGATGAAAATAACAATGGAGCAAAATCAGCTACATCCTTACTCTACAAAGACAAAACTAGAAGAAGAGTGATTATGGCTACTCTTCTTGTTCTTCAGAACACCAAACAAAGACGGGAAGAGAAGCCATAAAATGGTAATACACCTTGACACTTTAGTCCCAATCGAATTCCTAGATCAGGGAGAAAATTCCCGGGCATTCTATATCTAAAGAACATTGGTTACATGAGAAACATGTGACTTCCTGTGAGTAACATAAACAAACGTTTAACCCCAGACATACTGAGTGTTTTCAACTTGTAATACCCAACAAAAACCAACACTATGGCGGTAGTTGCTGCTGAAGCAGTGTTATTTTAATTTGAATAACCAATCATATCTCCGGTGGCCAGTCAGAAGTGGCCCCACCCACTTTCTGAAAACATGGTGCCCAGAGGCAGCACACTGGGAACTCCTGTTCTATTTAAAAATCCATAACGTATTGCTAGAAGTAACAGAAGAGGTCTGACGTGAATTCATTCATTCATTTGGTACATTTTTACCCCACCTTCCAAGGCAGGATAAAAAGAGTGACATGCATCATTCTTCCCTCCTCAACACCTCTGTGAGATAGTAGAAAAGAGCAAGAGTCCAGTAGCACCTTAAAGACTAACAAAATTTGTGGCAGGGTATGAGCTTCTTTGAGTCACTGCTCACTTCTTCAGATACAGCTAGAATGGGAGTCCATCTATCCTATATATTGGCAAGTGGAGTGATTTCAAATGCCAAATGACATTAGCAGGCCAATGACAATAACAGGTGTGAATGGAATAGGTGTGATATGCAGAGAGGTAGTAGGAGTGGAGAAATCAACACTGGTAATGAGACAGGAAACCTAGGTCTTGATTCAGTCCAGGTGGATGCATTGTCTTGAACTTAATTATCAGTTGCAATTCAGCACTCTCTCTTTCTGTGAGATAGGTTCGGCTGAGAGAGAGTGACTGGCCCTAGGTCACCTGGCAAGCTTCATGGCAAAGTGAGCATTTGAACCTGGGCCTTCCACATCCTAGTCTGATATTAACTGCCACACCACACCAGCCAGTATAATATCAGTTTTTGAGAAAGGATGCATAAAAATCCAGCAAACCAGTCAACGTTTTTGGGAAACATTGGTAAAAACTATCATTGTGAAACATGTCAAAGAACAATCCATGCTGAGGAAGAATCAGCTCAGGGGAAGTCTGTCTTTACCAACTTTTGAAAGTGACAGTATTATGAACTGAGATTGAGGCAGCTCTTAAACAAGTGATTCATGTTTATTCATGTTTATTCAGCTTATAACAACACAAGACAAACACTGGACAAAATGCATAGAACAGGGCTTACTTATATACGATTGAACAGGGCAAACCACACCCAGTAAACATATAACATCCAATAGGAATATGGAGCCTGGAACCAATGACAGTGCTTCCCGCTGAATACAGGGCCACTGTGATTGGCCATTAGTACAATCCTTGTAATGCTCTATAATATTTCACAGTACAGATGCTGGCATAAGTCTTTATTACATTAAGACATAACAGACAGAGACACAGATGATCTGGTAAAATCTTCTATGCTCAGTCTTAAAAAAAAAGCTCTTCACTAGGACTGCAATCGTAGGTGTGCCTTCTTGGGAGTAGATCCTATTTAACATGCTGGGAATCACAGATGAATAAACTAGTAATAAGCTGACAACCCCTCATCAAAGGCTGCAGACCAATTTTAATTGGCAGCCTTCCATGAGTACTCAGAAGCAAGGTCTGCTGTAGGAAGAAGAGGAGGAGGAGGAGGAGACGACTGGATTTATACCCCACCCTTCACTCAGCATCTCAGAGCGGCTTACAAACTCCTTTCCCTTCCCCCTCCCCACAACAGACCCCCTGTGAGGTAGGTGGGGCTGAGAGACCTCTGACAGAACTGTCCTTGAGAGAACAAGTCTGACAGAACTATGGCTTGCCCAAGGTCATCCAGCAGCTGCAAGTGGAGGAGTGGGGAATCAAACCCGGTTCTCCCAGATTAGAGACCATGCTCCTAACCACTACACCAAAGTGGAAAGACACACACATACTAACAGGCACTCTTTGGTCAAAGATGAAGTTGTAGAAATCAGATTTGGGCTGCTAGATTCAAGTCCAATAGCACCTTAGATAACCAACAAGAGTCTTGGGCTACGAGCTTTCGAGAGTCAATGCTCCTTTCCTCAGATTCTTGGTCTCGAATCTAGCTGTTCTTCCACAGACCAAAATGGCTATCTTCTGAAACGTATCTCAATAGATTTGGGCTGCAAAGCTTAAATACTTCTGTTGGTATCCCTCTTTCCATGCTGTTGAACATCAGAAGAGCTCTGCTGGATCAGGCCAATGGTCCATCTAGTCCAATATCCTGTTTCACACACTGGCCAACTGGTTGCCCTGGAGGGCCAAACAAACATGATATCAAGGCCAAGTTCTTCCCCAATGCTTTCTCCTAGCATAAGTACTCAGAAGATTACTGCCCCTGGAATGTGAGAATTCCTTCTAGTCATCATGGCTAGTAAGCCCTAATGGACCTATCCTCTCCATAAAACAGTCTACTTCCTATTTAAGGCCATCTGTGCTAGTGGACATAGGCATGTAAATCCCACCATTTACCCTTGAGAGGTCCCAAAAGATCACCCTAACCCAGGGACATCAAACATATGACCTGGGAGTCAGAACCAGCCCGTCCAAGGCTCTTGTCCGGCCCACAAGCAACTGGTACAAGAAAGGGAAGGCAGGAGGCTGCTCGGGGGGGGGGGGGGGAGTGGGTGTGCAGCTGCACACGATGAGGTGTGTGTTGTCGAAGCTGTCAAGAAATGAAAGGAAGGAGATGGGTATGAGATCTCTTGAAAAAAACCCTAGTTTTGCATATGATTATATACATTTATTGGGGCTTTTGTGGACTCCCCAGTAAATCAATTGCATTCATGTCTAGGAATCAATTGCTTTTGTTTGTATTTTGAGTAAAAGATCATATTGTTCCTTGGGTTCGCCTGTGTCCTTTGTAAAGTTTATATCTCCAGTACCTGGCATTACATTTTACGGCAGACATGGCCTGGCCTGACCAAGTGACATTTATGTCAGATCCGTCCCTCATACGAAATGACTTTGACACCTCTGCCCTAACCTCTTATATAAGGATAAAAGGTAGGGGGGATAACAATGTTGTAAACCACCTGGGGTCCTCCTTGTGGAGAAAAGCAGGGTAGAAATATGTCACCATATAGCTGTACTGTACATCATACCTCTGCCCCAGTTTGAGCTGGTCACTCTGCCGTACACTTTTACTCACCAATCTTTTTTTAATTAGGTCAGGCATCCCCAGCCCTTTTGAACCTGCAGGCACATTTGGAATTCTGACATGGCGTGGTAGGTGCAGCAACAAAATGGCTGCCACAAAATGGCTGCCACGGAAGGTGGAGCCAGCCTCAAAACGATTACCACAGCTGAACCTCACTCAATAACTCCACACAGATCCTTGCACTGTGGTGGCAGCTGCTGCCAAAGCATCGTTTTAAAATATCTGCACAGCCAATCAAATCTCCAATAGTCAATGAGAAGCCTTGCTCAGCAAAGGCCCTACCTAGCCTTGCTGGGCAAAGGCCCTACCTGGCCTTGGCCGCTTCCTAAAAACACTTGGCTGGCTCCAGGAAAGGTGTTGGCGGGCACCATGAGCCCCACAGGCAACACAATGGGGACCTCTGAATTAGACGGTGATCTTTGATTCATTGCTCTTCCCAAGTATCTCCCTTCGAAGATATATTTCCAATGTCCAGGCCAGGGACAGCTGGATATTTGGTTTTGCACCCCATTTCCCCCCCCAATATTGCCTTTACAGCTTGTTTAAATTCCAAAGTGGCAATCCTGGATTTCTTTTAGAGTCTATTTTTGGGGGAAAGAACCACTAAGCTTTGCAATCCTTTGGTAGTTTCTGAGGGAGGTGATTTGCTGAGATGGTGGAAATTGTGCCAGACCATTTGCCTCCCGGCAAAGAGACAGCCTCTTCCAATTGCGGAGCAAATTGCTGGTTTTTCATTCCCATCAGCTGTAAAACAGCAAATTCCTTCTCAGCCGCCTCTCCATTAGATAGCATTCATCATTCCCTTCCCAGAGCCATAGACGGGGTTTCCTAATTTAGCATTCCAATAAATCTTCCCCTCACCAAACAGGCAGACATTTTAAATTAATTTTTCACTCAACAGGGAGCAGTTTGAACAAAGCCCCAGGGGTCAGTCGTTCCTTAGACAACTCACTTTCGCAAAGTACTCCAAAGAAAAACACCATCACGCCAGTAAAAATATCAAGCGGGGCGGGGCGGGGGAGGGGAAATGGCCAAGAAAATAATAATTGCAACGTCAACAAGGAAAAACATGGCAAAAAGGTTGACAGGAAAGGGGTTAAAAATCCTGCATTTGTTCATTTTAAAAGCCTTCCTTTAAATAAAAACAGATGGTAAAAATCAAGAGAGTTTTAAAAATGTAACATCTCCTTTGCAAGCTCCATGAAAGTCCCAATTCTACCCCCAACCAGCAGTAGAGGTAGAAATCCCAAGTTCTGGTTGAAGAGGAACAACGCCTGGAGCTGGACCTTGCATAGTGGAGTCCGTGTGTGATGATGTGTTTGTGTGTGTTTCTATCTGTCTTGTCAGTTTCGATCCCATGTTCCATCAGTGGAAGGCACTGACCCCTGCCAATCTTCCTGGCTTTCCTTTCCCTCAGCAGTCTTTTTAAGGCTCCATTAGAACGTCCATAAATCATCCTCAATTACTGGATTTGAAAGAACAAAGGACTTGGGACCCTTTACTACAGCACAAGCACTTTAATCTTGGAAAGAACACTTAGAAGCACTTTTCACCCATCATTAGAATGGACTGTTGATAGTGATAATGAATTGTTTATTGTGATGAAGATATGTACTTACGTAGAGACATATGCACTATAATAAGAAAACACTGAAGTATTGAACTTTCCATAGTTATAATTAACCGGTTCTTGTATTTTTTTTTAATTTATACTTTGTTCCAGTGGATCTTTCTGGATTATGTATGTCTTTCTAACCTCAGATGGAAGAGAAATAAGGGAAAGATTTCCTCCGTTTTCCATTGCAGGCTCTCAACTTGCATGGCTATTGCTCCGCATGGGTCTTGCAACCCTGGGAATAAGGTTTCTCAGGGTCAGAAAGGACTTCTGCGGAAGCAGACTGCCAGGGGTGTTATTAGACAATGGGCAACAAGGGCTGCCCCGGACCCCACTCTGGGGGGGGGGGTCCCTGACCACCCACAGCTCCACCTCCTGATTGGGGGGGTAAGAAAAAGAACATGGGCTCCCGCAGCCACCACTTATGCCACCCCATTTGGAGCTCGGGCTACCCCACTCACAGTGACAGCCACTCACAACCACCCCCATACAGGCTTCAGGCAGCCAGTTTCCGGCAACAGCTCCCACCTGCCTCACATGAGGCCAAGACTACCCCTTGTTCGGATCTGGCAGGGAGGCAGCGTGGGGGCCCCAGTGGGGGTGTCAGTGACTCTGGGGCCTCATCCTGGACTTTTGCCCAGACCCACAATCACTAAGACCTGGGAACTGCTGGGGGAGTCTTTGAGTGGGATCCCGCCCATGGATTATTTGGCTTATGTTTTTGTTTCTTTCATTTTTATTTGAAATATTTATATAGAACTTTTCTGATACATATGCAAATTAGGTTTTCATATATAACAATAAAATGCTCTGTGGATGAGGAGGTAGTCAGGGATGCTCTAGGCTGATCCTGCACTGAGCAGGGGGTTGGACTAGATGACCTTTGAACTCGGCAGTTCTATGATTCTGTGGCGGCCATTTTCAATTGTTCTCAAATGTGTCAAGTAGCCACTCAGAAGGAGATTGAGAGAGACTGGGAAAGGCAGCCATGAAAGAGCTAGAAAAGAAAGCTGACAGGAAGAAAGTTGACTCGTTTGGTGTTGGAGGAGAGTTTTAGGGACACCGTGGACCACCAAAAAGAGAAGTAAGCGGGTTCTAGACCAAATCAACCCTGAACTCTCCCTAGAAGCTAAAATGACTAAACTGAGGCTATCATACTTTGGTCACCTTACAAGAGGACAAGAGTCACTGGAAAAGACAACAAGGCTAGGAAAAGTTGAAGGCAGCAGGAAAAGAGGAAGACCTCTAAAAAAAAAAAAAAAAAAAAAAAGCTACAGTCCTCAGTTTGCAAGACCTGAACAAGACTGCTCATGATAGGATGTTTTAAAGGACATAAGTCAGAAGTGGTTTGACGGCATAAGAGAACATGAGAACATAAGAGAAGCCAATGTTGGATCAGGCCAATTTTTATTTAATTTAACTTTCCATTTCCAATGGCCCATCCAGCACTCTGTCACACACACTTCACACACACACACACACACACACACACACACACACACACACACACAGAGTAGCCATTGGCAGAATGTGGATATTTCTCTGACATTATGGAATGTGGCTTCTCCTTTTTCTTGTAGAGTAATAAAAGTTAAATTTACCTGAGGGAGGAGGCAGGATGCTTAAACTCTGCAGATGAGGTGATCTTCAAGCAGGCCCTCCTGGAGATGCCGGAATGTACAAAAATCTAGCAAGGGGATGAAGCTCAGCTACATAGTCTGTGGTGTCCCTGCTGGCTTTTTGTTGGGTATTACAAGTTGAAAACACTCAGTATGTCTGGGGTTAACTGTCTGTTTATGTTACTCACAGGAAGTCACATGTTTCTCATGTAACCAATGTTCTTTAGATGTGGATTGCCCGGGAATTTTCTCCCTGATCTAGGAATTTGATTGGGACTAAAGTGTCAGGGTATATTACCATTTTATGGCTTCTCTTCCCGTCTTTTGTTTGGTGTTCTGAAGAAACAAGAAGAGCAGCCGTAATCTCTCTCTTCTAGTTTTGTCTTTGTAGTGTAAGGACGTAGCCGATTATTCTCTTTTGTTATTTTCATCCCAGTTACCCTTTCCCATGCTAGAATTCAGTAAAAACTTTATATTTTAATCACACATGGACTCTCAGTCTGAATTATTTTACTCAGGCTCTGCTGGGTTATATCACCTCTGCAAAATACCATTTTTTCAATACCTCACTATCACCCAATACTTTTTAAAAAGCGAACCTCAGTAGGGTAGCAGATTTTAAAAAGCGAACCTCAGTAGGGTAGCAGGCAGACCTTGGCCAAGAACATACCTTCCACACGGCAACCATCTCACTGTAGGGCTTTAAGCCTGGTGAAGGAGATGCTGCCAGGGAATGAACAATGGCAAATGTTCTGGCACCACAAACTCTCGAGAGAATTGCGCAGTTGTGTTTTGCGTTTTCTGTTTCGTGGGCTTGCGGGGAATAGTATAGCTTCTCAGTATCAGAGTCCCAAGATACTGGCTGACTCACCTCAAATGGCAGCCAGTGCAGACTTTTTAGCCACAGCAACCAGTGGGGGAGGGGGGACTGAAGATATAAAAACAACCCTCTCCTTTCAGTCAAAATGTAGAGTCTGGCTCTTGGGAGCCGTGGTCACAAGTGCCGGATGCTTCTGTAGCCGACAATCCCATCTTCTTTGCCCCCCCCCCCAAAAAAAAGTGTTATGAGAACTGCACAACAAAAATATGTGATTAACTAGGAATTATTTATTTACCACCACCACCCCCAAAAAAGCCCCACTTACTGGTTTCCAGCTTGTCCTTTTTCGGCTTCAGTATTCTCACATCCTTCGGAAAACAGCAAACTGGCTGCAACAAAAAAATCAAATATTTTTCCTGATTTGTCCTCCTACTGCAACACTGCTAAAAAAAAGGTGCCACAAAGCAAACACTAAAAACGCAATAAGACATAATAGATAGCTTAAGTGTGGCTTCAATACATAGTAGGGTTGTAGGGTTGCCATTCACCAGCTGGGGGTGGGGGGATCTCCTGGTTTTGTGGGCTCCTGCCCATCACCAGCCAGCTGGCTGGTGGGACCATCCCCCCCCCAACAGTGGTGTCCCCAGAAATAAACGCAACATGCCTACGTCACCTGGAATGTCACTTCCAGTGATGTAGAAGAAAAGAAGAGACTGGATTTATAGCCAGCCTTTCACTACCTGAAGGAGTCTCAAAGCGGCTTCCCTTCCCCACAACAGACACCCTGTGAGGTAGGTGGGGCTGAGAGAGCTTTCTTGAAAACTGCCTTTGAGAGAACAGCTCTGAAAGAGTTTATTGACTGACCCAAGGTCTCACCAGCAACTACATGTGGAGGAGTGGGGAATCAAACCCGGTTCTCCCAGATTAGAGTCCATGCTCTTAACCACCAGGGGCGTAGACTTTCCAATTT
>NW_015174281.1:1030233-1030367 GCF_001447785.1 Gekko japonicus | reverse complement strand
AATCACTTGATGCTGCTAAGGCAGCCTATAAGGCCCAGGCAGATAAGGGTAGGGTGGTGGGATTGGATTTAAAACCTGGGGACCTTGTTTATATTTCTACGAAAAACATCAAAATGCTACGTCCTAGTAAAAAA
>NW_015174281.1:1029931-1030050 GCF_001447785.1 Gekko japonicus | reverse complement strand
GATCGCTGATGTCCTAGATTCCAGGATTAAACGTGGTAAGCTCTGGTATCTCATCGAATGGGTGGACTTCGGACCCCAGCACCGCGAATGGGTGGAAGAAGGGGATATTCGGGCCCCTT
>NW_015174281.1:1023951-1029904 GCF_001447785.1 Gekko japonicus | reverse complement strand
CCCCCCCCTGTCTGTACGCCTGTATTTTACTCTGCTGTAATGCCTAAGCCAAACAACTGGAGGATGTCTGGGGGAGTTCGCTTTATTGCCGGCTTGTTGCTTTTAGAGCCTGGGAACTGCACCTGTATTATGTCTTTTATCTCTGTCCAGTTGCTAAAACCCCCCCCCCTGTCTGTACGCCTGTATTTTACTCTGCTGTAATGCCTAAGCCAAACAACTGGAGGATGTCTGGGGGAGTTCGCTTTATTGCCGGCTTGTTGCTTTTAGAGCCTGGGAACTGCACCTGTATTATGTCTGGAGATAGACTGGTTCTCAGGGAATGAGCGCGCAACCGTTTCCTTTCACCTGCCAGTGGGAACGTGACCCATTGGTTCTGTACCTGTTTCTTGCCTCCATAACCATCTGTTCCGGTCCGGAATAGGCCCAGCAAGGGAGGGAGGGCACACACGTGTTCCCACGGCCGCTCTCGGCGGGGCGGGACTGGGGCCGGGCGGCTTCCTTCGTCGGCTCTCTTCCGCTTCGGGTAAGGGGCAGCCGCTGGCGCTGGCCATAACGGAGGCTTGGGAGGGCGAGGGGTGGGGGGGAATTTCGGGGGGGCGCCAGCCCCCCAGCCCCCGCGAAGATTACGCCGGTGTTAACCACTACACCAAACTGGCTACACCGAACAGTAGGCATGTCACGCAACAGAGCTTCTGGCTCCTGGAACGTCCCTGTTAAGTTGACTACTTAACAAAGAGTCAGAGAGTGATTTAAGCAAGTGATTCAGCTTTAATAAACCCAACCAGAACAGAACAACCAGAACAGCTTTTGCATTGTAGCTGTGCTTCTTTTAAACTCTCCTAGCTAATGTAGCCACGCCCTATTGTACATTACAACCAATAGGATTGTCAAGATAAGGTCCAATCACAGATGTTCCAGCTCAGCGAACTGGATGGTAGGTGATTGGTCAGCTCTTCCAGGGCTACCAATAGGGATTGAATGATTAGGATCCTTGCCCAGGACGAAGCTTCACATGGTGTTTCAATTAGTGATTACAAACACAGTTTTCCATTGCATTGAATACACCACAGTCCCCCCACCTCCCTATACAGTTGCCACACACACACACCCTCCTGTGGGGATGGAAGATCCCCCACTCCCAGCCTATGTCTTCCAGTACCTCTCTGAGCCATCAACTGAGTATGATGTAACTTCTGGGGAAATCACACCTCTCTAGGAATTGACCAAAACTCTAGAGTGGACTGATGTCACTTCTGTCCACCCCCTCTCCCTTGGAAGTGATGTCAGTTCTCTCTCAGGATTGCCAGAAACAGTATGGTTCCTAGAGGGATGTAACAACACTTCTAGTTTTTCCTGGAAGTGATGTCACACGGTTGACCTAAGGCCACGCCCCCATGTCCCCACCCCTCAGTCTTCCACTGGTTGCCAGGCCAGGCTGGCAGCCCTAATATGTAGTTAGCTACTGCATGGTCAAATGTGACTTTGCACTACATGGGGTCATATTTTGGCACCACAAAGTCTCTAGAGAACTGCACCACTCCTGTTCTGCATTTTCTGTTCTGTTGGCTTGCATGGAATACAATGCCTTGTAAGGGTAGTGTCTCATTGTTCCCAATGCCATTTTATGAAATCCTCAAGCTTTCTGAAACAAAACCCACTAGGGGTGTGGTAGTATGGAAACAGTGCAGAGCAACTGACTTTTAATTTAGGAGCAAGCATGGGAAATGAACTGATCCAGTTAGATAATGTTTTTAATATGTTTTGTAGCATTTGGGGGTCCAATTAGGACCCCCGACCTGTAAACTGGAAGCTTTGTCTCTGAAGCAAACCAGTCAATATCAGTCAGTTGCGTACATGGAATTCATACAAGCAAAATGAGGATATGTATTTCAAGGGATAGAAAAAATGCCTTGTGATGCTGGCAGAGGCCCAGTAAACTAGAAACATCAACCTTACAAGAACACAGCCCACTAGGCCTTTCCCAGGCACAGTGCTGGAGATGCTAAGCCTGTTACCTTAAAACACCCTGTTCCTTGGCTTGTTACCAAGAAGCAAAGGGCCCTTGGCCAGAGTCTCCTACGGAGTTCTGAGCCATGACAGTAGATCGCTGTTGACAGAGGTCTATTGTGTCGGCAAGGCGGTGTGTTGGTTCTCTGGCAGCCCATCCATCTGTAAAACCACATGTGGCCACTCAGACCAGGAGTATGTTTCCAGGCAAACTTGTATCTAGCTAGGGGGATGGCTTAGGGACATGAAAAATACAGTAGAAGACAGAGTCAGGATACAGGGTGATCTTGATATGCAGATATGCAGATACAGGGTGATCTTGACAGGCTGGAAAACTAGGCTAAAACAAATAAAATGAATTTCAGTGGGGATAAATGTAAAGTTCTGCATTTAGGTAAGGTAAAAAGGTAAAGGTATAGGTTCCCTTGCTCGAAAGCCAGTCGAATCCGACTCTAGGGTTGCGGTGCTCATCTCCGTTTCAAAGCCGAAGAGCCAGCGCTGTCCGAAGACGTTTCCGTGGTCATGTGGCTGGCATGACTAAAAACCAAGGCGCACGGAATGCTGTTACCTTCCCACCGAAGTGGTACCTATTTATCTACTTGCAATTTCTTGCTTTCGAACTGCTAGGTTAGCAGGAGCTGGAACTAGAGATGGGAGCTCACTCCATCATGCGGCACCCGGGTCTTGAACTGCTGAACTACTGACCTTCCACAGCCTGCAGTTCAGCGTCTTAACCACTTGAGCCACCGCAGCTCCTTTTCATTTAGGTAGGAAATATCAAATGCATAATTAAAGGTTGGGGAAGACTTGTTTTAGCAGTAACATGTGCGAAAAGGATCTAGGGGTCTTAGTAGACCATACAGTGAACATGAGTCAGCAGTATAATGTGGTTGCTAAAACGGCAAATGCGATTTTGGGCTGTATAGTGTACAGATCACACAAAGTGATGGTACCATTTTACTCTGCTCTGGTTAGACCTCCTCACCTAGAGTACTGTGTTCAGTTTTGGGCACCACAGTTTAAGAAGGATACAGACAAGTTGGAATGTGTCCAGAAGAGGGCAACGAAGATGGTGAGGGGTCTGGAGACCAAGTCCTATGAGGGAAGGTTGAAAGAGCTGAGCTGTGGTCACATGTGCCAGATAATGTGTGTGTGTGGGGGGGCAAATAGAAGGGGAAGTCGTGGAAGCAGTGACAGAATTCACGTTCCTGGGATCCAAGATCACTGCAGACAGTGACTGCAGCCATGAAATTAAAAGACTCCTGCTCCTTGGGAGGAAAGCGATGGCGAACCTCAACAGCATAATAAAAAGTAGAGACATCACCCTGCCAACAAAGGTCCGCATGGTCAAAGCAATGGTATTCCCAGTAGTCATGTATGGCTGCGAGAGTTAGACTATAAGGAAGGCCAAGCGCAGAAGAATAGATGCTTTTGAATTAGGGTGCCAGTGAAGACTCTTGATCCCTGGCCAAAGCAGCTTGGAGAAAAATTGCTTCCTGACCCCAAAGTGGCAATCAGCATTCCCCTGGGTGTGTAAGAAAGGGCCACGAGAACTGAGCACTGAGGCAACCCTTCCTGCCCTCCCTCTCATAAACCACCTAAGTTCACAGAATCTGCATTGCTGCCAGGTGCCATCTAGCCTGTGTTTGAAAACCTCCAGAGGAGGAGAGCCCACCACCTCCCGAGGAAGCCTGTTCCACTGAGGAACCGCGCTAACTGTCAGGAAGTTCTTCCTAATGTTTAGCCGAAAACTGATTTAATTGGGGTTAAAATGTACCAAATAAATGAATGCAGTGGGGTATAATGGCCCACCTTCCAAAGCGGTCATTTTCTCAGGGGGAACTGATCTCTGCCGCCTAGAGATCAGTTGTGATGTGGGGGGGGGTCTCCAGCCACCACCTGGAGGTTGGTGACCCTAACACTGGGTGACCATGGGTGAGTCATTCTCCTGCAACTCTCTCTACATCATAGGGTTCTTGTGAGGCAAGAATGGAGGAGGGGATTGAAAAGTACTGGGTTTGCCGCATGGAGGACTCGGACGACGACATGAGCATGCACACGTTTATTGTACTTAACACAAGACTAACTAAAAACGGCCCTGCCGGGCCAACTATATACACACCCACCCAGCACAGCCTTAGTCCATTGGAGGGTTTGAATTTCCCGCCAGAGTGGCTATTGGTCGGGGCTGGGGGGAACTAGGATCCTACGTTCCTATTGTCCAGGGGAGCCAAGCTCCAGTCTTTGCTGCGGACCCCTAGTGCCGGTCCACGTACATAACAGGGATAACTATGTATGCTGCCCTGGGCTTTTTGGAGGGAGGTCACGTTAGCCTGTCTGTAGCAGTAGAAAAGAGAGCAAGAGTCCAGTAGAACCTTAAAGACTAACAAAATTTGTGGCGGGGTGTATGAGCTTTCCTGAGTCACTGCTTCAGAAATGGAAGAATAATGTCTGCATCTATTTCCATGTTGGTGTTTTTCTGCCTCAGGAGATATCTGTCTGCAATCTACATCTAAGGCAGTGTCCTGTTGAGATTTGCATCCCATTCTTTCCCTCTCTCTCTCTCTCTCTTTTTGAGAGCCAAAACTAATAGCTCTGAGAACTCGTACTAATCAGCCTGTAACATTCCTCCGTTCACTGATTTCCACACACAAACAAAAAACATCTTTCAACTTGGCTGTTTTTCTTCTAGCTCTGGAGTACATGAGGCCTTTTACAGCAGTCCCGTCTTACCGCCTCTTTCTCCTCAACACTTGATTTCTAGATTTGAACCGTCAAACCCAGTAGAATCACCCCACCGCCGCCACCACCCCAGGCTTGTTCCTGTGTTGTAAACATGGAGATTTCTTGGCACAGAGAGAAAGTGATGGTCAAAGATTTACCTGCTACGTTTCTGCCTATTGGATTGGTTTTAAGTGCATCAGAACGGGGATATTTTTATTTGAGAGTTGTTGTGTACTAACTAAGACCGTGCATGCGGTCGGGTTCGCACGTGGTCATGCAAACTAGCAGAGCTTCGCGACTATAACACACTAGATAGAGAGGATCCTAGAACAGGCCAATCAGTCAGTCCGGATCCCCGAAGGAACCTATGGGTGTGGGTGCAGTGTAAATAAACCAATCACAGGTGTAGGTGTGTGTGTTGGGCGTGGCATGAAACTGGCATTTAAGCAGGCCCTGGTTCCTGCTGGAGCATCTCAGTCTTCTCCTGCCTTAATAAACTATGAACTGATTCACTAACACACGTCTGGACCCAGTACTTTTGCAAAGTACTCGTAAACGGGGAGTGATTCAGCAAAGAGTACTTTATTAGTGAGGAACAAGACAAGGAACCCCGGCACGCAGGCCGGTATATATGCTCAGAAACCCACCACCAAAACACACCCCCTAGTGACCCTATAGGTTATTTACAGGGGCCGAGAGTCCCATTGGCTCTCGGCCGCGGACCTGGCCCTCTGGTTGGTGCGGGCTAGGATCCGCTCCGCTATTGTTCTGCAGGAGCGAAGCTCTGGGCTTGTGCTTGACCGCATGGCCCAACGGTCGCGCACGTGGTAATGGCGGATACATTACATTGGCCGAGAGTCCCATTGGCTCTCGGCCGCGGACCTGGCCCTCTGGTTGGTGCGGGCTAGGATCCGCTCCGCTATTGTTCTGCAGGAGCGAAGCTCTGGGCTTGTGCTAGACCTCATGGCCCAACGGTCGCGCACGTGGCAATGGCGGATACATTACACCCCTCCCCCCATAGTCCAGGCTACCCGCACACAAAGTCCTGTAGGTGTGTTGGGGGTTTCCGAGTCCTCGTGGAGCGGCGTGGTTCCGGGGCGCCTGTCGGATGTACCTCGGGAGCCCGGGGCGGGGAGATTGGTTGTGGCGTTGGTAGTGGCAGCTCCGGAGGCTCTGGGTTGGCCTGGACGGGGACGGAGTCTGGGACCTGTCGCGCTGGCTC
>NW_015174281.1:1020413-1020649 GCF_001447785.1 Gekko japonicus | reverse complement strand
GTAACCTTCAGGCATGTTAGGTAATTCTTCAGTATCATTACCCACGTGGTCCACCTCTCGGGGCGTGCCAAGTCGAAGGCCGCGATACCCTCGTGGAAGGTCCCTGCGGCGGCGGCGGCAGCTCCCGAGGATGAGGCGGTGGATGAAGAAGCTGAAGTAGACATCGCAGTGTTTGCGCTTGTCCGCTCTTACGGATGTAGAGTCGAGTCGAGCTGGGTGATGCGAGGGCGGCGCAG
>NW_015174281.1:1013183-1020290 GCF_001447785.1 Gekko japonicus | reverse complement strand
GCGGTTAACGTGATGTTCGGCCGAGGTCTTGACGGAGCGAGGTGCTGAGCGATGGAGCGATGATCCCGGCGGCGGCAGGCGGCGGCGGTGACGATCGGTGCTCGGTGCTGCAGGGTCTCCTCCGGGTCTTGTTCACGAGAGGTAAAATCCCACCTTCGTCGCCAGTGCAAAGTACTCGTAAACGGGGAGTGATTCAGCAAAGAGTACTTTATTAGTGAGGAACAAGACAAGGAACCCCGGCACGCAGGCCGGTATATATGCTCAGAAACCCACCACCAAAACACACCCCCTAGTGACCCTATAGGTTATTTACAGTGGCCGAGAGTCCCATTGGCTCTCGGCCGCGGACCTGGCCCTCTGGTTGGTGCGGGCTAGGATCCACTCCGCTATTGTTCTGCAGGAGCGAAGCTCTGGGCTTGTGCTAGACCTCATGGCCCAACGGTCGCGCACGTGGCAATGGCGGATACATTACAACTTTACAAGAGTCTTTTCCAGGTGAAAGACAAGGATCCCCCTGCAGGTACGAAAAAGAAATTGGCCAATGGTGGCAGCTCAGTGGGCTAGCTGCAAACACAAACTCAAGGACCACATCTCTCTCTCTCTCTCTCCGTATTATAGAAGGTCACATAGTGTTGTGGGCAATGTTCCCTCTAAGTTGTGGAGTCCTGTGAGCAAAAATTCTACTTTGTGAGCTACTGGCATTAAAGTTGTGAGCAGGTGATTTGGCTACTGCATAAATTAAGTTTGCACTGGAGTCATCCTTCCTGAGCTAAGACAAAAATGTGTGAGCCAGAGGCTAAAAAACTGTGAGCTTAGAGGGAACACTGGTTGGGGGTGTGTGGTTAGCAATGAGCAGCAAATACCATTCTAGTTAAGAAAATGGGCTCTGTTTGAAACGTAGCCTCCCCCCCCCCCCGCCATGTGATGCATTCAGTGTTACCTTAACTTTGGCATTTTCTTCACGCAACAAGAATTGTTCCGGGACTTTATTTGTTTGCTTTATTGGTTTCATTTGTACCCTGTCTTTTTCCACAATGGAGATCCAAAACAACTTCCATTGTTCCCCTTGCTATCTTTTTATCCTCACAACAACCTTGTGGGGTGGGTTAGAATGCATGACAGACCCAAGGTCACCCAGCCAGCTTTCATGACAGAGTAAGGATTTGCAGCTGGGTCTCTCAGATCTTAGTCCGAGTTTCTTGATAGTATGGCATGCTGGCTCTCACAAAATGTTGAAGGGAAGAGCAACTTTGACTTTGAGTCCGATCAGATGGCTCTTAAGATCCGCGCCTCATGGATTTACGTGTAATGTCCAGACATTAACATCTGGGAAAAGTCCGTCTTCCGTGAGCACCCCGTTTTGCTGCGCTTCGGTGCCGTACTAAAAAGGTACTAGTTAAAATCTGGAGTTTTCGTTTCCCGGTGGGCCAGTCACGGACTTTTCCCCGTCTGATCGTTCCAGTGAGCAATTAAAAAATGGCGCCCGTTCAAACCATCCCGAATGGGCGCCATTGTTTAAAAATCTTGATTCTGCGCATGCGTGGATAACCACGATATCATGCCTATGCGCATGCACAAACTTTTTTTTTAAAAGCCACCACATGCGTGCCTCATTCAGTGGATGCCGTCTAGACAATCCACAACGGAAGCAGCGCACAGTAAGGCGATTCCCCTGGGGGGTGTCTGGTCGTGCGAGGATGGATTAAAAAGACAGGGATCAAATTTGAGCTGGCATAATGGCGGGATTAGCTGCCCATCTGAATGTACCCTTTCATTCAATAAAGACCGACTTTTATTACTTTTTTAAAAAACTGGCATATTTGTATTGCTTTTAACACTGTCTGTCACGTACTGTTCATAGAGGTATCGCCTTAAGCAGGTTAGAACCAAAAATCATTTTTAAAGACCTTATTCAGTATTATTGCTTATATTTGATTACTGCACCTATGAATTTTTCCACTGAGAGGGTGACATGGTCATTTGTATCTGATAGTAGCCACGACACCTGAGCTCTCACATTTAGCAATTCCGTATTTTTAAGTAAGGTAAAGGTAAAGGTTCCCTTGCTCGAAAGCCAGTCGAATCCGACTCTAGGGTTGTGATGCTCATCTCCGTTTCAAAGCCGAAGAGCCAGCGCTGTCCGAAGACGTTTCCATGGTCATGTGGCCGGCATGACTAAACACCAAGGCGCACGGAACGCTGTTACCTTCCCACCGAAGTGGTACCTATTTATCTACTTGCAATTTCTTGCTTTCGAACTGCTAGGTTGGCAGGAGTTGGAACTAGAGATGGGAGCTCACTCCATCATGCGGCACCCGGGTCTCGAACTGCTGAACTACTGACCTTCCACAGCCTGCAGTTCAGAGTCTTAACCACTTGAGCCACCGCAGCTCCTTGTTTTTAAGTAAAGGGGTGACTAAATTAGCTCTGAAGACGTTGAATATAGGGCACCCCATGATCATATGTTCAATGGTTTCGAATTGCTTTTAACACTTAACACATATACCAAATGACCTGGATCTATTAGAGCATTTCTGTGACCAGAATGACTTCTGCACATGGAGTGCGACTTTCCCAACTCCCTTTTGCCCTGAATTTCGGTGTGTGTGTGTGTGTGTTAGGTCTGCAGGGGAGAGGAATGAGGTAAGATAGTCACATTCCACAGCTAGAAGTCATTCCATCTGTGGAAATGCTCCTGTGGACCCCAGCCAGTATGTCTAAAAACCGAAGAATACTCGTCTGACCCATCCTAATCCGCAGGTGTTTTCAAGAGCTAATGAGATACAGGAGGAAGTGAAGTGTCCCTCACAAGTCCTCGCAGATTCTCCATGGTGGAACTGGGCTCAGCCCAATGGCCAGCCCAACTGCACGACTTAGCCAGACTCTTCACAGGGAGAGGCTGCCTGGAGGGAAAGAGGGTAATCTGAACACAGGGGCAGATAAAGGTAGGTTGGCTGGGAGGTGGGAGGGACAGAAGGAGGTGGGAAAAGGCAAGAGGCTATGGGGCTTTCAGGTAAGAGAAAGGGGGAATAGTGGGGCCTCTGCATGTATACTCATATTTTCTATTTATATTCAGCTCCCTATGCCACTCATGCAAGTAGTTGGGAAATATCTTAACCAATAAAGAAAAAGCTTCTTCTTTTTTATTTAAGGCAAAGACCCCAGAAAGGATGGAGTTCCCCAATCCTACTGTGCCTTGTCCCTGGTGGGTGTAAGGCGCCTCCTGCAGGACATTTTGCAGCCTGGCAGCCTGTTGAGTTTTAAAGATTACATGAGAATACAGGGACACCTAGTGGTGATTGTATAACATTGTTTCTGTCTATCGTCATATTTGCTCCTGAGATAGAGGGACCTGCAATCAGACAATAAAGGCCAAAGTACCTAAGATGTTGGACATTAAATCCCCCACCAAGTAATTTAGTTGCAAAATTTGGCTGTGGGGCAAATACGGCTAGTGTTTGCAGCCCTTGGGAAGGGAGGGTAGCACTTTGCCCCTGTGCCGTTTCCCCAGTTGAAAGTGGGCCCCCATGGATTCTTTCAGCCCCATTTAGAAAACAAAATACCTTGTTTTGTCTGTCTCTTTTTCTTTACTGGGGTTTTTAAAAGCTGGGGAGGAGGGCATTTGCAATCACTTTGGTGGGCGCGCCCAAGTCTGGGATGATGCATTGCCCATGGTTGGCACACAGATGTTTCTTCAAGTTAGGCTCGAACCCTTTATCCCCAGGATGAACATCCTCCCATAGGACTTGCAGCTGTGCACCACACCCACAGGCACTGTGCTGGCCCCCGGAGATGGCTCTGCCTCCAGGAATGTAGGAGGCCTAGGACCTGAGCCACCAGCCCCCTCTCTGATTGCTGGGAAGGATTTTGTCCTTCCTGTATGCTCTGCCAGATCAGTTGTACATGTCACTTTCCTAAGCCATCTGGTGGAGCCGTGCCACTGCCAGGTGAAGACCAGCCCAGCTGACCCCTACAATTCCAAATGCGTAAAATTATTGAAGTACAAAGTCAGGAAAGAATAATAGAATCACAAACTTGGAAGGGGCCATACAGGCCATCTAGTCCAACCCCCTGTTCAATGCAGGAGCATCCCTGACAAAGCTCCCACGAGATCCAGTTTGGAGTAATGGTTAGGAGCACAGATTCTAATCCAGGAGAACCGGGTTTGATTCCCCACTCCTCTACTGCTGGTGTGACCTTGGGTCAGTTACAAATTGTTTCAGAGCTGTTGACTTACAAGCAGTTCTTGAACGAGCTCTCTCAGCCCCACCTACCTCACAGGGTGTCTGTTGTGGGGAGGGGAAGGGAAAGGAGTTTGTAAGCCGCTCTGAGACACCTTTGGGTAGTGAAGGGCAGGGTATAAATCCAATCTCCTCCTCCTCCCCTGGCTTTCTGCAAACTATGCAAAACTGAACAATTCAAAAGGGCTTCTCTGTGCAAGTAATTAGGCTAGCAGCTGTACAAAATGGTTCACAAAACTTACTTACTTGGGTTAATAAGTAGGACCTATGGTGTACAGCTTATTGTAAGCAGGATATCCTATTATGTCATTTCTGTCCTGCTTAATAGTTAATAGTTATGCTTCAGTTCTTTCTGGTGGCTTCCAGACTTAAAATCCTAAGACACTGGTTATTGAATGTCCCATTTTGTTGTCTGTACTGACTCACTATGTGTAATCAGCCTTGAGTCCCTGTGGAAAGGCAGACTATGAACAATGTAAATAATAGTGAACCACAAATGAATACAAATAGCATTTCGGTGCATATTGTTAACAGAGAAAGACTAGAGTCACACACCATCACTGCTATCACTGACACTTCTGGTCTAAAACTGAAGACTGACCCTGCTACAGTCTTTGGAGGGGGGGACATGTGTGTCTCCGACTCCTCTGCCCATCATATCATGGCAGTGTTGCTAATGCTGACAATGCACTGGTAAGTTTCTCAGCATGCTAACTAATAGAAGCTGTTTCTTCCCCCTCAGCTTACCAGAGGCTTTTTTTCTAGAGGCACCCTGGGGTTTGTCTAAGCTCTGAAGGGAGCCAGGGAAATACACCCTGCCTGGGAACCAAGCAGTCTCTCTGGTCCTAGTTGCTAGGTTTTGCAACGCGGTAGCTATCTGTGGGCTCACATTCATCATTGCCCTTAACTGGGTTGCAAGCTTAGAGTTCTTTGTAAACTGTGTTCTACTTGAAGCTTGCAGAACAAACAACTTGTGGTAAAGATACCAGTCCCCAAGGGTCTGTTCAAATGTTTTTCTTGGAGTTGGATTGCAGAGAAAGCCTTGCAAAATAGGATGGTTTCTTTTTCCAGACAGAATTTAATCCTTCAGTTCAGATTGTCTAGTGAGCATTCTTTCTTCAGTCGTAGGTGGGGGTCTTTCCCAGGTCAGTTGGTGGGGTCTTTCCCAGGTCAGTTGTCAGTGGCAAGTCCTGGTTTGATGTAAGAGGTTAGGGCAGAGAACTACAGAAGTTCCCTGCAGAAGAACGAACACCAGTCTAGTGGCGGGTTCTAGTTCAAATAAAATCCTATTAGTCTTCCAAGGGCTATCGAACTCCTGCTTATTTCTTCTGCAACAGAATCATAAGGCAGACACCCCTCTGGAACTGCTGTGGAGACACAGCTATATGGCTAAATAAAATGTGATTTCAGTGGCACCTCCATGACTAACAAACTTTATGCCAGCACAAATTGACTCTTGAAAGTTTATGCTGGAATACACATTGTTGGTCTTTAAGGTGCCACAGGACTCCTGTTTAATTTTATTCAGCTGGTGTATTGAAAAGGAAAGGTTATGATTGACATTGATGCAGAAATCTGTGTCCTGTGTGACCCCTTGGCCAAATTGGAATCACACAGTCAGAGTCATAAGAACAGAAGAACAGAAGAGAAGCCAATGTTGGATCAGGCCAATGGCCCATCTAGTCCAACACTCTGTCACACAGTGGCCACAGAATCGAGAAAGAGCTATCCATCTGTCAATCCTTTCCAACGAGTTAGATGAATCTGTTTATTGCAATGAAAATAGGGAATACAGGTGCTGAGTACCTTAGCACTTCAGCAGTTCCAAGCCATATTCTGCCATAACCAGAAAGGACAGAAGGTCTTATATCGCAAATAACATCACATATAATTTACACATTTAAGAACCTTTTGTATAGAAAAGGGCTTTTCTAAAATCCTCCCTGCTTGGGCAAGATGGCCCTTGCTGGCCAGGGCTCTTTTTGTAGAAAAAGCCCAGCAGGAACTCATTAGCATAATAGGCCACACCCAACAGCAGAAACTCATCAGCATATTTGGCCACACCCCTGACAGCACCACTTATTAGCACATTAGGCTGCACCCCCATGTTACCAGAAGTGTGGTTATCCAGCCACACCCACCTTTTGCTTCTTATTCTGTTTACCTTGTTTGTTGCCAAAACCCAGGGCTTTTTTTGTAGCAGGAACTCCTTTGCATGTTAGGCCACACACCCCTAATGTAGCCAATCCTAATGAGTTTCTGCTGTTGGGTGTGGCCTGTTATACTAATGAGTTCCTGCTGGGCGTGGCCAACTTGGGAGCCAGCTGGAACTCCGTTCCTGTGCGTTCCTGCCCAAAAATTGCCCTTTCTGGTAACACTACTGCGTGATTTCTGTCACCTGTACCGAGGGCTTGCCAGATGGCCAGGCCCGCATATCCATATACAAGGCACTTTGACACCTCTGCCAGGAGAGAGCAACTTGCTGGCGCCTTCCCAAGCATGAGACGAGCTATGCCCAGTACATTAGCACATCAAAAGCATTCCCTGACATGACACATGGTCAATGGAAGAGGCTGGAGTGGGATGCCCAACTCTGAGCCAATCAAAACAAACCTTGCCTGACAACGCATGGTAACCAGAGATGGGAACGCCTTCCCACTCTCTCACTATTGGGTAAATGGCCATGCCTGGTGGTGACGGGGGGGGGTATATCTGCAGTGATCCATATGGGAAACAGAGGAGGAAGGAGATTTAAGGGAATTCCTCTCGGGAAACAAAGAGTTCTTTTGGATTGACTGTTTGCTGTTAACATGGAGTGAGACTACTAGGCAGCCAAGATGGACTTAGCTGCCCACAGCACCATGGG
>NW_015174281.1:947133-1012498 GCF_001447785.1 Gekko japonicus | reverse complement strand
CTCTGGGCTAGTGCCCCGGCCTTGTTCACTCAGTGTCAATTTGCTGTGGTGACCTCAGCAGGCTATAATGACACTGACTGAGTCCACCATTTTCTCCAGAGGAACTGATCTCTGCTACCTAAAGAACAGTTGTAATTTTGAGTGATCTCCAGCCCTCACCTGGAGATTGGCAATGATGGTTCCCCAGAAGGGAATGGTTGTTTTGGAGGGTGGAGTCTATGGCTTTGTACCTGTCCGAGGTCCCACACCTCCTGAAACCTCACCCTCTCCAGGCTCCATCCCTCATATCTCCAGAAATTTCCCACCTGGAGTTGGTAACCCTATCTCTTTCCCAGCCAATCATCAACCTACCTTTATTTCCCCCTCACTCTTCAGCTTTCTACCCCCCACACACCTGCAGCCTCTCCCGTGCTCTGAAGCCCTGACTGCTACGTCACATTGGCTGTCATATGGGGGCCACCTCAGCAGCATATAAGGATACAGAGCCCACCATTTTCTCCAGGGGAACTGATCTCTGCCGTCTGGAAAGCAGTTGTAATTCTGAGTGA
Organism: Gekko japonicus; assembly: GCF_001447785.1. Lineage (NCBI taxonomy): Eukaryota > Metazoa > Chordata > Lepidosauria > Squamata > Gekkonidae > Gekko > Gekko japonicus. The sequence goes on along the minus strand of NW_015174281.1, from coordinate 1,011,950 downwards.
TCTCCAGCCCTCACCTGGAGATTGGACACATTTTACCTCAGAACAGCAAACTGTTTCGAATGTTAGAGGCAAAAGCCAATCAAGTCGCATATGCAAACGACCTCTGTGTTCCGAGGCAAAGGCCAATGAGGCTGCATATGCAAATAACCTCTGTGTTCTGACTGGCTATGGGGGGAGAGGAACAGCAAACTGTTTAGAATATTGGAGGCGAGACTCAAGCAATGCAGCCAGTGGATAGGGACTGATTCTGAGTGACACACCAGGGTGCCAACCAATTACGGAGCATGTGGAATGTTTTAGAGAAGTGCCACCACCATTTGGCTTTTATATATAAGGGAGATATGTTCTGCTATAAGTTTCTCTAATCAGAAGATTTTAGGTTACATACCAAGATCTGAATCTATTATGATCCAGCTTTTAAAGGCACAGTGACAGCTGTCAGCATATATATATCAAGGAGAGAGTGTCAGAAATCACATTCAGAAATCACATTCTTTCTCCTTTGTCCTACAACATGGTGGGAGGGCATCAAGATTGAGCTCAACTTGTGCCAACTCTGGGTTGGGAAATTCCTGGAAATTTTGAGTGCGGACTCTGGGGAGGGGGGGTTGGGGAGGAGAGGGAGCTCAGTGGGGCATAATGCCGTGCAGTGCACCCTCCAAAGCAGCCATTGTCTCCAGGGGAACTGATCTCTGTCGTGTGGAGATCACATAGAATTCTAGGTGATATCAAGGCTTCACCTGGAGGCTGGCACCCCCTTGGAAAAACACAGCTCTGGGCCAGTCACGATGGTGAGGGTGTTTCATAGGGGACCACAACCCTGTCATGAAGGATATCTGATCTGGCCTGTCCCCAAAGCGATTTCATGGTAAGGTAAAGGTTCCCTTGCTCGAAAGCCAGTCGAGTCCGACTCTAGGGTTGCGGTGCTCATCTCCGTTTCAAAGCCCAAGAGCCAGCGCTGTCCGAAGACGTTTCCGTGGTCATGTGGCCGGCATGACTAAACACCAAGGTGCACGGAACGCTGTTACCTTCCCACTGAAGTGGTACCTATTTATCTACTTGCAATTTCTTGCTTTCGAACTGCTAGGTTGGCAGGAGCTGGGGCCAGAGACAGGAGCTCACTCCGTCATGCAGCACACTCGGGTCTCGAACTGCTGAACTACTGACCTTCCACAGCCTGCAGCTCAGCGTCTTAACCACTTGAGCCACCGCAGCTCCTGATTTCATGGTGCATCACCTCAAATTAGTTATGCGTAGGTATATTGGCAAGGAAAGTATATAAGTGGCACGGGAGCATCGGATAAGTCGATACTATTAATATTCTATTGAAAAGCGAACAAAAAGCTATACCCTCTCGGCAAAATTCTTTATTTCTCCCTTATCAGTAAGAACCCTTCTCTGCTGATGTCATCTCACACGTCTGTTTCCTATTTACAGAGCTCTTTGTTCCCCTGAGCCAAATCACTCCCCCCCTCCACAGCCTCCACCTTCCCGGCACCCAGTAGAACCGGCAACAACCACAACAAGATTTGCATGCAGGGTTGGGAGCGGATCGACTTCCCTGGCCCTGCACGCAGGTTGGGTGGCGGGAAGCTTTTGCTTGCGTAACTCCTGGGGCTTCCTGGACTCACAAATAACAAGGAGCAGCCACCTTGTCAGTTGCCTTTGAACAGGATCGGCCTTGTGAATGAACGGTGAGGATTTCCTCAGCCAGCTTCAGGTTCACAGTCCTGATAAGAAGCCGCCCTACGAGACAGCAAGAATCCTGAGACAGTAAGTATTGCGAGTCACCCGCGTTCTTCTCCGGGGTGTGGGCAGCACAGTCCTGCCTTTGAAAACTGCCTGGGTGTGACCAGATGTGCAGGTTTCTCTGTCTTTAAAGTAAGGACATTTTTGTCAATTGAAGCTTACCTTTGGTGAACTGGAAAAATCAGCCACAAATTCCCCGTTAACTGCAATGGAGACTTGTATTCCTTCGCGTCTGGTCACCCAAGCAGTACCCATTCTTAAGATGCATAATAAAAATGTCTTACGATGGATCCATTTTGACTTAAATATTTGATGCCTTCTTTTGTATTCACAGGCAGAATGGTTGACAAGTGGGTCTGTTTTTCTGTTTTTCGGGGCCTGTTTATGGAGTTGGAGGTGGGAACTCCGGCCAGAGACAAAGCAGGAATAGGAACAGTTAGTCTGGATTTCCTATTTGATGTTAAGGGAGATGCTCTTTAGTGTTTTGAGGACAACCCTGGAATCCGTCAGGAATTTACCAGGGGTCCCCCAGTAAAATCAGTGATGAACGGAATAAGCTTCCTTGAAAGAGAACCTGCTCAGCCACTACTAATCTTCTTTTGCAGTGCACCATGACCCAATGGCAGAGCATCTCGTTTTCATGAGCAAGGCCATAGATTCAATCCCCAGAGTCTCCAGTCCAAAGGTTCTGTTAGTAGATGATGGGAAATATCACTGCCTGAGACCCTGGAGAGCTGCTGCCCACCAGTATAGAAACTATTGGCCTTGTTGGGCCAAGGTTGAACACATGAACACAAAAAGCTGTCTTATACTGAATCAGACCCTGGGTCCATCAAAGTCAGTATGGTCTACTCAGATGTCAGGTTCCACAGCAGATCAATGAAGTACACGCTTCTAGGAAGGTTTTACTTTTATTGAAAGGCTATAGATGCATTAACATGAACACTGTTAGGAATGGTGGGTTACCTATGCGCATAATGAGATATCGGGCATTCGTATGCGCCCCCCCCCCCCACATACTGCCCAATTAGACGGGCTCCCACGTGCGGGCATTTTACAGATTTACTAACGGTTGCCAAGCTGAGCAAAGCTGGGAAGCAAGAAGCTCCCACGAAACGTAGACACTACCAAACACCACCTGCGACCTTGAGAGATATGCATTACAGGGTAGAGGCGATTAAGCGCATGGGAAGGAATGTACAGCAATTAGAAACATACAGCACACTATTGGCAGCCATAGCTGACATCAGACTGGCAGCGGCTCTCCAGGGTCTCAGGCTGAGGTCTTGCACATCACCTCCTACCCGATCCTTTCCACTGGAGATGACAGGAATCGAACCTGGGACCTTCTGCGTGCCAAGCAGATGCTCTGTCCCTCAGCCATGGCTCCTCCCCACAGCCCTTCTGACTCAGTACAAAATCCAGCCTTATGTGTCCAAAGTTCAGCTACAAAGCAGCAGTTTGCACAACCTATAGTGCAAGTCTTAGGACGCAGGGCAATGGCAAAGTCCAACAGACCTGGAAAGTGCCCTGGATGAACTGGAATGTACTCATCCCTGCCCCAGAATCGTGTACATATGTAAGAACATAAGAGACGCCAATGTTGGATCAGGCCAAAGGCCCATCCAGTCCAACACTCTGTGTCACACAGTGGCCAGAAATACCAGGTGCCATCAGGAGGTCCACCAGTGGGGCCAGGACATTAGATGCCCTCCCACTGTTGACCCCCACAAGCACCAAGAAGACAGAGCATCACTTGCCCCAGAGCCCCTATCTATACCTTGTGGCTAATAGCCACTGATGGACCTCTGTTCCATATTCTGTCACAGGATTCTGTCACAGATAAGGCAAATGTGTTTTAAGTGTGACAAAGTTCCCGCAAAGTAGGAAGCACAAAATTCACAATATCTCTAGAATGTTACTAAACCTCCACCCCCTCTAATGCCCCATTGAGTCCCTCTGAAAGCGAACACCGATAACAAAGCCTTTCCCAAACCTCTTTGTGTGCCCTACTGCTGACTGTCACATCTCTCCTATTCATCTTACCAAGCCATAGTGGTAACATTTGCAGAGCTCTGCCTGTCCCTTCCCAATTCGGTGTATAGACTGCATGTCTCCTACACCAGGAATGTGGCATCGATACATTGCATGTAGCAACAGTGTGACCATCCACACCCTAAAGACACGTGTCCACACACCCCCATAATGTGAGGTAATCGTTTTGTAGACACATTACAGTGACCGGGTGTCCAATCCCTGCATTGTGCCCATACACATGATTTTTCTTTGTACACATGTTGAGTAATCGTTACATTACATTCAGTGAAAGTGCATGTTGCTTAAATGTGTAATTTAAAGCCCACAGATCTCCAGGTACTATTCCCTGGCTGTGTTTTTAAATGAACGTGCACTGGTTCTTTATTACAAATGTATGCACCTATATGCAAGATTTTGTTCAGTCGCACAGTTGAGTCCGACTCTTCGCGACCCCATGGACGAGATCCCGCCAGGCCCTCCTGTCTTCTGCCGTCCTCTGAAGTTTGCTCAATTTCATGTTCGTTGCATCTATGACACTGTCTAACCATCTCATCCTTTGCCGTCCCCGTCTTCTTTGACCTTCAATCTTTCCCAGCATCAGGGTCTTCTCCAGTGAGTGCTCCCTTCTCATTTGGTGGCCAAAGTATTTGAGCTTCAGTTTCATTATCTGGCCTTCCAGGGAACAGTCAGGGTTGATTTCTTTTAGGATTGACTGATTTGATATACAAGATATACAGACACTATTATGTGTGTACAGAGCTTGAGATCTCCAGGGAGAGTCCGGTATGCCAAGACGCTTACGTCAGGCAGTTCACAGCTTCGGACGCCTCAGACTAGATGTAAAAACATAGCCATGCTGCAAAGTGGTGAGCAGAGAGATCTAATTTTACCATCGAAAAGGGCTTGTAAATGAGAAGAACTGGCAAAAGTCCAGGGTGGGGCTCTAGAATCACTGCTGCCCCCACTGGTCCTGTCCTCACCCACCCCCGCTGGGGCCAAGCAAGGGGTATCCCCTTGCACTACGTGAGGTGGGTGGGAGTTGTTGCTGGAAGCAGGCTACCCGGGCCTTGGGCAGAGTGGGCACAAGTGCCCATTGCTGCAAGCAGGTGGCCTGAGCCATGGACAGGGTGGGTGTGAATGGCGGCAGAGTGAGTCTGCTCTTTTTCTTCTACCACCCCCCTCATGGGAAGGGGGCTGTAGGCAGTCACCCACTCCAGCATGGGGCGTGGGACCGCTACCCCTATTGCTAAGACTGCCCCAGTTCCCAGTTCTCGAGGAGTGCTAACAAGTTAAACCCCCAGTGCTCACAACTCCTCAGGTGGCACTGCAGACAAAGCGCTGAGGGAAGACAGGCCCTCTTTATGGTAGGGTTGCCAGCTCTGGGTTGGGAAATACCTGGAGATTTGGGGGGTGGAGCCTGGGGAGGGTGGGGTTTGGGTAGGGTAGGGGCCTCAGCAGGGTATTATGTCATAGAATACACCCTCCAAAGCAGCCCTTTTCTCCGGGGGAACTGATCTTGATCGCCTGGAGATTAATTGTAATAGCGGGGGGACTCCAGGTGCCACCTGGAGGTTGGCTACCCTACTTTATGGTAGCCATGATGACCAGACTCAGAACCATGAGAAGCGCACCAAGGATCTGTCCTGCTCCTTGCAGGTCGCGCTGCAGACCAAGAAGTAAACCGCGCAGGGAAGTTAGCATTTGCATAATAGATTCAGCACTGTTTGGCCGTATATTAAAGGGGGCCTGGCAAAGCAAAGATTTGCTTTTTCATAGTACACAACAGTGAATGAACTGTGGTTCAGGTAGCAGCAGCCTTTCTCATAGCAACCCCCATTCAAAGAACACAATAGAGGCGTGTTCTCTGTTTAGAATCTGGCCGAACTGGGATTCGACTCCAGAAGCCAGAGAAACAGAGATTTCCACTCTGGAAAATTTAACGCTCAATCCTACACATAGAGAGTCAGAAGAATTAGATCTCAGTGAATTCAGTGGGGAGTTTATGTCCAACAGCTTAAGTATTAATAGGATCAGGGGTCATTTCGTAGAAAAAGAGGTGCAGGAGTTCATTAGCATAACTCATTAGCATAATTGTATGCATTCTTATTTGTATATGCTTTGAATTTGCATTCAGTCCCATTACAGCCATACTTGAATAAGAATAATTCGAAACGCGGCTTCAGGCATCCGGATTACGCGTCGGCTTTTGATGGCTCAGAAAATTTGATGATTGGCACTCCAATTTGGACTTTGATATTGCCTCTATGCTGGAGAAGACAGCTTTGCGCACATTACACAGAGGGGAAACCAGGGTTGCTACCAAGTGTACGTTCAACAAGGAGTTGCGGCTAGCCACAGCTCCATCCTGATTCATATGTGTACGTACAGTGCTGTCAAGTCACAGCCGAATTATGGCGACCACAGCCAGGGGCAGTCAAGGCAAGTGAGAGGCAGATGTGGTTGGGACATTGCCTTCCTCTACAGAGTCTTCCTTGGTGGCTTTTCATCCAACTACCAACCCTGCTTAGCTTCCGAGATCTGACAAGTTCAGGCTATTATTTATTTATTTATTTATTTATTTATTTATAAAAATTTATCCCGCCCTAAGGCGCACGGAACGCTGTTACCTTCCCACCGGAGTGGTACCTATTTATCTACTTGCAGTTTCTTGCTTTCGAACTGCTAGGTTGGCAGGAGCTGGAACTAGAGACGGGAGCTCACTCCGTCATGCGGCACCAGGGTCTCGAACTGCTGAACTACTGACCTTCCACAGCCTGCAGTTCAGCGTCTTAACCACTTGAGCCACCGCAGCTCCATCAGGGCGCCTTACAGACAGATAAAATCCCCATAATACAATCATTATAAAATCACATACATTGATAAATACAGCATTAAAATTCAAACAAGATAAAGTGCTAGCAGCATTCCTCATTATCCCAATTGACTCTTCAGCCTTCTGCAGCTATCTCGGGTGATTGGCACGGGCTGTGTTTGAGGGACCTGCCGGCCAGGGCTCCGCCAGAGTAGATATCAATTGTTGGCGGTGGAGGTGTTAGTGGTGGCGGCTCCAAAAGCCTGGTGGAAGAGCTCCGTTTTACAGGCCCTGCGAAACTGTGAAAAGGTCCTACAGGGCCCTAGTCTCTTCCGGGAGCTCATTCCACCAGAGTGGAGCCGCCACCGAGAAAGCCCTGGCCTTAGTTGCCACCAGTCTGGCCTCCTTGAAGCTTGGGAGAGCCAGCCGGTTCTGGGTCCCCGATCGCAGTGTCCTTTGGGGTACATATGGAGAAAGGCGGTCCCTTAGGTATGCAGGACCCTGGCCATAAAGGGCTTTAAAGGTCAAAAACAGCACTTTGAAGCGGACCCGGTATGCTATAGGCAGCCAGTGCAATGTCTTTAGCACAGGTTGGATGTGCTCCCGAATCTGGATTCCCATCAACAACCTGGCCGCAGCGTTTTGCACCAGCTGCAGCTTCCGGATTTGCAACAAGGGCAGCCCCATGTGGAGGGCATTACAGTAATCCAATCTCAAGGTGACCATTGCATGGATCACTGTTGTCAGGTCATTGCGTTCAAGGAAGGGAACCAGCTGCCTAATCAGCCGAAGATGGTAGAAGGCCGACTTGGCAGTAGCTGCTACCTGAGCCTCCATTGTTAAGGAGGCATCCAGGAGCACTCCCAAACTCCTAACCTTCAGCGCTGGCACGAGCAGTGCCCCATTGAAGGTCGGGAGCAGGATCCCTACCCTTGGACCGCTCCAACTCAGGCACAGGACCTCCGTCTTCGTCGGATTCAATTTCATCCGGCTTAGCCTAAGCCAACCAGCCACGGCTTGTAGCGCCGGACCTAGGTCTTCCGGTTTGGATTCAGACCGGCCATCCAACAACAGATAGAGCTGGGTGTCATCCGCATATTGGTGACACCCCAGCCCATGCCTCCGGGCAATCTGGGCAAGAGGGCGTATATAGATGTTAAAGAGCATTGGGGACAGCACTGCCCCTTGGGGCACCCTACATTCCACTGGGTGCCTTCGGGATAGCTGATCCCCCAGCGCCACTCTCCGTCCTCGATCTTGGAGAAAGGAGACAAGCCACTGCAAGGCTAGTCCCTGAACTCCAATGTCGGTGAGGCGGTGGGTCAGTAGCTGATGGTCGACCGTATCGAACGCGGCCGACAGATCTAACAACGACAGTACTGCCGATCCGCCCCGATCCCGGTGACTCATCATGCTGCCTTCCCTCCCCTGATTAGTATATCCTGGAGGATATCGTGTGCATTTTTTTCATTTTCATATGGCAGGTTTGAGTGAAATCTTCAGGGTACACCTTTAAAATGTGATGTGATTGAACATTGTACAGGGCTTGGCTTGGATCTGGCTGATGAAAGACCAAGCAGGTAATATATCCCTTGCTTGGGGTAACACAATAACTTGAACCAGCTCGATGTAAAAACGACTTGGCTCCCAGACTGACAACCGTAGCTGATTTTTATTAGCCATTGTTTGTTTGCTTCTTTACCTCATTTATTCCCTTTTCTCCACAATGTGTGCCCAAAGCCGCTTCCATTGTTTTCCTGTCCTCCATTTTATCCTTACAACAACCCTGTGAGGTACAAAGTTTGAGTCCAGTGGCAACTTTAAGACCAACAAAGTTTTATTCAAGGTATAAGCTTCCGTGTTCATGTACATTTCTTCTGATACAGTGAAATAGAAGTTACTGGCCCATACATATAATTTATCACACAGCATAATGAAGATGTTTAACAGATTCAAGGATCAAACAGGAATAACAAGTTTAGTTTATATGGTTACCATTTGTTTGGGTTTAATTCCGGGGGGGGGGGGAGTGAAGTAAATAAATATATCTAAATTGGAGAGTGATGTATCCTTAATTGTAGAATGCTGAGTATGTTCTGGGGCAGATGTTCCAAATCTGAGTCCTCCTATCACTGGCTCAGATTAAGCTGCCAGGATTTAATTGAACCTTTTTTTAAATCCGCAGAGCTCGGGAATGTGCTATCACAAAGCACAGAAAACAGGATGCTGACCTCACCAAATCTTTTTCAGATTTCCCCTTCTCTGGGCAAACATCAAGAGGACGCTGAAGACTTCATGGCCGAAAGCGAGGACTTCAGACGCTGGGAAGAAAAGAGGCGAGATGTCAAAAGGGCAGAGATCCGGCTCAGTCGTGGGCTGCGGAGTTTGGAAGAAGCCCGGGTGTCCTATTTGAATTCAATGACCAAGGAACAGAGGCGACTCCAGCAAGAACTCCAGAAAATGCAGAAAAGTGAGCAACTGCAGGCCTCTGCTTTCATCCAACATAATAACAAAGCTCCTTTAGTGAGGATTCAGCAATTAGTGGTTTTTTTGTTTGGCCTGATTGGCTTTGCCAAGAGTCCCTAAGAAAGCTCTGTGGGTACAGAGTCCTCATCCAGCAAGGGAGATCGGCCTGTAGATCCACATCCTCATCCACATTTTATCACCATGAATGCAGACTCTGCCTCCACATTGTAATTCTCACTTGGGTGCATTTAAAATAGTTGGATGTGTCTTTTGGACGTAGATTCATACCCACACTCAAGGTGCACAATGGGGTTGTCAATCTCCGGGTGGCACTTGGAGATCTTCTGCTGTTACAATTGCTTTCCAGGTGCTTTGGAGGGTGGACTCTATGGCATTATACCCCACTGAGGTCCCTCCCCTCCCCAAACCCCATCCTTTTCAAGCTTCACCGCCAAATTTCCAGGTATTTTCCAATCTGGAGCTGGCAACCCAGTGTGCAAGTAGTTGCATATGAGTAGGAATAGCTTTGGGCCACATCAATTAGTACAACAAACACAATTGGAAGGCTGTTTCCTATTTCCACCTCAAAGAATCCAGATGGTTTTCTTGAACTAGTAGAATTCCAGTAACAGTACTTGTCATTGGAAATGTGAAACACCCACACACACACACACACCAGTGCATATGAATGCTGGGTGGAATACAGTTGTATAGGATGTTCATGGACCTCCTTGGATGGAGACTTACAGACCATCTAGTCCAATCCCCTCCTCAGTGCAGGTCTGCATCCTCACAGCAACTATTGTCTATGAGCCGCTCACTGTGGACCTCTCATTGCTGGAGTACCCCAATGAAACCCCTGCAACCTACTCCCCCCCCTCCAATGGAGGGAGTGGCAGAACAGCCTCACTCTGACCTGCAAGTCCTGTCCCACTATTCTCTCTGAGACCCCTGGGCACCAGTTGCTGTCCAAGGTCTCTGCCTGGCATGTGCTACCCATCTTGCTTTCCCAACAAAATAGCATGCCCAGAACAATGGACATCTATTGTGGTACAGAGAACTGCTAACAGCATTATAAATTATAAAGCATTTATAAAAAAGAAAAAGGCCACACACATACTGTCAGCACAGCCAAGGGCTGAGCAAGGGCTCCAAAAGAAAAGGCTTTGGTTTAAAACACTGCTCATAGATATAGTCTATGATCTGAGACTCCACAGATTCCTTGAAAAATTGAGAGCCACTGTGATGCCATGAAAACAGAGTCGGACTAGGGTCTGGGAGACCCAGGTTCAGGTCCCCACTCTACCATGGAAGCCTGCCAGGTGGCCTTCAGCCAGTCATCATGTGTTCTCAGCCTAACCTATCTCACAGGCCTGCTGTGAGGTTAAAATGGAGGAGAACAGAACAATGTAAGCCGCTTTGGTTCCCTGATGGGGACAAAATTGGGGTATAGGGAGTCCAAACCTGCATTTGAATTTGTGCCAGTAAGAACATCAGCAGGCAGAAGAAGGGAACGGGGCTTGACCCTGGCAAGGTGCTCTTTCCAGAAGGCTACTGAGAGCCAAAGTAGGCAATATGTGGGAGATGCATGAACAGTATCTCAATTATTGTTTCAAAGAACCAAACAGTAACATGGGATGATGCATTCAGAAGGGGAAGAATAGGAAAGGGAGAGGCTGCCTGCCTCATTCTCTTCCTGCTGTTTTGCCTTCTTTTTTCTAATTTGGCTCAAAAACCTGCCAAAAAAGCAGCTTAGAGGGTGAGTTTTGGCTCTTTCAATCCACTTTCAGTGCACTTTCCAACCAGATTTTCCTGGGTGAACTGGGAAAATCCAGCTGGAAAGTATATTGAAAGTGGATGGAAAGCGGATTATTAAGTGTGTGTAACACACTTTTGAGTGGAAAACAGAAAGAAGAGTCAAACCAGTCCCCCCCCCCATTATTGTTCCACTGCTGTATTTCGGTCAACATCTGTTGGGATACCATTCAGATCTCTCTTGCCTTGTGCTTCGGAGCTCCTGATTTTCAGCATAGCATTTCATAGGACTAGCATCCTGATGACCATCATTCTCCTGTTATTCCCAGGCCACTCCCAGCAGAAGTTATCCCTGGGTACTGGACGTGCCAGCATGAACATGACATTCCCTCTACTATCCCATCAGACGAGGTGGGATAACAGCTCCAGAGATGCGGCAGGACGGTAAGAAGGCTTCATTTTTGGACTCTAGACATGTGGTGGCTGCGAAGAACGGGAAAATCTTATTTTCCAGTCATGAATTATATTTACGGCCAAATTGCACTGGGCTTTACACCAGGTCTGTGGCCAGAATATTGGTAGAGAAGGGCTCAGGAATGGTATCCGGTAAATGCAGAACAGCAAGAAGCTGAGAAAAAGGAGCCTGCTTAATGTACTTCATGTTACTTCATCAAATAAAAGGGGTTTTTCAGTCATCCCAGGGTCTCTGCCTCCATTAACCAGAACATTACAAAACAGGAAGACTGCTCACTTTCCCCCTCACCTGGGGCCACTCTCTGTGTGCCAGACTTGTGTGAAGTGAGGTTGGTGTACACAGAGGAGGGGGTCTTTAGAGTTGTAGCCTCCTAAGTACTGGAATTCCAGACCTCCTAGAGGCCCAGTTAGTCCCCTCATTGTTGATATTCTGGAAGCTTTTCTGTCGGAGGTGAATTCCCAACATGTTGATTTTAAGGCACAGGCTCCTTTTTTTCCATGTTGTGAGACTTACTGGTTTCCTTTTATTGCTGCTGAATATTTATGTTTAATAGAAGGAATATTAATATTCTTCTGAGTTTTCTGGTAGGGTTTTTTTAAAGTTGTTCCTTTAGTGCAGACTTTCTATTTTCAGCGTCAGCTTGTCAATGAACAAATTAAATAAATGTTTTCTTTAAAAGACAAAATGTAAAGGTTTCGATATTGCAAGTTGCCATGATTAGCTGGGCTGGAGAGAAATTAAAACAGCCAGTAGCAGGACTATGTTTTCATGCAAATTCCTCCTCTGAGACTAGCTGAAGGAGGAAAAAAGCTTGATCTTGCATAAAGAATAAGCCATCGAAAGTGCAAAATTTGGAGCCATATGCCTACATTTAGATGCCTTTTGTCTCTTCATTCAAAATTTAGCCAACTTTGCATGTGAGATTTTTTTTAAAATACAAAAATGTGTTAGCAAAAGTCCGAGCGGCATCACACGTGAGAGGTGGAATTTGCCCCTACGAGTCCAAGGCCACCACCCGGGGTTCAGGGAGGCAAGGGAATGTTTTGCCCCGCCCCTCCCCCCTGTGGGGGTGTTGCAGCCGCCATTGAGAACAGCGGCGGCAGCCATAACTTATTAAAGAACCCCTCCCAAGAGCTGGGGGAGCCAGAATGACCTCTCAGCTGTGATGTCCGAGCAGCATCACACGCGAGAGATGGAATTTGCCCCTACAAGTCCAAGGCCACCACCCCGGGGCTCAGGGAGCCGCGGGAACGTTTCCCCCCCCCCCCCGGGCATCGCAGCTGCCGCCGAGAACAGCGGCAGCGGCCATAAGTTTTTAAAGAGCCCCTAAGGAGAGCTGGGGGACCCAGAATAACCTCTTGCACGAGAGGTGGAAATTGCCCCTACGACTCCAAGGCCACCACCCCGGGGCTCAGGGAGGCAGAAGAAGGTTCCACCCCGGCCCCCACGCGAGCGTCACAGCGGCAGTGGCCATATATTTTTAAGGAGCCCCGAAGGAGAGCTGGGGGAGCCAGAATGACCTCTCGCACAAGAGGTGGAATTTGCCCCTATGAGTCCAAGGCCACCACCCTGGGGCTCAGGGAGGCGGGGGGAACGTTTCGGCCCCCCCACCATGTCCCAACTGATGGCTGGTGGGAGCAGGGGGTGGGGTTTATGTGCCCTCCCCATGGGCTCCTGACTGGTAAAGCTGTGCTCCGGTGCGCTCCAGCAGGAACCGAGGCCTGCATCTTGTACTGAGGTGCATATTGTTGCAGGGCTCTCCTGGCCCTCAGATAGGAGCTTCGGGATAAGCAGCAGACTGTTTGGGGAAGGGAGGGAACTATTCATTTCACTATGGTTGCAAGGTCTCTTCCCCTCCCCCCACCAGCTGGGAGTGGGAGGTTTACAGATCCAGGTTGATAAACTCCTGGAGATTTGGGAGTGGAGCCTGGAGAGGGGAGGGAGCTCACTGGGCTACAGTGCCACAGAGTCCACCCTCCAAAGCATCCATTTTCTCCAGGGGAAGTGATCTCTGTAATATGGAGAAGAGCTGTAATTCTGAGGGATCCTCAGATCCCACCTGGAGGATGACATCCCTGCATTCCACCAGCCCATTCCACAGTCCTTTCCCACTGGATGCAGTCCAAAGTGTGAGAAGGCCCTGTGCTCAGTCCCAGAGGCTGCATGACCTACTGAGTGGCTAGTGGGCTCCTAAACTGCTTGGTGGTATTGGCAGATGAACACAGTTCAACGGGCTCTAGAAAGAGGCTCTGGGCAGGTAACCCAGCCTTGGGCACTCAGCGCCAATTTGCTGTGGCGACCTCATCAGGGTATAATGATACAGAGTCCACAACTTTCTCCAGGGGAACTGATTTCTGCCATCTGAAGACCATCACCCACTCAGCTTCCACAGCAATAACCTAGGTCTCCCCCTAGAGAAAATAACTGCTTTGGAGGGTGGACTATGGCATTCTGTTCAGCTGAGGCCCCTTCCATCCCCAAACTCTGGCTTCTGTAGACTGTGCCACAAAATCTCCAGGAATCTCCCAACCTGGAGCTGGCAACCCTAGTCAGGACTGGCCCCAATGAGTTCCCCACAAAGGCCAAAGTAGGCCTGGAAAGGGCCTCCTGCCTTTGCCTTTTTACTAACAGAACCAAGCTTGGTTGCCTAGCTACAGCCCCTGAGGAGAAAGTGAGCCTCAGGGCAGTTTTGGTAGTTTATTCAGACAGGGAATGGCAGTGGGAGAGGGAGAAGAGCGGACCCAGCCCCCAGCCAATGGCACACAAGTACTCTTGAGTGGTGGTTGATGGGCCAGTGGCTGATGGAGCACACAGCACAGCCAATGGGAGAGCTGAAAACCCAATACATTAGGGCTTTTATATATTTCACATACCCTTCCTTCCCAGTGGGGACTCAAAGTAGCTCACATCATTCTTTTCTCCCCCATTTTATCCTCACAACAAGCCTGTGAGGTAGGTTAAGCTGAGTGTGTATGACTGGCCAAAGGCAACCCAGCAAGCTTCCATAGTGGAGTGGGGATTTGAACCTGGGCCTCCCAGATCCTAGTCCGACACTCTAACCCTACACTGCTCTGTGAGGGAATGAAGCACCATTTCTGCTTAGGCACAGACTGCATAACTCTCCTTCTCTTCTAGAAGCATGAGGAAAATCAAGCCAGGAGGCCCCTCAGGTACAAGCCAGTCTCCATCACATCCACACAGCAACAATGTCACAGGCTATGAAGAAGGTGGAGATGGGCATTTGCCACCACTGAAGACCAGAGACCAAACTTCTGTAGCTGACAGTGAAGTGACTGCTCTTAATACTATCGCCAAGCAGCTGCACATCTCGGCAGAAACTACAGAGGGAAAAGAGCCCGACAGCAGACAGGACCAAGGGAAAGGGCTCACAACAGAAGAGACTAGAGATGCTGCTGGACCTAAGTACCCTAGAACTAAGTTTATGAACCCCCCAGTGAAGCGGAAACCTTCTCTAGTTCATGAGAGGCTGATTCTAGATGCAGAGGCCTATGCCGCAGATGGACACCTCAGAACCATGTATTTTAGACCTGATTTCCTCAAGGCCTATGCTGAAGCTCGGAAATTCCGTTATATTCGGCACAAGAACATTCCTGTTTGGGAAAAGGAACTCAGCCTCCAGGAGATATTTGGGCACAAAACCCCCACTGAGCATTCTCCACAGCCACAGGCAGTGATTAATCCTAAAACCTAAGTGGTAGGGCATTTGGCCTTCTCAAGGAATGCCAAGCCTTGGGCGGGAAAAAACCCAGCATTCTTCTATAGAATAGACCACAGAACTTAGTCATCACCAGCCTAAAACAGGCTCAGAAAATCTATCAGCTTGGCAGGTGGTTTATCAAGCCCCTGGCGGGCTGCATTCAGTTTTGACCACAAGTTGTGTAGGCCCAGCTTAAAAACTAGGCCCAGATGTAATATTTTCTAGAGGCAGCTGGGTCCCTGAGATGCTGCCCCACAACCCATTTTGGTTCTTATCTCCTCAGTAGGCCCATCTTAAACTTCTGAAGATTTCAGACAATTTCTTCACCGAATGTGGAAAAATGTTGTCTCTTCTCTCTGAAAAGAAACATCGAGAGAGGCAAGGAATCGGCGTCACTGTGTACAAGATAGGGAGCTATCGCTGCTGTCACACTGATCTCTTTTCCTTATTGTGGCTCAGTAGCAGAACTGCTCAGGATGGAGAATATCCCAAATTCAATCCCTGGTGTCCTCCCATTAGAGGTTTTTGGGCAGCAGGCGCTGAAACCCCCCCCTCTCTCCTGCAATACACTGTCTTGGCTTAATTTACAGTATACGTTCATAATACATTCACACCTTCCCGTCTCTGCCAGCCAAAGATGAGAAAGGTGAGGGGAGAGAAACTGCAAGAGCATCATGTCTCATGAGATATTAAACAAAAGAAGAGCAGCAAGACACTGAACAGTAGCAGTGTCTCTTACAACACGTAACTACACCAAAACCCTCCCTGGAAAAAAAGCACAGCAGTATGTAGGCGCTTCTGTGTGTTTCTATAGGCAAGCACACTATGACCTCTCTCCCAAGTACAGCAATCATTGGCAAGGATTTTAGAGTTTTTTTAACACAGTACAGGATAGCTGCATATGCATATGGATGCAAAAATGGGGGTCTTAGAAAAGAAAAGGGGGACAGAAAACTAGTACAAGGCTACCTGTGCCCTGGGAGCTGCGGTGGCTCAAGTGGATAAGACGCTGAACTGCAGGCTGGGGAAGGTCAGTAGTTCAGCAGTTCGAGACCCGGGTGCCGCATGACCGAGTGAGCTCCCGTCTCTGGCCCCAACTCCTGCCAACCTAGCAGTTCGAAAGCAAGAAATTGCAAGTAGATAAATAGGTACCACTTCGGTGGGAAGGTAACAACGTTCCGTGCGCCTCGGTGTTTAGTCATGCCAGCCACATGACCATGGAAATGTCTTCGGACAGCGCTGGCTCTTCGGCTTTGAAACGGAGATGAGCACCGCAACCCTAGAGTCGGATTCGACTGGCTTTCGAGCAAGGGAACCTTTACCTTTACCCTAGCATAGAATTATCTGACCATTAAACATCTTCTCTTTTTAAAATGTTTTCCCTGAATAGAGTGCATTGCCCCTTACACAACCTGACATTTGAAATGTTTTAAAATGACCAAATAAGACTCCCTACCCCCATCACGGGCCCTCCTGAATTAAGGCAGCTTATCTACCTTTTGAAGCTGGACTGGAGATGATCAGTGCAGAACAGGGGAAATTGTTCATTAAAGTTATATCAATACACAGCCTAAGCAGATTACGGCCAGAGGAATTTTACTTGTTCTGAAGTTGGACTCCATATAGTATACAACATTTGAATTATGTCCATTCAATATCTGGAGCCACACTGGAAAGCATCAGTTAACCGGAAAGAGAACAGGTCAGGTCACACATTTTGGTTATATGCCATTAATAACTGCCTTTTCATTTTCATGCAGCTAGCATCATACAACAACTTGGATCCTCCGGGCTGGGGAACCATCTTGTTAGCAGGGTGTACTTTCCTCTGGCACAAGGAACCTTCCCCTGAGGCAAGAAGGAAACATCACGGCTAGCAGAATGGATCCAACCTTACATCTCAGCTGTACCTTGTAACATACAAAGATACGCACTAGAACACAAACATAGTTGGGAAAAGTGGTCTGCGTAACACTTTCAAAGAGCAAAACGCTCACCACCACAGCCCATCTGAAATAACAGTCTGCCAACTTTAAGAGAAGGACATATTCAGAAGAAGAGCTCTAGAAATTTCTGGCTAGGGGCAAAAAGTCAAAAACAAGGACAAAAAGTTGAGCACCCAGCTACAAGTTCTCAAAAAGAAGGTGGAGGTGACCTACTCTCTCCCAGTAGGTGATAACTTTTCCAGCCTGCTTGTTAAGAAGGTATCTGCCCTCCATTTTATTTATTGCTTGAGATTTTTGCTCTTCTCCAAGGAGCTCACAGCCTATATGAAACACAGGACAAGAGAGGGCAAAAAAAAAAATGGAACATATGAAGGGCATGGCAATAAATGGGTACGGGTAACACTGCAAAGACCAGGGCTATGTGAACTTTGTGGTTAAAAAATTGCCAGATTTTCAGTTCACGGTACAGTTCAAATACAACATTCCTGTATTAGAGTTGCCTAGTTTAATCAGGGTCTGCAATCTGGGTTCCTGAATCACTTTGAATGTTGGCAATGTGGTAGAGGACAATTAAAAGGGAATAAAGATGTCTTAAGATTTCAGAAAACTAAATGAGGTTAAGTTGGTATTAAGATACGGGATGCTGCATTTTATAGCAGCTGTGCTACTGGCTCAGAAAACCTACCCACGGAACATAGCCTGCTCTGCAACTTCAAACTACTGTCAGTAAAATGTTTACACAATATATCCACATTCTGGCCTGGATCCACTATGGTGCAAATACAGCTCCTTTAAAAGAAATCAGCAATCACACCAATCAGTTGCTTAGGAAGGAGAAAGGAGGGCAAATCCAGGTACACACACACCCAGGATAATTAGCGTTATGTGCATGCATGGCCCTGGCCACAGGCTCATTGGAAACATGGCAGATGCACAGTGCGTGAGGTTTCTTGTCTGCCTAACAATATATGAACATAAGCCCATTTCAGTGAGCGCATACTCCTTCAGTTGGATTGAGTGGTTTGCTTTACTACCTACTACAGATGTTTTCAAGCAGAAGTCGTAGTCTCTTACTAAGGAACGGTACTTCTAGGATGAAGAAAATGTGGACCTTTCAGAGGAACTGTACTGTAGATGAGAACTCTGAATGATGCATAGAGAAGCTTCTTTTCAGGACACTTTCCAAGGGCTGTGACCAGGGCTCTAGTCGGGGGGGAGCTCTCAGGTACGGAGCTCCGGAAGAGAACCTCTAGGGGGCGGGGCGGTCACGTGGTGAAGCCCCGCCCCCTTCTTTACCCCGCCCTCTGCTTCGATCCTCATTCCGTTTGGGAATGAGGATGAAGCAGGAGGGTAAGTAGCCGGGCCTTCTGACACACTTCCGGTGATGTCAGGGGCGTGGCATATGCAAATAAGTTATGCTAATGAGTTATGCTAATGAGCTCCGGCAGCTCTTTTTCTACAACAAGACCCCTGGCTGTGACTATTGTACCCAGACAGAGCTGGAGGAAGGACTATTCCCTCCCTTGCATGGGAAAGGATAGAAGACAGTTTCTGAATGAGTGAGAACTACAGCCATCAGCAGCTCCCCTGAAGCAGGTATGCAAAACAAAAGGCTGGGACCCATTTTGAGACACCTGATATCCTTCCTATCTCCTTCCTAGGATGGGTATTTCCTTAGCTGCAGCAAACTGGGGCAAGACAGAACACAAGCCAGATGCAAATTTTCCTAATGGCTCTGTGCACCTACAATTTATTAGAAAGTCAGTTTGCATACAGAAGTACAGTTCCAGACATTTTGGGGGGAAGGGGGTAATGGAGACAGATAATTAAGGCTTTTGGTTCCTTTCATCAGCTCCAGGAAAGCCTGATGTCATCTCTTTAGTGAGGTTTGCTTTGCAAACAAGAAACAATAATGTCCCCCCCTGCCATGAAGATAGCAACAGGAGACACTGATTAGTTATTGTTTATGGGCCGGGCTGCCACATCTTGTCAAAAGTTCCTTCTCCAGTTCCAACAGCTTCTGGTAAAACTTCTCAGCCAGGTCTTGGTCGATATCCATCTGAAGGACACAATAGAACACAGCAGTGAAAGGTTAACAGGATGAGTTAAGCCCTTCCCTACCAAGGCTCACTCTACCCGTGTGGGGCACTACACCATTCATTCCCTGGCACCATTTACTGGACTCTAAAAACTGCATACTTTATTTCTGGGTCTCAGTTCTGCTATGCATGTGTGTAGGGCAGGTCCAATAACCTGTGCTATTGCTGATCAGTTGTTTGGTACAGCAGAAGTGAAACTGAGCTCCTTGCTTGTAAGCCAACTGACCAGTGCTATCACCAAACTTCTAAAAGGAACTGCGCAGATGTGGTAACTGGTAAGCAGAAAGTGCACATGCACTCCTTGCCCTCACATACAGGATTCTTCATCCAGCTAGGGATATGCACACCAAAGCTTATTTCCACATCCACTGGTCCTACTAGCTGGCTGGAGGCATTTCTTTTTTAAAAAATCTACTAGATGTATTCATGCAAATAATAAATGAGGCCATGGAATATTAGTATCAAGGATTGCTTTGCAGGTTGTTCTTTAAAAAAAAAAACAGATTGCCATCATTGCCTCATGTTAAGATAGCTTCTCATGGGACAGGTTTCTGAGTTTGTGTCCGTGTCTGCATGGATACACAGCAAGAATCTCCGCCAGAATGCACTAAGCAAGGGACTATAAAGATATTGGGTGTGTGTGTGTGTGTGTGTGTGTGGAGAGAGCTTTTAAAAAAAGGGAATGCTAAATTTTATTTTAGCCCTCCCAGTGCCTAGAGTTCCAGGCAATGCATTTCAATGACGCTACTCCAGAAAAAGTCCTTGGTAAATTGTGCCCTATATATCTCCCTCCTGGTCTTAATGTTAAGCCTAAATCGGCCATCCAAGGCAGCTACCTCACCTTACGAAAGGCCTGCTTCCCATTCCTTATGTCAGAGAACATTTGGATATCATGAATGGAAACCACAGTTATTGCATGATCTGCACAAATAGGTATGCTTACCTTGCGGACGTCTACATAGTTCTTCCCATATAATGTGGTACAGCTGTGCAATTTCACCAGTGGGTCCAGCGTCTCCGGCTTCTGCTTGAATAGCCAAACCTAGATGGGAGGGGCAAGCCATGAGCAGTGCATCACAGGCAACCTTCACTCAGGACAAACTCAAACTCTACCAGCACCAAGGACCCTCTCTGCAAAGCTTAACAGGTGCCAAAAAGTGTGAGAGGGCGAAGAATATCCACACAGAGAGGTGAGGGATATAGCACCAAGGTACACTCAGCCATGAAGAATCGGCAGATCATTTAGCAGCAGTATAGAAATACTGCCATCATTTGGACTGTTACCGCAACAAGCTTGTGCAGGGAAGTGGGAGACGTGCTTAATTTTTTATAGCAGACAGATGCTGGGGTTTAATACTATCTATATTTTCTTCTTTTCTGTTACTGTTTATTTGACCCAGTGGTCTCAAAAAGCTGTAATATTACCCAGGGGTCGTTTCGTAGAAAAAGAGCTAGGGGAACTCATTAGCATAACTCATTAGCATATGCCACACCCCCTGACATCAGGGGCCCGGCGGTGGACCTGCAAGGCCAGCGGGAGTGCGAGGAAGCCCCGCCAAGGCCCTCCCTGGCCCCAGGCAGGCAGGGGTGGGGAGAGGCGGGGAGGAAACAACTTACCCTCCCTCTTCTCCTGTCTCCTCCTGGCTGAATGAGGGCTGGAAGCGGGGCTTCGTCGTGTGCCCCGCTCCCCGCACCTCACCCGGGGGAACTGCGATCCCCCGCGTTCCCCCCGAAATGACCTCTGATACTACCTATCCTTTTAAAAAAAAAATCCATGTTTCTTCTCTCTCAGGCCTGGGCTACACTTGTGGCAGTTGGTAAAATCTGGAGACAACAGAATGGGCTGCAGGTGGTGGTGGTGCTTATATTTTAACTCCTCCCCCATGTAGAAAGTCCCCATAGATATAAAGGTATTGACGCAGAGAGAGAGAGGTTCTAGCCGAGCTCTATGTGTGCTGTGTTAGATTTCCACTTACAGAAAACTATTAACTTAGGAAAAGTTTGAACCAGGTAATTCTTTCCCTGTGGTCTGAAGTGGTACAGTTCTGTTAACTTAAACAAGGTTATACCATGCAAAAATATGTTAATAAATAAACTCATGCACTTATAAAGGTTATAAGTGTGCTTTATCCCAAGTATAACAGTAAGTATAAATGACATAATACATATCAACTACGTACAAAGCAAAAGTCAGAATTCAGTCTCTATGATGTCGTTTCCAAATGTCTGAAAAATCTGACATAGGAAAACTTATCCTGCTGTGTAAGAAAGTTCACTTCCTCCCGATTTCATCAGGGTGATGAAGCTTGTAGAGAGCGAGGATCCACACCCAACGGCATGGACATACTCCCGCAACGGGCTCAGCTGACCTGAAGGACTGAAATCTGGAGGCAGTTACGTTCCATCAATGTAACTTATTACCTGTGGAAACTGATTTCATTTGTAGAAGGATCGTCAGCTTTGAAGAAAAGGATTATTAGCTCTTGAGAAAGAGAATTTCAAAACAGCTTTTCTCAATAGTCTGTTGGGTGTGGATGTGGATCCTCACTTGCTACAAGCGTCATCACCATAATGAAGTCGGGAGGAAGTGAACTTTCTTACACAGCAGGATAAGTTTTCCTAAGTCAGATTTTTCAAGCGTTTGGAAAGGACGTCTTTGAATTCTGACTTTTGATTTATATGTAGCTGCATATGTATTGTATCTCATTTATATTTACTACTATATTTTGGGTAAAGCACACTTATAACCTTTGTAATTACATGAGTTCATTCATTTATTACATATTTTTGCATGGTATAACCTTGTTTAAGTTAACTATTCGTAGCTGTGTCCCCTGTTGACTTAGTGGTACAGTTCTGAGCAGTCAGCCAGCTTATTCTGCTACATAAGCAGCCCAGGTCTCGGTGTGTGGGGATAGGGTTACAGTCCTCTGCAGTGAGAAAATGGTTCTCCATCCATTCATCAGTGGTATTGGTCGTCCTTGTAGACAGGAAGGAACTGGACTAAATGAGAACGGCTAGAACGGTTTATGGAATAGACAAGGGGTCCCCAACCTTTTTGAACTAGTGGACACCTTTGGAATTTTGATCTAGGGTGGTGGGCACACCCACAAAATGGCTGCCACAAGAGGTGCAGCCAACCACAAAATGGCCATCACAGAAGATGGAGCCAACCACATACACACACACACACTCAGGAAGCCTAAGTGCAGGGGACAAGAAGAGTAGCTTTAAAAAAAACACACACCTGGGAATGAGGAGTGAGAGAACAAAACCAACACTGTGGTGGCAGCTGCTACCAAAATGATATTATTTTGATTTGCATAGCCAATCAGAAGACCTGCTGGAGCCCTCCCTGGCCCCACCCACATTCTATGAACATACCTGGCGAGCACTAGGAATGGTGTCAGCAGGTACCATGGTGCCCTTGGGGACCACGATGGGGACTACTGGAATAGACTTTCCTCTACTTACTCCACTAGAAGGCAACGGCTAGGCAACAGAAGCAGAGATGCTGGCTGGGAACCGCCAGGCCGCCCAGGCCACAACTCTGATCAAAAAGCGTGTCCTCGAAGTCGACTGTAGTCGTCTGATCTTGAGAACCTGCAGTGTTTGCTCACCCCTATCTTTTGGTCTTTCTTTCCCAAGATCTTTACCCCCCTATATGTACTATTCTTACCATCCCATGTTATTTTAGAGCTTTTATGTTTGCAAGACTGAATATTATTCCTACAATGGTTTTACAGGGGAGATTTTTGAATAGGTCCTAGTCTGACTGAATCTGCCCTTGTGGCCTTAATAGGATAGATACATTCTTTCATGCCCTCCTTGAAAGCAGGTTCTTTGAGAGTATAAGGGGTCACTATATTAAGCCTTTAATCAACCAACCGTCCCCCTACACTCTGGAAACCTTGGCACTTTTGCTCAGTGGTAAGGATCCTATTGTTTACCAGGGCTCTTTTTGTAGAAAAAGCCCAGCAGGAACTCATTAGCATAATAGGCCACACCCAACAGCAGAAACTCATTAGCATATTAGGCCACACCCCTGACAACACAGCTCATTAGCGCATTAGGCCGCACCCCCATGTTACCAGAAATGTGGTTATCCATCCACACCCACCTTTTGCTTCTTATTCTGTTTACCTTGTTTGTTGTCAAAACCCAGGGCTTTTTTTGTAGCAGGAACTCCTCTGCATGTTAGGCCACACACCCCTAATGTAGCCAATCCTAATTAGTTCCTGCTGTTGGGTGTGGCCTATTATTCTAATGAGTTCCTGCTGGGCGTGGCCAACTCGGGAGCCAGCCGGAATTCCGTTCCTGCGCGTTCCTGCCTAAAAATAGCCCTGGTTTATTCTAGCGAATGAAGAATCTGTCTCAGTCCTTTTAGCCCTCACATTAAAAAAGTAAGAAGCAAGTATCTTCTGCTGCTCAAGATCTGTGAATCAATGAGCTTCTAAGGGTATAAAAGGAAAGGAAGGAAAGGGCTATCCCCGCCGGCAAGGTAAGTGCCACTTGGCAACCCTAATCTTGCTTTAGATTTACTAGCAATAAACTGAATGTATTATTATTATTATTATTATTATTATTATTATTATTATTACAACACTAGCCCGAGCGCTACAGGTTAAAAACACCTTACCTGGGCTTCTGCTCCATTGTAGGGTGTCAGTGTATAAGTGTGAGTGAAAAGGCGGATCTGGCAGCAGGGCAAAACACAGAGGTTAATTTTTTTATTCTCCCTTCTACAATACTGGCACTAGATACATTCTCAAAATGGCAGGAAATACTACCCCAACCCAATCCCACCACAATTGAGGTCAAGCAGAAAATAGCCACTCTGACCTCCCCAATTACTATACAGTAAGACAGCAATCTTGCTTAGGGCTGCCAAGTCCCCCCGGGGGGCCGAAACCCCCCCGGCCCCAGAGGCCCGTTACCCAACGGTAACTCTATGGTTTTCCCTTGTATGGTCATGGCCCCGCCCCCAGCATGCCCGGCGTCATGACGTCACTTCCCTGTGACGCGCACGTGCCGGGAACCACACGGGAGTCCCCCACCGGCAAGGTAAGGGCCACTTGGCAACCCTAATCTTGCTTTAGATTTACTAGCAATAAACTGAGCCCTTGGCCTACAAATGTACCCCTTTCTCCTAGATATGCTGGGATTGGAATCTCTCCCCAGTTCCCCAAACTCTGAACATGTGAAGATGCTTCATGACCAAGTCAGACCCTTTTATCTTTCAAGGTCGGTCCTGTCTTCTCTGACTGGCAGCAGTTCCCTAGGATCTCATGTACAGGTCTTCCATATAATCTACTATCAAATGTTTTTAAACTGGCGCTAATTGGAGATTGAACCAGGACCTTCTGTATGCAAGGCAAGATGCTCTAGAGCAGGGGTCCCCCAGCTTTTTGAGCCCGCGTACACCTTTAGATTCCTGAGACAGTGGTGGACATAGCCACAAAATGGCTGTCACAAGAGCTGACGCCAGCCACAAAATGGCTGCCATCGCTTCCTTTCAGTGACACAATGAAGAACCTTCTGTCATGGTGGCAGCTGCTGCCAAAGCAATATTTTTAAAAATCTGCACAGCCAATCAAATCTCCAAAGGCCAATCTGAAGCCTTGCTGGGCCAAAACCTCACCCGGCCCAGGCCACTTTCTAAAAAAACTTGGTGGCTGCCAGGAAAGGTGTCGGCAACTGCCATGGCATTGATGGGCACCATGTTGGGGACCCCTGCTCTACAGTGAGTCATGGTCCCCCCCACTTTTTATAAGGGGTTCTGAAGATACCCCACTCACCAGCCACATGATGGGGAAAAATAACTTCCAGATGAAAGAAGGCAGGATTTCATACGTCATGTTGGTCATCACGACTCCTGGACACACAACACTGGAATATAGACCCTGTTGGGGAAGAGGGGAAACAAAGGCAAAAGGAGGGGGAACTGAATCCAAAGAGCACATATAAGCAGGGCTCTTTTTGTAGAAAAATAGGCAGAAACTCATTAGCATATTAGGCCACACCCCTGACAGCACAGCTCATTAGCACATTAGGCCGCACCCCCATGTTACCAGAAGTGTGGTTATCCAGCCACACCCACCTTTTGCTTCTTATTCTGTTTACCTTGTTTGTTGTCAAAACCCAGGGCCTTTTTTTGTAGCAGGAACTCCTTTGCATGTTAGGCCACACACCCCTAATGTGGCCAATCCTAATGAGTTTCTGCTATTGGGTGTGGCCTATTATGCTAATGAGTTCCTGCTGGGCGTGGCCAACTTGGGAGCCAGCCGGAACTCCGTTCCTGTGCGTTCCTGCCCAGAAATAGCCCTGCATATAAGGAATGTGTGCAGTGACTTAGCTTACTGGGAGAAGAGGGATAAGCTATTACAAGACTACCCCCACCTCTTCCCAGTAGTTTCCCATTCTGCTCTTTATGCATGCCGATTGCTTCAAGTAGCAGGGAGGATTATTTGTGAGAATGCATTCAGCTGGAAAAACCCACAAGGAAGAAAGGTCTCTAGGTGCCTTCTTGGAAACAGATCTGCTGGGGGAGGGGAGGTAGCCTTCAAAACATTCAATCCCTTAAGAGCAGCCAAGTACTGCACTGAAATATGGGAGTCCCTGTTGCAACATTTGTCATTAGGCTTTGGACAACCTCATGTGTTTCAACCTAAGTACCTCTGTATCTTTGAAATGGGAATAACTGAGGTACCTTCAACATACATTCACTGCACATGGAATAATGCCTGCATATATGATCAGAAATGACCAGGAACAAATATTTGCAATTACAGGGCCTGGGCCTACAGGGTTTCAACTTGTATGCATGTAGATGCTGCACCCATATTTAGGAGAATGCACACAGGAGAAACTGGGCCAGCATGCGCAATCGCATGCTCCCCTGTAGCAGCCACTGCACCAATGTGTCTTTCTATGCACACTGTGCTCATGTGGTGTGTCTTTGGAGGACAAAGACTGTGATTCCCCCTGCCTGTTTTCTAAGGCCTACACAGATAGGAGGAGAAAAGGATGCCTAAAAGATGAAACAAAGCCAAGGCAACTACAAACCTTCCCCCCAAATAGCTCAAATCCTGCACCTAGAACAAAGGCATCTGTGCACCAGTCTGTGCCATGAAAAAAATGATGAAATTAACCAGTTTGCTCAAAACTCCTTAGGCTGCCTAATTTCTTCTCCACCTGCAGGTCACAGAGAGGAGCTATTTTTAAAAAAACAAACCCTACTGAGCTCCCCGCCCCCTTTGGAAAGGCACCAGGCAGAGCTTACATACTTAAAGTTAATCTTTACAGCCATATGGACTAGAAACCCTTAAAAACACTCTGGGACACATTATGTCTCATTATTCTTCACCAACATTCACTGAAGCTCACCCCAGCCTCATCCCTCTTCTGAAAAAACAAGAGGCCGTTGCAGAGCAAAAGGAGCCACCCTCACCTGATTGCTGAAATGGCTGTTCAGAGCCACGCTAGCAAGGTCAGTGGCATATTTCGAGGAACTGTAGGCCTCTTTGCCTTGGCTGTGCTGGTAGTCGTCAAGACTGAAGTTAGACCTGCGGGCGCTGATCGAGGAGGTCCAAATGAGCTGGCTGGGCCTTCCAATACAGCAAAGCAAAGATTCCAGCTGCCGAATCTGAGTAGACAAGACACCAGGATTGCAGAAGAGTCCAGCTAGAGTTGACAACAGCTGGGGGGAGTCCTTTCCCTTGAACAGATGCTCAATGAATGGAAATGGGCAGGTGAAACTTTTCATTGTATGGAGAAAAATAAAATCTGGAAAATCTGGTCTCCAGATAACGGGGATCAGCTCCCCCTGGAGAAAATTTTGAAGGTGGGCTTTATGGCATTATGCCCCACTAAGGTCCCCCCCCCCAGGCACCATTCCCAAATCTCCAGGTATTGCCCAAGCAGGAGTTGGCAACACAGTTCTCCCTCCCCCACCCCAACCAGCATCTAGTGAGGCCAGCCAGGGACTTGACGCTAACCCTGGTTTTTTTCAGGTTTCAGTTTCTATTTTAAAATGTAAATACCTTATAAAAAGCAGAGGGTTACACATAACAAATGAACAATGTAAGGAAATCAGTAAGGCTCAGAGAAAGAAGAAGAGATTGGATTTATACCCCGCCCTTCACTCGGAGTCTCAGAGCGGCTTACAAACTCCTTTCCCTTCCCCTCCCCACAACAGACACCCTGTGAGGTGGGTGGGGCTGAGAGAACTCTGACAGAAACTGCCCTTTCAAGGACAGCTCTGACAGAAGTATAGCTTGCCCAAGGTCATCCAGCAGGTGCAAGTGGAGGAGTGGGGAATCAAACCCGGTTCTCCCAGATTAGAGTCCGCACACTTAACCACTACACCAAACTACACCAAGCTGGACACCCTCCTTATGTTTACTGCTCCAACACATTATATGGAAAGTCCATTATTCAAGAAATTTATCCACAAACAAGCTTAATGAGTATTCATAACATGTTAATTTAGTCAAGAATGCTGACCCCTGGTTTTAACAGTCCCATGCAAGCAGCAAAAACACCTTCAGGTTTATCAAGACCCTAGTGGGCTACCGTACATGGATGGAAGAGAGATTTCTCTCGTGCTCCGCTTCCGAAGGCAGTTTGGGAGGGAGGTGGGGGGATCCTGCCTCCAGGCGGGGGATGCTCACCGGATGCCTCTCCCCAATTAGCGAAGTGCTGACACTTGGAGAGCTGCTTGCAGTCTTTTGGCGGGGGGGGGGGGGAGGCACAGCTCAGCGCCCCTTCCAGGGCCCAGCACTCTAGGCGAATGCCTAGTTCGCCTAGTGGGTGAGCCGGCCCTGCACCTGAAGAGCACAATTTATCATAACGCAAAATCACACATGCCCTGATGTGGATAGCCCATACTAGCCTATCTCATCAGATCTCAGAAGTTAAGCAGGGTTGGCCTTGGCGACTATTTAGATGGGAGGACATCCAAGGAAGACCAAGGTTGCTATGCAAGGGCGGGCAGCCCTCAGCAAAGAGAGAAATTTGTCACAAAAGTCGACCCAAGTGTTGAAAGGGAGCTTAGAGCCAGCATAGACAATCAGATCACGATGGGAAGAACCACCTCTGTTGAAAGCGGGAAGTGCTGTCAAGTCGCAGTGACATATGGTGACCCTGCAGGGTTTTCAAGGCAAGGGACACTCAGAGGTGGTTTGCCATTGCCTGCCTCTGCATCGTGGCCCTGGTATTCCTTGGAGGTCTCCCCTGTCCACTTACTAACTGGGACCGACCCTGCTTAGGTTTTGAGATCATGTTCAACTGTGCTGTCCAAGTCAGGCAACTTCTGCTAGAATTTTTTATTCGGCTCTAAAAATTACAACATCAGAACCTGTTCTGCAGGATCTCCAGCCATAATTCAAGAGCAAGCGCTGTCAGGTCACAAGACGCATCGATGGTATTGCATCAGCTTTGACAAAAAGCATTCCCCGTTTCAATATTTTATAGGATTGGATCATTTTCCTGCCCTGTCAGTGAAAACGCAGCCCCTGAACTAAGGGTACCTTTCAGTATTCTGGGCCTGCCCTGTGCTACATTTACTGGGCCACCGATTTCAGTGGTAAGATCTGCTCTTATTGTCCCATATGGATTTAATCAACATAGAGCCCACCAGCCCCCAGCTCTCCCCTCAGATGGCCAGGAAAAGCCAAGAGCTTGGAAAATAGCCCAGTTGGAGGGTGGGGCAATGGAGGCATCGCCCCAGCCAATAGGAGAAAGGCACAGTCACTGGCACATCTCAGGTCCCTGACAGGCAGCCCAGCAACCAATTTGTGCCAGAACCCCAATCAGTACTCCAAATCTCAATAAAGTGGGATGATCCCATTTGCCAAAGGAATGCATTATTTTAAAGAGTTGAATGTATACCCCGCTCTTCACTTGGAGTCTCAGAGTGGCTTACAATCTCCTTTCCCTTCCTCTCCCCACAACAGATACCCTCTGAGGTAGGTGGAGCTGAGAGAACTCTGAGAGAACTGCTCTTCAGAGAACTGCTCTGAGAGAACTGTGACTGATCCAAAGTCACCCAGCTGGCTGCATGTGGAGGAGTGGGGAATCAAACCCGGTTCTCCCAGATTAGAGTCCGCCACTCTTAACCACTACACCAAACTGGCTCCTCAGGTGAATCTGATAGCATTTTATCTTTTAGTTTGCAAGAAATCATAGTGCTCTATTAAGTTCTGATTTTTTTTTAAAAAATACTATGTTTATTCTTCCAAGACACTGATACAGGGTGCAAGAAGGAAGGGGGTCCTACAGGGTGCAAGAAGGAAGGGGGTCCTCTCAAATTATCAGTTAGCCTTCGGGCTTCTTGGAGCTTTAGGACCCCCATATACTTGCACTCAAACAGCTTCAATCTTCACAGGATGTCTGAAACAGACACATCCTGGGGCCAAGGAACAGGGCGAGAGTAGACAAGAGCAAGGCCTCAATTTCTTTCATCCGGAGCTAAGTCAGAATGGTCTACATTATAGCGATAAAAATCCTTTATATGAGCAGTTCTCTTCTGGGACAGCCTTTGATATTGTAGCTCAAGGGTTCCCAATGTAGTGCCTTTCCTGACGCCCACCCAGTCTTTTTAGAAAGTGGGCAAGGTCCCAGCAGGGTTTTATACCCAGCAGGATTTCCGACTGGCCACTGGGGATCTGACCGGCTGTGCAGATTTTTAAAAATGTTGCTTTGGCAGCAGCTGCCACCACGACACAAATATCTGCAGTGTGTGACTGAAGGTAATCTGTGTGAATCAAAAGAAAACCCCAGTACGTTCATTTAAAAAGGCATCCTGTCAAACAGATCTCCTGCCTGAAATATTGAGTTACTATGAGAGTTATGCATAACCTAACACCCTGGCATTCTGTGGATGGCTCCGCCTCCTCTGGCAGCTATTCCGTAGTGGCACCCACCACCCTGTGGCAGAATTCCAAGGTGCCTGCATGCTCAAAAAGGCGGAGGATCCCCTGTTCTAGCACCCAAACAAGGGCTGGTTATGCGCCCCTCTTCCCTTCTCTTATGTGCCCAATGCTGGGGCCATGGGTTAAAAAAAACACACTGTAGATGCTTAGCGATGACAACCCCGTTGCCCAGTTTCCTCACTCATACAAAGTCATATTTCAATAAGCTTTCAGCCATAGACTGTACACAAGTCGAGTGCCACCACATTCAATTACCAACACCAGGCAAAAAGGAAGAGCACCACGGGTGGTGGTGGTGGTGGTGGCACAAAACAGATCCCGGATGCTCTCATGATCTGCAAGTGGTGATTTTCACTTGGGCACTGGAACTCAGGGCGATGTCTAGTTCTAATATTTTTTAAAAGCTTTATTTTCTTCCTATCGCACCCAAAATGGCAGCTAGTCCAGAACTAAGAAGGAACCGCACTGGAGAACCGATTGTTCGGAGCCTCCACTGAAGCTGCCACCTAGGACAGAATATGTACTATCTGTGCGGGTACCTGTAACCTGTTGCGAAATCCCTCTGTGTTCAAGACACAAAACCCAGTTACAGGACCAAAAGCTTCCCTACCAGTACGAAATGCCCAAAAAGGTTGGTTTCAAAGACTTCCTGCAGGCCGTCTGGAGTGACACGGTCCTCTTGACTCATCAGCCCTTCTGCCGTGGTCAGCATCCGATAGGCTCTCCTGGAAACAGAACAAGAAGTGGCAGGATATTCTGCAGAAGCGGGAAGACATCTGCCTTTAAGAAGCACCATTGTCCCTATTCTTACCCTAAGTGTGAGTGGTAAGTGGAGGTAAGAAGGGGAAATGCCAATCTTTAATTGTTTCTGTTTGACCCATTCTAGAGCGGTCGTTCTTACGCTACAGCGTCGAGGCCAATTTTTCAGTGGCTTCTCAAGATCACAAGAAAAATATAGGGAAGTGCCTGGAATTTCTGGGATGTTTCTATGATATGCTGAAGAAACATCCTGTTTTGTTTTTAATTAGACTGTAAGGCTTTCGTGCCTTGCTTGTGGGATCCCTGGGAGGCATATGGCTGGCTACTGGGGGAACAGATTCCTCCACTTGAGCCCTTGCTTCAGCCCAGCACATGTCTATTCTTTGCCTACTTGTGTTGCTAAAGACAGAAAACTAAGAACTCCCTGGCTGCATGCGTGGTTTTTCACGGAATCACAGACACACAGAAGATGGATGAAGACAAAGAAGAAGAGATTGGATTTATACCCCGCCCTTCACTTGGAGTCTCAGAGCGGCTTACAATCTCCTTTCCCTTTCCCTGCCCACAACAGACACCCTGTGAGATAGGTGGGGCTGAGAAAACGCTTCAAGAACTGCTCGAGAGAACAGCTCGTGACTGACACAAGGTCAATCCAGCAGCTGTATGTGGAAGAGTGGGGAATCAAACCCCATTCTCCCAGTTTATAGGGTCCATGCTCTTAACCACTGCACCAAACTGGACGTAATACCCAGGGGTAGTAAACTGCACGTAATTCCATGCTCTTAACCACTGCACCAAACTGGACATAATTCCTGCAGGTAGTAAAGAGCCTAGGGGTCATTTCCTCCGGCAGTAAAAAGCCCAGGGGGTGGGCACATGCAACAAGCCCCACCCCCTGCTCCCAGCAGCCCTCAGTCAGAGCAAGAAGCAGCCAGGTAAGTTGCAAAGCCCCCCTCCGGGGCCCCGGTCCAAAACAGTCCAGTGGGACCTTTAAGACCAAGTTTTATTCAGGTACAAGCTCTCCCTCCTCTGCGAGGACAGATCTGCACGTTCCCCCAATAGCTAGCAATCCAAAACAGTCCAGTGGAGCCTGAGCGGTGGGTGCTGCCTTCTGACACACTTCTGATGATGTCAGGGGGTGTAGCATATGCAAATTAGTTATGCTAATTAGTTATGCTAATGAGCTCCTGCACCTCTGTTTCTACGAAATGACCCCTGGTAATACCTGAGTTTCAACCTGGAAGTTTCATGTAACCACGAAGTCACATTGTGGGTGTAAAACAGCAAACTAGAATGACAGTCTGCAATTCAACAATATTTAATAGCCACTGTTCTAGATCGGGGGGTTCCTAAACAATCAGGCCCCAGACTTTTGGGAGGGTGGGGTAATGGTCATGTAAAGAGGCTGCAGGAAACAGGGGGACTACCTGGTAGAACAGACAATGGTGGCAGGCTGGAAGGCAGCCTTGATACAAGTTTCAATGAGGTGACATGGGGAGGCAATCATCCATGCTGCGGCCAGAGATATCTAAGGGCTGCAGCCGCTTTGGGTGAGCAGTAAGTTACTCAGTGGTAAAACAGGAGAGAGAAAAAAACATGCCTCGTAGGGCTTGTCACCAGGGAAAACAAAGATGAGGATTGTAAACCATTTTTATGCCAGTTAAGTATGGTTGCATAAAACCAAAGGCCAAAGCTGTTCCCGTGTCACATATACGAAGCAGTGCAAGCCCGGCAAAAGGAAACTTTTGTTCCAGTTGAAGATGTGCCATCACTGAAGCTAAGCAGGCTTTGACTGGTTAGAACTTGGATGGGAGACCACCTGGGCATGCCACATATGATTCTTTGAACCCCTCATAGGAAGGGCAGAATACAAGGCTAAACAAAAATGACCAGTGGTTAGGGCACAGGCTAGTTCTCTCCTGGTATGTTCCCCAAAGAGCCTTGAGCCCTATAGATCAACATCT
This sequence comes from Gekko japonicus, assembly GCF_001447785.1. Classification (NCBI taxonomy): domain Eukaryota; kingdom Metazoa; phylum Chordata; class Lepidosauria; order Squamata; family Gekkonidae; genus Gekko; species Gekko japonicus. Next base: position 979,236 of record NW_015174281.1, on the reverse strand, counting down.
TCTGGAGATCCCCGGTCCAAAAGGTACTGCCTAGCCTCAACCAGAGCCTTTTCAGCTCTGGCACCGGCCTGGTGGAACACTCTCCCGAGTGAGATCCGGCCCCTGCAGGATTTAATACACTTCCACAGGGCCTATAAAATGGAGATGTTTCATCAAGGCAGCAGAAGTTCATCTGGATTGGCCTCCCCTGCTCTGTCATACTTTGTTATGTTCCATCTTGTTTCATCTCTTTTGTCTACCCACTTGCCTCAGTATTAGTTAACATCTACTGTTGCATCCATGTAGAACCTGTGGGAATGGAAGCATTAATCTGTATTACTGACCGCCATCTTATTGTTTAACAGCTGATAGATGTTCATAGTGTTTGAGATTATTTTATATTTAGATTCATAGTTGTTATACTTATATCTACATTGTTGTAACCCGCCCTGAGCCTTGCTGTGCAGGGAAGGGTGGGTTAGAAATCAAATCAATCAATAATAGTTCTGGGAGCCACTTTTAGGCCTGTCCCTGTGAGTCCAACAACCAAATGCACAGTGGAGGTCTAACAAGGAAAATAAAAGGTAAGACATGGACAGAACGCAGATTATAATACTAGTCAGCAGCGTGATGTAACAGAGTGTCAGGCTAGGATCTGGGAGACCCAGGTTCAAATCCCCACTCTGACATCGACGTCTCCTGGGTGGCCTTGGGGCAGTCACACACTCTCAACCTAACCTACCTCAGAGGGTTGTTGTGAGGATAAAATGGAGGAGAGGAGAAGGATGAAAGCCACTTCAGGTTCCCATGGGGGAGGAAAGTGGGGTACAAATGAAATAAATACATAGATAAAATCATGTCTGCTCATGTTTGTCCCGCATATCTGGAGCTCAATGTGCAAACTGCTGACTTTAAGAAGGATGAACTGGAAAAAGAAGCCAAAGAGGTACAGAACGGACTTCATGAAAGGAAAGAATTCACACTTCTCAGCTTGGATCATTGAGAAAGGAGACAACATCTTAAACAGCAGGGGTAGCTGAAATACAAAGAGCTCCCGCTGTCCTTCAGAGCTGTGTATAAGGATGAACTGGGGCAAGAGCAGATGGTTACACCATAAGAAAGCTGCACCTATTGGGAGGGGCACAGAAGCCAAGGGAGATCAGGGAAGGGCAAGAATGCAAGACCTTGAAAGCAAGGAGCAAGTTCACAATGAATGCGATACGGAAAAAGGAGACAGTGAAAAGGAGAGGGGGAAATATGATGCCAGAATTGTTCCAAATACTGATATTGTAACAGGAGTGCAACATGTCTGGCAAATGAAGTTTGGCATTTGCCTAACAGTTTTCCTACACCTTCAGCTGCAGCAACTTTGGAAGAAAGAAAAAAACCCATTGCAACAATTAGATTACTTCCAGCTCTTATTGTGCGCCAGCTAAGCATACTGTGAACATCCAACACAAAGCAATTTTTCCTAACTTTCTTCCCTACTGAGGCTCAAAATTAGAGTGTACCGATAGTCTCTTGCATTTAAGGCTCATGGCCATCTGGGGCTGCTGCTCTTGGACGACAGAGTGGGATGTGCAAAGAGTGGGAGAGAAGTTATATTTGTCCAGCAAGGTACGTCCTGGATCCATGGGAGAAACTGTACAGTCAGACTCTCCCAAAAGGAAAGCCAGAAAAGGCTCCAAAGGGCTACAGATAAATGCGCCCCCTCTCTTTTCCTGCCTTCCAACCAACCATTCACCAACCATGGCTTTATTCTTTCTTCAAGCCATATCTATAAGTCACTCATCCTGTCACCTAATGGGTTAGTTCGGAAAAACTCACTGAACTGAACTGGCAACTTCCACCAATCCTCCCTTCCCACTGCGGGCGTACCCCTTCGTGCTGTCTCCCAGGGAACCCTGTCCCCCAGGAGCAGCACTGTAAGGAAAATCAGTGGGCTTCAATGGAAGAGGAGACTGAGAAGTTCTGCAAAGTGCCACTGATGGAAAACTGAGTCTGGGTCTCGGCATGTGGATGCAGGGCAGCATTCCACAGGTGCAAAAACTTCCACCTGCAGAGTATGACATTAGGCTCCTCCCTCCCATGACAGCCCCCTGAAATCCTGCTTCAAGGGAGGATTTCCCAGGAGCAGGATTTCGGGGGCATTTTGGGCTCCCATGGAACAGAGAGCCAAGCAAGTCACTCTCCAAGAGCAGAAGTCTTTGCACCCACACAGGGCCGGCTCGAGGTGTTTCTGCGCCCTAGGCGAGGCTGCCTTGTGGTGCAGAGGCCAACCTCCCGGTGGGGCCTGAAGACCTCTGGAGCCAGCCACCCTTTTGCTACCACCGCCGCCACCTCCCCACCTCCCGCAGCTGTCAGACCCAGCGAGCACGCCCCACATGTTCCTGCAGCGCCCTCCAAGATAGAAGAGAGATTTCTCTCCGAAGGCAGTTTGGGAGGGAGGTGGGGGGGATCCTTTCTCCAGGCGGGGGATGCTCATCGGATGCCTCTCCCCAATTAGCGAAGTGCTGACACTTGGAGAGCTGCTTGCGGGCTTTTGGTGGCGGGGGGGGAGGCACAGCTCAGGGCCCCATCCAGGGCCCAGCACTCTAGGCGAATGCCTAGTTCGCCTAGTGGGTGAGCCGGCCCTGCACCCACAGAAATACTGTGCTGGGTCCAGGACAACACATTATATGTTTGGAAAACAATAATAAACACTGGTTCCTAAATACAGCTAGCACTTTCATCCTGCAATATGCTTGATCAAACACTGGGTTTGATCTTAACTGGGGAGAGAGGAAGGATGGGACCCATCCTAATAAATGAAGTTAACTGGGAGAGGGAAACGACAGTGAATCCAGGCTACGCTCTGATCCGCTAATATTTTTATCTTCATATCATGAAATGCAGCTCTGAAACAGCGAGGTCTTGAAATGTACTTTATATTCAAAATAAACTTTGACGTTCTTAGAACTCTAGCAGGGTAACATGCAAGAAAGGAAGCAGAAGAGCAAGACAACAGCCTCTTTCTTCGCAGTAGAAAGAGTCAAAATTGTGTCAGTCTGTCTCAGAGGAAGGAGATCCATGAGAGTTAGATGGGCTCAGGTTTGTAACATAGGCAGTGATGAAGACCACATCTATTTCACTCGGCCACCCAAAGCAATCTCCTAGACAATGGAACGTCCATTCATCCCTTCCCTTCACAAAGCCAGGCAGAGAATCAAGATGCGTTAGTGAGCTGGATGTGCTATACCTGGAGAAGAGGCCATGCACAAAAGCTGAGAAGCTGATACGTGGATTTACCATGATCCCAGCATTCAAGAAGAGATAATCTACATGCTGAAACCTGCAAAACAGAATTAATTATTGTCAGTTACTGCCAGAAGAGAAGGACAGTCTTGAGCACTTGCTACACAGAACTGGTCATACAAAATACATGTGTTAGGACCTGAATTCTGGGTCAACTGACCACCATCTTACTTTGGCAGCCAGTTGATGCAGTTCGCATTGTCATTCGATGCTGTTTGTACAAGACAGATTCAGGCTGCAGGTTTCACAGCCTCCCAACATATACAAAACTGGCATACTAGGAAAAAACTGGGGCGAACAGTTTCCTTTAATATGGTAGTTTTATGTGTGCAAGAATATACAACCCCACCTCAACCTGGAGCCTGAAGAGGTATAGACCAGGAAAATCTTTGATGCTCTGGACTCTGGGTCATCGTGCATTACAGGAAGACTGCTTAGGAAAGAACTGGTTATGACACAGTCCAGTGCTGCAAAGACAAGTTCCTAACTTCTCCCCCTCCAGTTACAGCCCTCCAATTACATCTCACTATTCACAGGTGGCAGGGTGTTTGCTACCACTTGATCACACTGGCCACAAAGTGTAGGTTCATCATGCGGCAATGAAGACCAAAACATACAGCATGGTAACTTCCTCCCCTGGCTCTGTCAAGCCATCCTTTTCAATAGGTGACAAGGAGGCACAGGCAGGCTTTAAAGTTCACGCTGACCAGGTGAGTACCTTGAATTCAAAATGTCTGGAGATGGAGAAAGAAGGGGGAGATTTAGCCTATCTACGTATTTTACCTTTGCTGATCAGAGCTAGGATTCAAAAAAGGATTGGGAGAGATAACTTCTGTGCCTTTTAACCAGGCGTCTAGCTCCGACTAACAAAGTAAGAACGAAGCAAACCTCTTGAAACAGTAATACTTCTTGGTAAGATTTTTAGCTTTTTATTGGAAATACAAAGTTTGGATTCAAACTTAACAAAAACTTTTCACTGAGCAAGTTGTCGATGCTTTTATTGCCTAATCCATTTACTTCAAAGTAAACCCCACTGAATTCGAAAGAGCTAGCTCCCAGGTAAGCACGCAGAGAAGAGAGGTCTTGGAAGAATACAGGGAAGGTCTGTACCAGAAACCCTTATAATTGAAATTTTAAAAGAAAATTATTCTACTTTTTAATAATAAAAGCATTTGCACTCATGAAACATTAAAACAGTAACAATCCATGAAAATTAGCTCAGCATATTCTTGCCAAATGATGGGTTCTCTCCTGAAGCAAATTTATATCTGCTTGTACTGGCATTATTTCTGGCAATGGTTCTTGAATTGTGGGTTGGGACCCGGAAGTGGGTCATAGGGCCAGGAGGATGGAAGTAGAACAGAGAGAGCTGGGAAAAGAAATAGTAAATTTGGTTTTGCCTACGCTTCATATATGAAATGGCCATAAAATACAGCACGCTGCTCAGTAATGCAATATACTTGTAAACACTTAAAATGAAAAACATGAACTTGTTTAGTATCAACCAATGCGAGATTCTTGTATTTTATACCAGAGAGTGAAAAAACTAGTGTGGATTTACTCTACTTTTTGGGACCCACTTGCAAAGCAAGTTTAGATGTAGACTCCACTTTAGAAAGTTTGGAAGGAACTGACACCTGTCACAACAGTTGACACAACATCTGACACAACAGTTGACAGTCGAGATCCACCTTTGTAACCCTAAGGGGCCAAAGTGAAAGATCTTACATGCCAAAAAGCTGAGGCGGCTGAGAAAGAGAGAAGAAACCGAAGACGCCTCCGGCCTGTTCCTTCCCCTCACCTCTGTTTCTCTGCAGTGCCATGGTCCTACGGCCTGATAAGTGATATTATGAATTAGGTTTTATTATGATGTTACTCTGTGATGTTACTCTGCAATTTTAATTTTACTCTGCATGATTTTTTATTTAGATTACTGTATCTTTATTTATATGCCAATAAAAGGCTTTGGATGAATGGACATGCCAAAAATTTGGTTCCGTCATGAATGTTGATTGAAAAGTAAACCTCAGAATAACTTTTCCAACCTCTGTGCAGGAAACAATGTATCTTTTAAGAACTGGGCTGGAAAAGTAGATTCTTGCCTATGGAAACTTATGGCACAAAACAAATGTTCAGTTTTCAAAGAGCTACAGGCAAGTGTAATGCTATTCGATGGTTCGGGGGGAAATGCACACGTGCAGGGGGGAGAGAAAGATCAATCTTAAAAATGGGAAAGAAAAAAACGTCAAAAGCCACAAAATATAAGCATTCATGGCTTCTTTAAACAAAATAAAACCTGAGGTTACATTTCTGTAGGATGAAACTGCCTGTGTTTGGATAAATACCTATGGTAACTGCTGCAAGGTAAGACTGAACTTCCTTGCTGACTAGTTGAAAACGGCAGCTGGTTACAACTCTTGCTACAACCTGCGGATTCCTGAGAAGGATGGAACTAGACTTTGGTTATGGGCCTGGGTATAGGTTGTCCGGCTGCCCACACATTCTGGAGATAGCATTATTTCACATGGTTAAATCCATCCCCTGGCAAACCAACTCGTGTTCCCAAAGAAGAGCCCCTGAGAAGGACTATCAGAACATCTGAACAGCGATGCTATAGACTGCCTGTTAAGAACTGTCTTTGGATTTGTCCCGTCATCTTGGGGTTTTAGAGTTCTGATTATCACTGAGCAATTTATGTGATTTAGAACTGGGTTTCTTTTAAATTGTATAGTATGTTTTAAATTATGGATATATTGTTGTTTTACTGTAGCAAGTTTATCTTGCCTTGTGAGCCGCCCTGAGCCCTACGGGGGAGGGCGGGGTATAAATTTGATAAATAAATAAGAACTTCTTATCTGCTGGCATAAGTATCTAGCTCCACCTTAAAAGGCTTTAAGTATCACACTGTTGCATCAGACCAGTATGGCTATACTCACAGAATTCTGCAACATGGACAGGGGCTGGAAAACTACATGGGAGAACCGTTTTGTGAAAGTAAGATGAGTTAAGGAAATGACTCCTTACGGAAAGCCACAGGGAGCCCCATGCAAATTGTCCCCACTCTCCCACGCACCTCTTCTTGATCTCTTTGGCTGCACTGAGGACTGATTCCACACTGCCGACGTCTACTTGAACAATGCTGACGTCTGCATGGGGAAAGTAGGACAGCAGCTTCTTACGGGTGGCATTGGCCTTCTCCATATTCCTGCAGGCAAGACACAGATGGAGGCTGGCATCTTCCTGGAGAAGGCGCTCACACAAGGCAGAACCAATTCCGCTGCAACAGAAAAGAATAATGAGGTGTGCTATCAAACTTATGGATCAGCTGCTTACAGGAACAGCCTGAACTATATTGGGAGCCCTTTCAAACTGCTCACTCCTTTTACAAAGAGCCCACGGAAAGAGCTACAAGATATGCTATCAGGTTTATGAATTAAGGGTTTACAAGAACCACCTCACCACCAGCAAGCCCTTGGACTTATGCTAGAAGAGCCAGGGCAACTCACACTCATTACAGAAAACTCCCTGGCAACCCATATACATTCTTCAGGAAAATGTCACCCTGGGATAAAAGGTGGGCTAGAAAGTGAAACTTCCTTATGATGGAAGAAAGCTTGAGTCCAGTGGCACCTTTAAGACCAACCAAGTTTCATTCAAGGTATGACCTTTCATGTGCATGCACACGTCCTCAGATACAGTGTGCATGCACATGAAAGGTCGTACCTTGAATAAAAAATTGTTGGTCTTAAAGGTGCCATCGACTCAAACTTCGTTCTGCTGCTTCAGACCAACATGGCTACCCACCTGGATCTTCCTTATGATAGGTAACAGTCACCTATTCCTTTTGTAACTCTATACTTATCATTGCAGAAACTTCCACACAATCCTGGTTCAAGCACCCCTCTTTTTTTGGAGAAGACTGGAGACCTTGTATGCCAGGAAGAGAAGGTCTTAATCTGGAGCAATGGGAGGAGTTGAATGCAAGGGAAATAAGAAGAAGAAGAGAAGAGATTGGATTTATACCCCGCCCTTCACTTGGAGTCTCAGAGCGGCTTACAAACTCCTTTCCCTTCCCCTCCCCACAACAGACACCCTGTGAGGTGGGTGGGGCTGAGAGAACTTGAACACAAACTGCTCTTTTTCAAGGACAGCTGTGCCAGAGCTTGTGACTGACCCAAGGTCACATCAGCAGGGGCAAGTGGAGGAGTGGGGAATCAAACCCAGTTCTCCCAGATTAGAGTCTGCACACTTAACCACTACACCAAACTGGCCCTCATGGACCTCTATGGCACTGCCATGCTGGGTTATTGAGAAGACTCGGTGATCTGGCTCCAACAGGGGAGGAGAGAAGAATGTAAGCAATGGGCAAACTGAAGGCAGGAAAACAGCAGAGAAACTGCCCTCAGAGGTAGTTCTCTTGCCCTAGTTTCTACAGGCTCCCCTAAAGAATACAGGAGAATGGATGACAGAAATTCCTGATGATTTTGTCTTGAGACACACATCTGACCTCACCTGGTCTACTCAGTGCTTTCAGTCTTTCTGGAATGAATGCCCATTCAAAGGTAGTTATGAGAGGCTGCTTTTTGCACCTTCCCTACTTTGCTCTTGCTCCCTTGTTAAAATACATATAATCCCTTATATTTTATTGGAGTGCCCTCTAAATTCTAATCTAAGATGCCATTTTATTCTACCATGGCTGGTGAATTTCAACGATTTGAATTCAAGCAGAACGGTCCCTTTCCTACTCTCAGATCAAAGTCCTAATATAACCTTAGAATCATAGAGTTGGAAGGGACCTCCAGGGTCAATCTAGTCTAACCCCCTGTACAACTCAGGAAATTCACAAATACCTCCCCCCACACCCCCAGTGACCCCTGCACATGCCCAGAACATGACAAAAAACCCTCCACGATCCCTGGCCAAGCTGGCATGGAGAAAAATTGCTTCCTCCTGACCCATCACGCATGCTGTAGCCAACAAACAGCACTCAAAGATGAAAAACCACACAGATTGTTTGGGGAAGGGGATTTGTTACCTACCTCGGATGTTCCAAAAAAATATTCCTTTTGTCTTTTGGGAAATAAACAGAGATTATAAATGTAATTTCAGATTGTTATACCATTCAAGGAATTGAGTCAGAGCTTTTATTGGAGAAAGGAAAGAAATTAAGCACAGGTGAAAGGCATCAGTAAGAAAGATTAGAACCCACACTGCCCAATCCATACACATTCGCTTGCTAGCAACTGTTAACGTTTGGCTCAAAGACTTACACTCAAGCAAGCACACAAAGAATCCAACTGCAAATTATGTTTTGTAGAGGGTTTGATTTCAAACTTTCAAATGTCTTTTTTTTAAAGAAGTTTTGTAGAGGGTTTGATTTCAAACTTTCAAATGTCTTTTTTTAAAAAAAGAAGTTTAAAAAGTGCTTAGTTTTGAAACAGGCAGACCACTGAATTTTAGCAGGTATACCCACCCCAAATATCCCATTCGCCAAAACTAATTTTCTAAACATTGCCAGAAAAGAGTCAGTGATCCAGAATCATCCTCTTCCCCCAAACAGGCAATTCCAGCCCACTCTTGATCTCTTAATCTTACCTAGTTTGAAGTTTTGAACCAGCAGGTTCCATTTAGCTATTGCAGATAATAGCTGTCAGTTTATAGAGTTCAATGACCCTTGAAAGACTGGCAGTCATACCACATCACGTGCCACAGATTTTGTCTTTCTTTCGCCTGCCCTGAACTTAATTTTACTAGGTGAACCTAAGCTCTAGTTTTGTGATAAGGAGACAAAATTCTCCCTATGCTACGCAGAACCACTTTAGAAATCTATTTTTCTAAACAAAAAAGGTCCAGACACTTTAGCCTCTTTTTCACGCATACCAAAGGTGACCCTCCAGTACCTTTTCCAGTGCTACGATATCTTTATTGAAATAAGATGACACGACAGAATTGTACATGGCATTCCACATGCAGCTGCACCACTAATTTGATACTGGTAGTTTTATTTTCAGTGATGTACAGATAGAGATTAGAGGCTGAGTTTCAAACAACAACCCTTTTCTCTAAGCGTTGGATTCAGACTACATTGGCAATACCTATTAGTTCCTGTTTCCCCTTGTAGACCCCCATGTCATTCTTCAGGTCCCCCCATCCCGCAGGAATAGTGGTGCACACAGATGAGTGAGCTGCGGGAGGAGTTCTATTCCGCTGATGTAAAATTTAGACAGGATCCATCCAGTGTTCCCTCTAAGCTGAGTTAGTGTGAGCTAGCTCACCGTTTTTTACCCTCTAGCTCAGGAAGGATGGCTCCAGAGCAAACTAATTTATACAGCAGCCAAATCGCTCGCTCACAGCTTTAATACCAGTAGCTCACAAAGTAGAATTTTTGCTCGCAAGACTCCAAAGCTTAGAGGGAACATTGGATCCAATCCTAAGCATCAAAATAGACAATTATCAAAATAACATCACTGAATCCTAGCAATCGCATTTGATTCTGCTGAATATCTTAGCAAATCCATAACACAGCTAATATGATACAGATATAATACTGATTTCAAAAACTTTCCCCAATCTAAATTTAAAAGCAGCAGAACAAAGTTAACATAAAAACATAAGAGAAGCCAATGTGTGTGTCGAAGACCTGTGAGAAGGGTTGCCAACCTCCAGGTGGAGCCTGGAGATCTCCTGGAATTGCAGCTGATCTCAAAATAACAGAGTTAAGAACATAAGAACATAAGAGAAGCCAATGTTGGATCAGGCCAATGGCCCATCTAGTCCAACACTTTGTCACACAGTGGCCAAAAATACCAGGTGCCATCAGGAGGTCCACCAGTGGGTCCAGGACACTAGAAGCCCACCCACTGTTGCCCCCCCCCAGCACCCAAGTTCGAGTCCAGTGGCACCTTTAGGACCCACAATGTTTTATTCACATTATAAGCTTTCGTGTACAAGCACACTTCCTCAGATACAGTGGATCAGAACCTTTTCAACCATTACTTATACTGTGTGGGGGTTTGACACAGTTTGACCTCTCCCCAAACCTCCTTAACACAAACGGGCCTCTCTCTACCACTGACACACACAGCACTGATAATTGGTTCAGGATACGAGAAGAGCTCCCTCTATAAGGAAAGACACGTAGGCCAGGGATAAGCAACTGTCAGCATAAGAGCCAAACCATAGCTTGCCAAACTATTGTGCCTGGCACACAGGACCAGTTTCACACCTATGTAGATAAACTTGCAGGAGCTTGGGGCACAGTGGGCAAAAAAAAATCTCATTTCCAAAGAGGCAGCATTCGGCTGCTTAATCAGGTACAAATCTGCTTCTGCTGTCTACCATGTTGGCCAATGCAAAAGTAATAATATAACTCAGAGACATGTATTAAGGGGAGAAAGTTTAATATTAACGATATTTAATTTTAAAAAATCTATACACATTTTAGGCTGTACTTAGAATAGGGAGGCGCTGCCTCCCCTCCCCCCCCCCATCTTCCTAGAACGTCATCCTTCTCCAAAGTCTCCACTTGCATTTGTCCCCCAACACTTTCCAGCCACACCGGAGGAGGACTCCCAAAAGAACACAGTAAGCACGGTCAAGCCAGAGACAAACACTGGAGAGACTGCGAAACACATGCGTGATGCTGCCGATGGAAGCCAGCGGGATTCAGACGTGCTTGCGACTCGTGTTAGGAACTTGCATTCATACATTACGCTTGGCTGACTCGTATCAGACGCCCACATACTTTTTCACTCAAAGCCAGGCAAGCGCTTCCCCCACCCCTTCCCGGCACCGCCTCATACTCCCTCCTTACCTGCTGGCGCCAGTGACCACCGCGACCCTCTGCATGGCGCTACCGGCAAGAGCTGAATGAATGAATGAAGGCGAGACTGCAGACCCGCCGCTGACTATAGGAACGGCATGGAGGTCCCGCCCCCGAGGTGGTGAGACCACGCCCCAAACCCCCCTCACCAACAACCAGTTACCGAACACATGGAAGCACCGCCCCCATTCGAGCAGGGCTATGCCCGAGTCGGCACCGTACCGTGGCCTGGGCGCCGCACCGAGCACAGTCAAACTCAAGCCACGCCCAATAAGAGAGCCGGTCTCGGCGCTAATGAGGGGAGCGTGGCGTGACTATAGCACGATGACAGGCAGGAGGCAAAGGGGGGAGGCTAGCCAATCGGGCGGGCCGTGAGCCTTCGGAGGGCGGGCTACTCCAGGTTCCCGTTCGTGGCGCTGCGGTCTTCTCATTGGCGGAGTGTCGCTAGCGTCACACATTCTACTACTGCTGCTAGATCAGCAAAATAGAGTTGCGGCCGGCTGTGTTGTCCCGCGCAAACTCCAGAACGAGAACCCTCCCAGTCCCTGGGAAGCTTCCAGGCATAGAGGACGACGACTAGCGCCTTTTAAAAGGAACTTTGGGGAAGAGGCAGGGGTATGCTGTCGGTTGTAATTCACAGCCATAGAGTGGAGTGCTGGAAGTTAAAGACCTGTGCTTTGCGTGCACGCACACCTTGCCTTGTCGTGACTTAGAGTCGTCATATTGCATGCCTTGATACAGGACGTACTAAGACTAAGGACAACGATTGCCCATAGGGAATACATGAGTGCCCATAGAGAATAATGGAGAGGAGGCTTGCCCAGAGGAGACACTGCAGTACATAATTGCCAATAGAGAATTCATAACTGCCCATAGGGAATAATGGAGTACATAATTGCCAATAGAGAATCCATAATGCCAATAGAGAATCCATGACTGCCCATAAGGAATAATGGAGGGAACGCTTGCCCATAGGGGATAATAGAGTACATAATTTCCAATAGAGAATTCATAACTGCCCATAGGGAATAATGGAGTACATAATTGCCAATAGAGAACCCATAATGCCAATAGAGAATCCATGACTGCCCATAAGGAATAATGGAGAGGACGCTTGCCCATAGGGGATAATGGAGTACATAATTTCCAATAGAGAATCCATGACTGCTCATAGGGACATAATTGCCAACAGAGAATCTATGATTGCCCAAAGGTCATTCCGGCACCCCCAGCTCTCATTAGGGGCTCTTAAAAAACTTATGGCCACCGCGGCTGTTGGCAGCCGCTGCAACGGCCACAGGGGGAGGGGCAAAATGTTTCCCCGCCTCCCTGAGCCTTGGGGTGGTGGCCTTGGACTTGTGGGGGCAAATTCTACCTCTCGCGTGGGATGTCCGCTTGAACATTACTCGCAAGAGGTCATTCTGGCTCCCCCAGCTCTCGTTAGGGGCTCTTTAAAAAGTTATGGCCGCCACGATTGTCGGCGGCCGCTGCAAGGACCACGGGGGGAGGGGCGAAAAGTTCCCCCCCCTCCCTGAGCCTTGTGGTGGTGGCCTTGGACTTGTGGGGGCAAATTCTACCTCTCGCGTGGGATGTCCGCTTGAACATTACTCGCAAGAGGTCATTCTGGCTCCCCCAGCTCTCGTTAGGGGCTCTTTAAAACGTTATGGCTGCCGCAGCTGTCAGCAGCCGCTGCAAGGGCTGCAGGGGGGGGGGCGAAACGTTCCCCCCCTCCCTGAGCCTTGTGGTGGTGGCCTTGGACTCGTGGGGGCAAATTCCACCAGCTCTTTAAAAAGTTATGGCTGCCCCGTGCTTTACATTATTCCCTATGGCAAGCGTAGTTTTCATTATTCCCTATGGGCAAGCCTCATGTCCATTATTCCCTACGGGCAAGCGTGGTGGCCATTATTCTCTATGGGCAAGCATGCTTTCCATTATTCTCTATGGGCAAGCGTATTTTCTATTATTTCCTATGGGCAAACTTGCTTTCCATTAATCTCTATGGGCAAGCGTGCTTTCCATTATTCCCTATGGGCAAGTGTGCTTTCTTTTATTCTCTATGGGCAAGCGTGGTTTCTATTATTTCCTATGGGCAAGCATGCTTTCCATTAATCCCTATGGGCTAGCATACTTTCCATTATTCCCTATGGGCATGAGTGGTGTCCATTATTCCCTATGGGCAAGCATAGTCTCCATTATTCCCTATGGGCAAGCATGGTTTCCATTATTCCCTATGGGGAAGCGTAGTTTCCATTATTCCCTATGGGCAAGCGTGGTTTCCATTATTCGCTATGGACAAGGATGCTCTCCAGTAGTTCCTATGGGGAAGCGTGTTCTCTCTTAATCCCAATGGCAAGCATTGGCTCCGTTTTCCCTATGGGGAAGTTTGGTCTGTATGATTCCCTTTGGGCAAGCGTGGACCCCAATATTCTCTGTAGGCAAGTGTGGTCTCCTTTATTTCCTATTGGCATGTGTGGTCTCCCTTATTCCCTCTGGACAAGCGTGGTTTCCCTTATTCCACACGTCCACATGTGTTCTCCCTTATTCATCGTGCGAAGCGTGGACTCCATTATACCGTATGGTCAGGTGTGCTCTGCTTTCCATTATTCCCTATGGGCAATCATGGATTCTCTATTGGCAATCATGGATTCTCTGTTTTACACAGTGTCCCCTCTGGGCAAGCCTACTCTCCATTACTCCCTATGGGCAATCATGAATTCTCTGTTGGCAATTATGTCTTTACGAGCGATCATGGATTGCATGATTGCCCATAGGGAATAATGAAGAGTAGACTTGCCTATAGGGGATAATGGAGTACATAACTGCCAATAGAGAATCCATAATTAAGAACATAAGAACATAAGAGACGCCAATGTTGGATCAGGCCAAAGGCCCATCCAGTCCAACACTCTGTGTCACACAGTGGCCAGAAATACCAGTGCCATCAGGAGGTCCACCAGTGGGGCCAGGACATTAGAAGCCCTCCCACTGTTGACCCCCCCAAGCACCAAGAAGACAGAGCATCACTTGCCCCGGAGTCCCTATCTATACCTTGTGGCTAATAGCCATTGATGGACCTCTGTTCCATATGCTTATCTAATTCCCTTTTGAAGCCGTCCATGCTTGTAGCCGCCGCCACTTCCTGTGGCAGTGAATTCCATGTGTTAATCACTCTTTGGGTGAAGAGGTACTTCCTTTTATCCATTCTAACCCGACCGCTCTGCAGTTTCATGGAGTGCCCACGAGTTCTTGTATTGTGAGAAAGGGAGAAAAGCACCTCTTTCTCTACCTGCTCTTTCCCATGCATCATCTTATAAACCTCGATCATGTCACCCCTCAGTCGTCGTTTCTCCAAGCTAAAGAGCCCTAAGCGCTTTAACCTTTCCTCATAGGGAAAGTGTTCCAACCCTTTTATCATTCGAGTTGCCAATAGAGAATCCAGGATTGCCCATAGGAAATAATAGAGAGTAGGCTTGCCCAGAGGGAATAGTGCAGTCCATATTTGCCAATAGAGAATCCATAATTGCCAATAGAGAATCCATGACTGCCCATAAGGAATAATGGAGAGGATGCTTGCCCATAGGGGATAATGGAGTACAATAGAACTGCCAATAGAGAATCCATTATTGCCCCTAGGGACATAATTGCCAATAGAGATTCTCTATTGGCACTCATGTATTGCCTATGGGCAATCGCTTGTCCTTAGTTTTAGTACGTCCCCCTTGATAGGGCGAGAGAAAACCATCAGCACTGGCAATTTGATAGCAGTACCGATAATGCGGATGGTTAGAATTTTGGAGCTACATAATGGTTATTTTGGAATGGTACCACTCCCCCCACACACACTTTATATCTGGTTGCCGGAGCAGGACTCTGGTTACGTTCTTAGAGTAACGCGGAGTGTTTTTTGTAACTCTTTTACTCACACACCAAGGACATCGGGAAACGTTTCATAGACGCTTTATCCAAGCTTTATCATATGTGGTAGATAGCAGCGTCGTTCTGTTGCACAGTCTTAGGATTCTCACACATTCTTGGGTTCCTCCTCCTTGCGCTGATTTGTTCACCCCAGTCCCAGTGTCTGTTAACTGTTACTGTGAGCAACCTGGGTGGAAGCAGACCCATGACTCCCAGACTGAGGAGGTGGGTTGTCACAAGAGAAGGGCTGCTCAGTTAGTGATACGACTTCACGGGCTAGTGGTTAGACGGCTGTACTAGAATGTGGAGAATCCCCACTCAGCCAGGAAGGCTATGGGTTGACCCTTAAGCTAGCTAGGCAACTTTCTCTAAGACTAGCCTACCCCACAGGGTTGGTGTGCAGATAAAACGGAAGGGCAGAAAACATGGGTTCTGCCTTCAGCTGGTTGTACCGTGTAGCGTATATTCGAAAGGCCTGCATCCCACCACTTAGGTATTTCCTGGGCACCGATATCAGCATAGGAGTTTCTCCTCACTTTTTGCATATGTGACTTTGAGGACTTTAACAGGAAAGCAGTGTAAAAATGTTGTGGACAATTAAAAATATCCCCCCAAAAACACTTGATATTTTTTTTAATCCTCCCAACGTATTACCTTAATTTTCTCTAATAGAAATTGGAATCTGATGGATGTCCATTGTGTGCAGAAGGAATTGTGTCTTCTCTATCAGCTCAGCAGCATAAGTTTAGGAGCCTACTAAGGTGGGGCTCTGGCTCAGTGATAGAGCATCTACTTTGCATCCAGGTTTAGTCTGCGGCATCTCCAGTTAAAAGGATAAGGTGATGTGAAAGACTTCTTCCTGAGGCCATGTGGAGGTACTGCCAGTCAGAGTAGACAATACTGACCCTGATAGGCCAGTGGTCGGACTCAGTATAAGGCAGTGTCAGTAACGGGCTATGGCTCAGAGCCGGTTTGGTGTAGTGGTTAAGAGTGGTGGACTGATCTGGAGAACTGGGTTTGATTCCCCATTCCTCCACATGAAGCCAGCTGGGTGACCTTGGGTCAGTCACAGTTCTCTCAGAGCTCTCTCAGCCCCACCTTGCACACTGTACAAGTCTCTTTTACCAGTAGCAATAGCTGACCCTGTGGGCTCTTTTTGTAGCAGGTACTCATTTGCATATTAAGTGACACACCCCTAATGTAGCCAATCCTCCAAGAGCTTACAGTAGCCCCTGTAAGAAGAGCTCTGTAAGCTCTTGGAGGATTGGCTACATTAGGGGTGCGTGGCCTAATATGCAAAGGAGTTCCTGCTACAAAAAGAGCCCTATAAAAAAGCCTAAAGACAGTAATTTGCTGTTGTGTACTAAGCCTAACCTCATCAGACCTAGCTTGGAGTCAAAGAACAATAGACTGCTAGGATCCTGGGACAAATCTATCACCTAGGAGTGCCTCTGTAAATAACCTATCACGGGTGTGGGGTGTGATGTTGGGTGCGAATTTAAGCAGGGCTCCGGTCCTGATATTTTGTCTTTAGTTTGAGCCGTTATCACAATAAAGCATGAGCTGATCACCAGTGCGTGTCGAACCCAGTATATTTCATTTGCTTTTGGCGGCTGTCCCCCTCCCCACATGCCTTGAATGCCTTAATCAACAGGTGTGGTGATACAGGAGCAGCTCTTTATTCCATCTGCTCCAATGGTCTCCTGACAGGTTGGACCTAATCAAGGTACTACATGACTTTTATTTTGAGGACCTGATTTCCCCAGACCCTCCTGCTGGATTCTACTTCCCACAACTTGAGTGGCGTCCCCCCCCCCAGTCTGTAGGGGGAGACGCCAAACTGAGCCCCCTGATGGCCACTGCGTTGACACTCCCAACATATGCATAGTAACAGGAATGACCACACACCACTCTCAATACACAGGCAGCAACGTGTGTCCCCTCAAAGAGCCTTCTTATTTACAAATTGATCATTTTACAGGAATACAGTTCGATTTTGACCTTCCAGAGAATAAATAAACTATACACTGGTAATCTAAGCCTCCGTTTCCACATACAGAACTATTTTAGAACAAATACTACAGTTATAAACAAAGACCAAGCAGCCTGAAATATATATATTTTTCTCAGGGTGAAAGAAACATGGCCTCTAAGGGTCTTGCTACAGGAGAGGGACCAATGAGCCACAAAGGTAACTTAGAACGTCTCAAAGGAATGTGTTCAGGAGAATGGCGAACAAGGCAAGAAATACTACCACTACAAACAGCAAGACTAATGTATAATATATTATAAACTGGGGTCCGGCTTCAAAGAACTGCACCCCCAGGGGCCTTTCAGCATCTGTGTTTTGAACAACAGCATCTGCACAGCTTGGCAAACTACTTCTGAACCTGAGGAGAACCTTTCAACAGAAATTTGTGATACCAGCATCGTGGGTGGGGGGAAAGTCCCTCTGGGACAACCTAAGCCCTGAAGAACTTCTGTTAACATTTTAGGTCCTGGCATAGTTATCTACTATTTATAGCAAAGGTAGGGAACATCAACTCTTGAAATTTTGTCATCACATTTGCCTGCCTTAGACATTAAACTTGTAGACAACTTGAAATCTGACTCCTCAGTTTATGGCTCAGAGGCATATGTTTTTGTTTAAAAAACAGATAAAGAAATTAATTTTTTTTTCTTTTAAAATGGTTGATATTTACCCTTAGTTGTTGTTTTTTTAAACTTTATATATTCAATGAAAACAATATCTTGGAAAGAGAGAGTTAAAATGGCTTCCCAAATTTGTTTCCACTCTCTGTCAAGTCTTCTACCTCCCCACCAATGGACTACAGAACAAAAGGTAGGCCATGGCTCAAAGCCTCACATGTCCTCAGAAGGTTCCAGAAGTGTAGCCTGTATGGTGTGCCAACCTCCAGGTAGAGCCTGGAGATCTGGTATTACCAGGGCTATTTTTGGGCAGGAACGCACAGGAACGGAGTTCCGGCTGGCTCCCAAGTTGGCCACACCCAGCAGGAACTCATTAGCATAATAGGCCACACCCAACAGCAGGAACTCATTAGGATTGGCTACATTAGGGGTGTGTGGCCTAACATGCAAAGGAGTTCCTGCTCCAAAAAAAGCTC
The DNA here is from genome assembly GCF_001447785.1 of Gekko japonicus. Classification (NCBI taxonomy): domain Eukaryota; kingdom Metazoa; phylum Chordata; class Lepidosauria; order Squamata; family Gekkonidae; genus Gekko; species Gekko japonicus. The sequence goes on along the minus strand of NW_015174281.1, from coordinate 961,101 downwards.
TGGGTTCTGACAACGAACAAGGTAAACAGAATAAGAAGCAAAAGGTGGGTGTGGCTGGATGACCACGCTTCTGGTAACAAGGGGGTGTGGCCTAATATGCTAATGAGCTGTGCTGTCAGGGGTATGGCCTATTATGATAATGAGTTCCTGCTGGGCTTTTTCTACAAAAAGAGCCCTGGATTACAACTGCTCTCCAGGCTACAGAGATCAGCTCCCCTGGAGTATGGACTCTAGGGCACTATACTCTGCTGTGGTTCCTCCCCTCCCCATGCCGAACCCCATACTCCACTCTCAGATCTCCAGGTGTTTCCCAACCCAGAGTTGGCAACCCTAAGACCGTAATCCAGAGTTAATTATTTCTGAAGGGGCCACACCAGTATAAAAACAGCCTTTGCCATCTCTTTGAACTTTTCTTAAGGCAAGCAATTCTAGGCGGTTGAATGGCACCCACTTTACACTGATGTAAGCTCAGGTCAAACTATAGCTGGCACAAGCTGAATATTTCATGCAGCGAGAGAGAAAGACTTTACGCTTCTGAATGTGTTAGAAAGCTTTAACAATTCCTATTGCCTACAAATATATTGTAAATGTACATAACCTATCTTTTAACTTTTATTTTTACAGAATTCTATGTACACATGAGTATTTGGATCATACTAAGCCTTACAGACAACGTCTTCTAATGAGGCTGTATCCCCCCCCCCCCGAATGTGGGTAATATATTAGATCTGCTAACGCACCATGGCAAGCAGGCCCACGTTTCCTGCAACTGGATTGTAAAAAGGGTCTGCTGGTCTTTCAGAGCCCTTGGAATGGCTTCAAAAACATGTGGAAATTGTTTGACATGGACAATTACTCCTCTACATCTCTTCTACTATTCTGAATCTATCTCCAGCCAAACACGGGCCCCGTTCATACGAGCCCAGTTGGGACGGGAGCGGGACGGAACAGGGGCGGAGCAAACGGACGCGATCCCACCTCAACATCTGGGGAGCGTGCCGTCTCCGTCCCTGATCCGGCCCAAATGGCGCTACCCCGCTGCAAAAACGAACCACCTATCTAGGTGGTTGCAGCCGTCTGGAGCGCCCCAAGCCGGCCGTGGGATCGGGCGGCGCGTCCTTGCGCCGCCGCATCCCAGCCCCCGGCCGTACTGCGCATGCTCGGGCATGCGCAGTTCGGCAGCCTCCCCCTCCCATCGGGCTCGTCTTCCCCGGCGTCTGCTCTTGCCGGGGAGAAGAGGCGCTGCGGCCAGGGGATCCGTGGGATCCCGCCGCAGCGTCTCAACGTTGGAGCGGCTCTATTAGCCACGCTTTTGCCTCGTGGTTTCCCTGCCGTGTGGCAGGGGCCACGGTTTAACAAAGGAGGACAACATTAATCTGGACTGCCTACATAATGCTAGAAGGCAGGTTTGCACGGCTATCTCTGTTTCTTCCATCCAGTTTCACTCGGAGAGGCACTGGGGGACACACATCCATTAAGATCTTCCCAAATACAAGCCCAGATGAACAGACTTGCACCTCTCTTATTTCTTTCTATGAGCGATGACCCTGGTAGACTCTACTTACGGACAGCTGCCATTTTAAAATAATGGTTTATATTAATTTGCTTAAAAGCCTTATTTACTCAAGCAACATCCCCACCCTGTCCCTACCATTTAATTTAGACCAAAGCCTGAACTTAATTTTACACAGGAGACAGCCTTGAAATAATTTTAATGTTCAAAATCAGCCGTGGGAAGGAGTGGTTGGAGTGATGCATAGTTGTTTTTTTAACCAATCTCCCCACATCTGTTCCCAATAGAAATCAACCCTTCCCTTGGTGCTATCAGTCATACAATCATAGAATTTAAAAGCTGGAAGAGGCCTAATAGAAATCCCAATAGAAATCAACCCTTCCCTTGGTGCTATCAGTCATACAATCATAGAATTTAAAAGCTGGAAGAGGCCTAAAGACCATCCATTCCCATCCAACCCCCTGTACCATGCAGGATGACCTAAAGTATCCCTGACAAACCAACAGCCAATTTCTGCTTCAATACCTCCAAGGAGGAGGAACCCACAGCATCCATAGACAACCTATTCCACCACTGAACTGCCCTTATTGTTAAAAAAGTTTTCCCAATATCCCCACCCATAATTTAAACCCATTATTATGAGTCCTAGCCTCCAATACCAACTGTAATAGAGCCCTACCTTCCTCTGACAGCCCTTCAGCTACTTAAAAAGAGTAATCATATCCCTGCCCCTCAACCTCCTCTTCCCCAGGCTGAACATTCCCAATTTCCACAGCCTTTTTTTGTAAGGCTTAACAGTCTCCAAACTCCTCCTTGTCACTCTCCTCTGCACCTACTCTAAAGTTTCTATGCCCTTTCTATAAAAAGGCCTCCAGAACTGGCTCCAATACTCCAAGTGGGGTCTGACCATTGCAGTATATAGTGGTATTGTCACACCTGGTGTCCTAGACACGATGCATCTCTTGGCACACCCTAAGATTGTATTTGCCCTCTCTGCTGCTGCAGGACTGATTGATGTTTATTTGGATATGCAATGCAAAACTAAAAAACAAATGCGCTATTCATAAGTTCTTTCACCAGTTATTCCAATTGCCCTAAAACATTAGCAGTCCTTCAAAATGCCAAGAAAGTGGCAATCTTCAGTTTGTTTGCACGGGGAAACATCTGCTCTTGGGATAGAGCCTTAATGGAGGTCTCCTAAAAATATGTGCATGCTGCAGCATGAGGGAATCCTGTGTTCAGACGGGCCATTTAGTCTGCTTTTGCCACACTTCAGTAATGGATTTTATATCCATGTTCACACACCCAACATCTGCGCACCGTCCCCAGCTGTCACTTTCCGGCTCAACCCCCCTTTAAAACAGAGTATTTTGTTACCAGGTCCCCAAGTGGTGTTTTCCTGATTCTCCAGTTCTAGCCGCACTTTTCTGACAACTGATCACTCCTGCAGTGTCGAGCCACTTTCGGTTTAACCCCCCTCCCCGCTCGAAAGCTGCCCGAGGCTTCCACTTTTTGCCCGCCATTTTTAAAAATGCGTTGGCAGTGCTCGTATAGGCAGAGCTCCGCCACCGCATTTAGAAAACCGACATTTAAACAGTCACTTGTTTTAGGGTTTAGATGAGTTCGGGATCTCACAGAGGCCATTTTCGGGTCAAACATTTAAAGGGAAGTCTTTTGTTTGAGGGGTTGGATTGATTTGCCCTGATGGTTCTGCGCATGCGCCATGATAGTTTCCCCCCCTTCTACGGAGGGGCGCCTATGCACATGCGCAAACGGAGGAAATTTTTTTAAAAACCCGCCAACACACGCTCCCATGCATCAGTAGTGTAGACGCCGGGGAGCGACGTGACCGTGCGGTGAGGCGGGATAAGGGAGGTAAGTGTGATCGCGATTATCCAGATCAAATATAATCCGGTTAGAACTGGAGCAGTTTAACCCGCTCCCAGCACGCCGTCTGACTGCACCCACAGGTTGAACCATGCACACAGCAAAACCTGCCCTTGCTCTGATCTTGCACCCAACTGTTGTGCAACCTGAAATCAGTGCAGAGTGCATATGGTCTGAAGGCACTGGGATGAGAACATTGGACTACTGGGAAGAAAGAAACAGAACTGGTGCAGCTTAAAGGAAGAGTCGACAAATTGCAGAGGGATGCCACTGAAGCAAATGCATTGAATCACCTACAAACCAGTCCTGCAGACATACAAAGTCTATATCTTGGTGAGCCAATGAAAGAAAGGGTGGAATGCTTGAGCTGCTTATGATACTAGGACAAAACCACTAGGCTGATGGTGCTCACTTTGGTTGTCCTTGGCTAGTAATCAAAGGGACAGGAAAAGGAGACGGGTCACGGATGCCCACCAAGCATATTTTTAAAGCTTCTTGTGGCTGAAGTGAAGAACATGGGTCCCATTAACTTGTTGGAAAGTCCATTGGTACGGTGCATGCTGGAAGTGGGCACCAAGCCTCCGCCGCTGAGCGGGAAAGGGAGGGGCAGCATTCCATCTCTCTGCCCAGACAAAACATTCACTCAACTGGCCTTGGAGACCCAGAGAACAATCTGTTTTTTCTCTCTTATCAATGGCCCGCACTTTCCAAGTAGGCCTCCCTTACAGTCTGAAAATGATACTTTGAAAGCAGATGTTCCCAGGTGGTCTGAAGATCTACTAAGAGAAGCTGTAACCCTCACTTATTAGCACCACTTCCCCACTTTTTGGCAACCAACTGATTCCAAATCCTTCCCCCCCCCCACGCCCACCCCTGTAATCACAAGTACGAGGCAACAGGCCTGTATTCACAACTCCACATTCCTCTCCTTAGCCAGTGACTCAAAGATAAAAACTACAGAGGCCCCGGAGATTCGCTCCACTGGGCTTCTACAAAACACAACACGGGCACCACTCAAATAGGACCTGCCACCCGTGTTGTCTTAGTGCCTGAAACAGAAATTCCAACTGACAGGCTCCCTTCCGCTAACGTACAGTACAATCCACCAGGAAAGCTTTTAAGGCATCGGTCCTCAACTAGGGCAGCAGGAACCAGATATCTTATTCTCTCCATGCCCATCATGGCAGCTTACCAAAGGAGGAGCTGTAGCTCTGCTCTCTCCTGAGCTTTAGCACCGCCACAGCAGCTGGCCAGACGGAGACCTGCAGCCACCAGCCCAGAGGGGAGAATTGCAGCTATCAGGTCAATGGTGGTCACATGACCCAAGGAGCCAATAAGGTTCCACCTGGTCCTATAAATCTTGTGGCCTGGCTTCCCAGTCTCAGGTACAGACTGAAGGACAAAATAAAATGGGACAGGGGGGCAAAGACTTGCTGCCATGGGGTCTGCTCTGTTCACATATGAAATTGCAATATGACAGAGCCAAGTCAGGGCTGGAGGTAGTGTTGCCAGCTCCAGGTTGGGAAATACCTGGAGGATTTGGGGGTGGAGCCAGAGAAGGGCAGGGTTTGGGGAGGGAAGGGACTTCCGTGGGGTATAATGCCATAGAGTCTACCCTCCTAAGCAGCCATTTTCTCCAGGAGGACTGATCTTGGTCATCTGGAGATCAATTGTAATAGCGGGAGCTCTCCAGGTGCTACCTGGAGGTTGGCAACCCTAGCTGGAGTGAGCACTCTACTTCCTTCAGACATCTGCCACCCCACCTCTCACTTTGTACATGAACAGAGGGGGGACGTGTATGCACCAACATGGCTGCCCCACCATGTCTAGTTTGGCCCTGGAGTACTTCCAGCCCACCTTCCGGCTTCCAAGCAACAACTGGCCTGGTCAGTACTTAATTTCTTCCTGGGTCCTAACAAGTTCTCCTTCATAAGTCTCCATGAAGCAAACAGGAGCTACATAACCTGTCAAAATCCATGGACAACTCTCTGTTCCCTTTTAAAGATACCCAAAACTGACCTCCTGAAGTGGCACACATCTCACCCTCTCTCCTGGCAGGGTTACTTCAGACATCATAAGAGCTTTCCTACTGCTTCTGCTTTGCTAAACCAACCACTCACCTGCCATACTTTGATGCCTTATTAGCCGAGAACCTGGGGGCAAGCAAAAAAGGAAAAAGATGTCTGAAGTCCCCTAAAATCCTAGTTTTCACGTCCAAAGACATTCACAGACAAATATCCTAGAGCAAATCCTGGCGCTGGTTTTTGAAGCTTGAGTCCCTCAGCGGTCAATCAACCGAACATTCATTCTCTCTGTTTAATCAAGGGTCAATTCACACTTCACAAAGACCATGTGGCAGACATGTGGACTGTCAACAGATGTGTGCCTGTGCTCAGAACTTAATTCTCAGGTGCATGGGGGGCTAGGGTGGTCAATAGGGTTGCCAAATCGAAAAATCTACTTACCGGGGGACTCCCGGTCTGTGGCTGGAGCGCATAGAGTTTTCCCTCGGATGACCGTGGCCCTGTCCCCAGCGTGCCCGGCGTCATAACATCACTTCCTGGTGACGCGCACGCCGGGGTGGGGTTCCCTCTGGGGCCCGATCCGCCGGCGGCGGGGAACGGGCCTCTGGGGCGGGGTTTTCCCCGCCCCCCGGGGGGACTTGGCAAGGCTAGTGGTCAATTCCAGATTGGGAAATTCCTGGAGATTTGGGGGTGGAATCTGGGGAATGCAGAGTGTGGAGACGGAAGGAACCTCAGCAGGGCATAATGCCACAGAATCCACCCTCCAAAGGAGCTGTTTTCTCAAAGGCAACTGATCTTTGTACTCTGGAGATCGGTTGTAATTCTGGCAGATATCCAGGCCCCACCTAGAGGCTGGCAAGTCTAGTGTGGGGTCATGATTCGAACTGGGACCACAACGTGCAGGGAGAGGGAGCTTAGGCCCTCCCCTCCATGCCTCAGGAGGAGACCCAAGGGATCGGGTGGTGAGGGCACCTAGTTCAGGAACTCCAGATCCGGGGAACATGGGGGACAACATTCCGATATTTCAGGTAGCACAAGGCACAAACAGGGCCATGTATACACCAAGCTTTAAACAAATCTCCTGCACAAGCAACCCAAATCCTACAACAAGTAAAGCTGAATTCTGTGACTGGTATAAAGTGTGCAAATTGAGTAAATTTGCTCCTTATTTTAGTATATTTTGTTCTGGGTTTGCTAGTTTGGTGTAGTGGTTAAGTGCGCAGACTCTAATCTGGGAGAACTGGGATTGATTCCCCACTCCTCTACTTGCAGCTGCTGGATGACCTTGGGCAAGCCCTAGTTCTGATAAGAGCTGTCCTTGAAAGAGCAGTTCTTGAAAGAGCTCTCTCAGCCCCACCTACCTCACAGGCTTGTCTGTTGTGGGGAGAGGAAGGGAAAGGAGTTTGAAGGCCGCTCTGAGACTCTGAGTGAAGGGCTCAGGTATAAATCCAATCTCTTCTTCTTCTTCGGACTGAAGCCCTGCCTTCAACTGCTGGAAATCTTAGTCACTCATCTGGAGTTTAGGATATATTGTCAACTCACTTTCTGATGTATCTTTGCAGCCCCAAGGACTAGAATCCTGGTTTTTTTAAAAAAGCTGAGAGTCTGCAGAAGCTAAGGTAGTACATCCTGCCTTGGATATCTCGTTCTGTGCTTTTTGTGCTCCTATGGGTTCGTGCTTTGACCTGGATAGCCCACACTAGACCAATCTCATCAGATCTCAGAAGCTAAGCATGGCCCTGGTTAACCTTTGGATTGGAGACCACCAAGAAGTCCAGGGTCAAGACACAGGCCGGCCGTGGCAAACCACCTTTGAATGTCTCTTGCCTTGAAAACCCCATCAGGTTGCCGTAAGTCAGCGGCAAAAAAAAAGGGGAGGTTGTGCTCGCTTTGACAACTCACATACTAGAAAGGGGTTCATAGCATCCTTATAGCCCAAACTTAAAATACCAGCTAGGCACTTTCCTATTTTGTTTGCCTTTTAGCAATTCCACCTTCAGGACACATCTCAGAATGCTTCCTCGAGGGGGAAAAATAGTATACCTCATTATTTTATCCTCCTTTTGCAGAAAAATAAATGCATTCATGAATCAGAAGCTCTAACATGTACAAGATAAATAAACATTTGTTTCAACCTTTGCCAGTCCGAAGCACAGCACCTTGAATAAGGGTGCGTGGCAGACCTGGTCAGATCCCACCTTCTTGCCTTTGGTGGCTGATTAAAGTCCCAGCTCTGCTACTCAAAGCAATGGAAAGTCCAGGTGAAGTTGCTTCAGCTTGAAGTGTGGGTTTCTTTGAGAGATGATCCAGAGTATCTGGGGTACGAATGAGAGGCATTGACTATGAAGTGGTTGCCTCTTCAAGGAGGCGATGGATTTCGTGGAAAGAAGGCCGGTCTTTGGTGTCTCGTCTCCAACAGCTGAGCATTAGCTTATACACGGGATCAGGGCAAAACGCAGGCTGTGGGAGGTACGTCTGGAATAGGGGGGGAAAGGTAAACATTGAAGAAAGAAAGGCCAATTCCTTTTCCAAAGACATCAGAAGCAGAAGGCAGCCATGATGTTAATATAACTTTTTTTCTGGCACAGAGCGCTCTTCTGGTCATTTACACCATTTTAAAATTATTGTTTATCACATTAGCACTTTGTCCTTCCTCCAAAGAGTTTGGGGTATCTTACGTGGCACTACCCCCATTTTATCCTTACAACAGTCCTACGAATCAACTTACGAAGCTGAAAGCATGATTTATTCTGAGACACTCCAGAAACTTCATGGCTGAGAAGATTTGAACCCAGGCCTCCCTAGCACATGCCTAACACTTGCTCCCAGTGAGACCCCCGACATGGTGCGTGTTGGTGCCTCCTGGTACCCACTTCCTAGTCCTCCAAAGCATCAGTTCCCCCAAGCAGAGAGCCAATCCCAGCATTCTTCCACCTCACTGGAGTAGCAGGTGCTTCAGAAGAGCCCTGGGGGCATTATCTACATGTCTGCTGGAAACAACTGCCTCCATCCAAGGAGGTAGCTTACTGTGGAACAGCCCAATATTTTGTGACTAGTTGATCCAGGGTTGCCAGCCCCGCAGTGGGGGCGAGGGATCCCCGCCCCAACTCACATTTCCCACTGCTGTTCAAGAGCAGCAGTGGGAGAGTTTTTAAAAAAATTGTTTCGTTAATGGCCACTGGGCTGACAGCATGATGTCACTACTGGGGAAAACCAGAAGTAACATCAGTCCTCTCTAGGAATCGCTGGAAACCCCATAGTTTTACCATAGAGTTTTTTCCAGCAATTCCTAGAGATTTCTGGATTTTCCCCAGAAGTGTTGCCATCACCAGTGGCCCTGCCCCATGTCCTTGCCACTGGGGTTATCCTGTTTGTAGTTGACCATGCCCCACATGGCAGCTATTTTGTGGTGCTCCCTGTTCTCAAACATCCCAAAGTATCCGTCCAATAAGGCTGGCAACCCCTGCTCAGCCCACAACATGTTAGGTCTCTCTTTTCTTTATTCTGTAAGGGCAAGAAAGCGAATGCCAGTAGGGCAACCCATCCAGCCTGCCTCAACCCTACTCTCCATTAACAGCAGCTGTGAGTGAGCACACACAGAAAACAGTAGCAGGAAGGAGTGTCAGAAGGCCTGCATTAAAGAAATGGCTTGGGGGGGGGATGAAGCCTGTGGAGAACAAGGAGCTTGAGAGGCACAACACTTGAATCCCCATCCCACTAAGGAAAGGTAGTGCATTTGTGCAAAAAAGCATCTATGGAGGGATGCGGGACTGCCGTCCCAGTCACCAGTTCTTCAGTATTTTAAATTTCCTAAACACTCCCCCCAGGGGTCACTTCCTGAGGGAGAGCACGGGAACGAAGCTCCGGGAGTAAGGAGCCCAGGGGGCAGGCACATGCAACAAGCCCCGCCCCCTGCACTCCTCAGTCGGGCCACAAGGAGCAAGAAGCAGCCAGGTAAGTTACAGAGCCACCCCCCGGCCCGCCTTCAGGTACAAGCTCTCCCTCCTCTGTGAGGGCAGATTTGCGTGTGCCCCCCCCCATAGCTAGCAATCCAAAACAGTCCAGTGGCACCTTTAAGACCAAGTTTTATTTAGGTACAAGCTCTCCCTCCTCTGTGAGGACAGATCCCGTGTGCCCCCCACCCCAATAGCTAGCTATCCAAAACAGTCCAGTGGAGCCTGAGCGGTGGGTGTTGCCTTCTGACACACTTCCGGTGAGGTCAGGGGGTGTGGCATATGCAAATAAGTTATGCTAATGAGTTATGCTAATGAGCTCCTGCACCTCTTTTTCTACGAAATGACCCCTGACTCCCCCCCCCCCATTCTACTTGGCTTGTGGGGGCAAAAAAGCTCAGATCGTGCTGATGTTATCTTGTGCGTTTTAGGGGGGTGAAGAGTACCAGGCTGCTGTTTTGGCATCAGACAATACATACTCTGCCATACGCAGTTGTAGCCTGAGCCAAACTGTAGCAAAGCTCAGGGCTATTGTCCAGCCTGATCCTGACAATTTATTCCATCAACCAACACTTCTTAACTCTCTTTCTTTCTGTGGTCATTTTACCTGATGGCTACATAGGATGCAGGGGGGATTCTCCTGTACCTGACATCCAGCCATCATCCCAGGCTCTTCGATCTACCTAGAAAAAATGTCCTTTCCTTCATGCTTGGCACCACTACCAAAGGCGCACAGCATCCAGAAAGATATCTGTAGTCTGCTAATGTTTATCCTATTTAATAATTGCAGGTTATATATTAAACGTCTGGGTAGATAGTTCCAGCAGAGGCTGGAGGTGGGCTGTAGATAGTTCCTGTAGAGGCTGGAGGTGAGTTTGGACCAGGGGACCATTTAGGAGCCTTTCCATTCCCCCCCCCCGTTTTAAAAGAACATCTGTTGCTTCCCCAAATGCTTCCAAACCTGCCGCCCTTGATCCCTGAAGAACTCTCCAGTGTTCTCAATGACTTGCTCATCTGAAAGCTGGGAATACGGCTGCTCACGGCAAAATGTGAAGGTCTCCCAGAGCGTCACACCAAACGCCCACACGTCACTTGCTGTGGTGAATTTCCCCTGGATAAAGAGGGAGAGCCCACTTCAGAATAACGCAGGTATAACCATTCAGCATCCAAGAAGGAAAGGAAAAGGGTGATTACAGACTGAAAGGGTTGTAGTTCATTTTCTTTAAAATTGTGTGTATCATTTAAAAACAAGTAACTGTTCAAATTTGTTTTAAACGTGTGTAGATTTAATTTATTAATCAATTTAAAAAGGTAAAGGTTCCCTTGCTCGAAAGCCAGTCGAATCCGACTCTAGGGTTGCGGTGCTCATCTCCGTTTCAAAGCCAAAGAGCCAGCGCTGTCCGAAGACGTTTCTGTGGTCATGTGGCTGGCATGACTAAATAACAAGGCACATGGAACGCTGTGTTATTGTATTGCAATTAAATTAATCAATTTAAGGGTATGCAATTAATCCACTAGGATTTGTTCAACTGATAGACAGCAAATATCTCTTTCCACTTCCAGGGTTCCATCTCTCGAGTTATCTCTAAACACCCTTTCACAGTGGTTAAAGCAGGGGTCCCCCAATTTGCTGCCTCTGGGCACCGTGGCACCCACCAACACCTTTCCTGGCACTCGCTAAGTGGGCCAGTTTGGTGTAGTGGTTAAGTGCACAGACTCTAATCTGGGAGAACCGGGTTTGATTCGCCACTCCTCCACTTGCAGCTGCTGGTGTGACCTTGGGCAAGCCACAGTTCTGTCAGAGCTGTTCTCTCAGGACAAGTTCTCGAAAGAGCTCTCTCAGCCCCACCTACCTCACAGGGTGTCTGTTGTGGGGAGGGGAAGGGAAAGGAGAGTGTAAACCACTCTGAGACTTCGAGTGAAGGGCGGGGTATAAATTTAATCTCCTCTCCTTCTTCTTCTTCTTCTTCCCAGCAAGGCTTCTCAGAGGCCATTGGAGTTTTGAGTGGCTGTGCAGATTTTTTAAAAAGTTGCTTTGGTAGCAGCTGCCACCGCAGCATAAGGATCTTCACTGTGTGACTGGGCCAGCTGGTCGGCAGCAGGCAGAAACCCATGAAATCAGGGGATTCCCCCACTCCCACCTGGGGGTTGGCAACCCTGCTTCTCCTGGCAGCCTTGGAAGGTGGGCAGCATGGCATTATACCCTACCAAGGTTCTTACCCTTCCTAAATGCCACTCTCCCATGCTCTGCCCTCAAATCTCCAGGAATTTCTGAACCCAGAGTTGGCAACACTACATCTGCATTACTAATTCCACAGGGGTGGCTGTCACAGCAAAAAATAAGCAGCAGTCTCCTTAAAGACTAGCAAAATGTTATTTTAGCGTAAAATCTCATGGACTAAAGCCCCTTTCTTGCAGGTCCTATGAGTGGATTCTCACTATGCAGGCATTTTATATAGGAAGTGTGGACGGGGGGGGGGGGGACCCAGCAGGGACAAGGGGCCACTAAGGGCAGTTTGCACAGGGCAACCTGGAATTATGTAAAAGTCTGGATTATTGGGATTGCAGTGGCCTTGAGTATTTGCTTCGACGGAAATGGGAAGGACAAAGGATGCGTTTATAGAACACACTTAGATTCAGTTCACACATCACAAAGTTATGACGGCCACTCTGAGGACTTCGTAGCATCTGATGGCAGTCCTGTGCCTCCCAGATGGCACATGGGTCCAGTTCTGATTGTAACCAAGGCATGTGTGGAAGGGGCTTCAGCCTTCTCCCCCTCCCCCCCGCCAATGCCATTTTCATGTCCTGAAACTGTGCCCGGGATTCGCAGTTCGCTCTGTGGCGAAAATTCTGCAACTTGCATGGCTACATATAATCTTCACAGGAAAACTGAAGCTCCCAAGGGCTGTTTTAGAATGTGAAAACAGCACAGGGGAGGTGGGGGAGCTGAATTCTATGCACGCTGTGGTCATAAATTCAGGTGGGTAACCGTTTTGGTCTGAAGCAGCAGAGCAAAGCTTGAGTCCAGTGGCATCTTTAAGACCTACAAAGTTTTATTCGTGGTATAGGCTTTCGTGCGCATCACACCTCCTCAGATACAGTGGAACAGAACCTCTTCAGCCATTACTTATAGGCAGTGTTCCCTCTAAACTGAGTTAGTGTGAGCTAGCTCACAGTTTTTTTTAGCCTCCGGCTCACACATTTTTGTCTTAGCTCAGGAAGGATGGCTCCAGAGCAAACTGATTTATGCAGTAGCCAAATCGCTCGCTCACAACTTTAGTGCCAGTAGCTCACAAAGAAGAATTTTTGCTCACAAGACTCCACAGCTTAGAGGGAGCATTGCTTATAGGGGGTGGGGTTTGACACAGTTTGACCCTTCCCCCCAAATCCTTAACACAAATGGGCCTCTATGCACACTTGGACCTGGGTGCATCTGAGGAGCGCAAAACTCTCAGTGCACATTTGATAGAAAGCCCCTGAGGACTTTCTTAACATGTGAACTGGCCCTAATTATTGAGACAGAAGATTATGTTTTGGCTTCAGTAGTCCCAGTGGGAAGCACAGGATGCAAGAAGATTACCAAAAGGATGCTCTCCCACGACATCCAGCGGATAGGGAGCACTGCTCGGCCCTGGATCCTGTAGTAGTCGCCACTGTAGAGGTTCCGGCTCATCCCAAAGTCAGCTATCTTGATGGTGTAATTCTTCCCCACTAGGCAATTGCGTGTGGCCAGGTCTCGGTGCACAAAATTCAGGGAGGACAGATACTTCATGCCAGAAGCAATCTGTGTAGCCATGAATTTCAGGTCAGCGTAGCTGAAGATGACAAGAAGAGCCAGAGGAGAAATCAGGCCAACGGCTGAGTCGGCATATTATCAGACAGCAGACAGCTTGCCCCTTTCAGGCAAGGCAGCAAATGACACACTCATAGAAGAACAGAACAATTCGGCAGGAAGAGTAAGAACAACTGTGGTCCTAATTCTGCAAATTAATCTGTAGGGAGGTGTAGAAAAGAGTAAGAGTTGAGTAGCACCTTAAAGACTAACAAAAGAGTCCAGGAGCACCTTAAAGATTAGTCTTTAAGGTGCTCCTGGACTCTTACTCTTTTCTACTGCTACAGACTAACATGGCTGCCCATCTTGATCTATCTCTGTAGGGAGGTGTATGTGGCTTGTTTTTAAAGTTCAATTGCCAATTTACCCCCCACCCCAACTGTTGTGTATGCTGACCACCACCGGGGGCCAGCGAACAGCCAGACCTTGACTCTGGAAGGACAATAGGGACTAGGCTCCTAGTCCCTCCACTGGGGAGCCAATGGGAACCGTGGCGGGAAATTCAAACCCACCAATGGTGCCCAGGGGTGTGTCCCCAGGGTTGTATATAGTTGGTCTCCCAGGCTGTTGTTCCTTGTTCTCGTTATGTACCAATAAAGCGTGCTATGCACCACGTCGTTGTCTGTCGTCTATCCATGCGGCTACCCACTACATAACACCAACGGATAAGAATCCTACCCTGAGGAACACTAGATTACCTTTTGCTAACTTTTAGCTCTAAGTCCTAAAGCCCTCCTAAGTCCTAAAGCCACCAGT
>NW_015174281.1:886209-947061 GCF_001447785.1 Gekko japonicus | reverse complement strand
AAGATTTTCCTAGTCTCACTCACACAGTAGCCATTTCCCCTGCCCATGTCCCTGTGGTGGCCACTAGGGGGCTCTTAATTTTTTTAAAAAAATTGGTAATTGAATATTAAAAACATGCCATGCAAAGAAAGCCATGGGCATAAAAACAGCATAAAACAACATTCAGCAGCCTGAATTATATTTATAAAACAGGTCAAAAAGACCATTAAAACAGCTGGACAAATTTAACTCCAATACTTTGCTGAAAGCCTCCTACACTCTAAAATGACTCTCCTGATTGCCCTTTGTTATCTTTTTGCCTAGGACTCCCCTCACAAAACACCATCATGGGACCATCTCACTCTGTCTTCGGTACTGTCCTTTTCTGTGAAGTCTTCAGCATCCTTCTGTGAAGCCTTTAGTCCTTTATGTAAAACTGCGTAACATACACATACATATACCTGGAGATTAGATCTTCGTGATCAGAATGTGGAACAGACAGCATACAAAGTGCGCCTCTACATAAAGAAGGCATCATACAGAGCAGCATTTACAGAACTTTTATTGGCTACCTGATGGAAGAGGTGGAGCTCTCTGACAAGCTCCGGGGCTCTTGGCGGGACAAGAACTGATTGAGGTCCCCGTTCTCCATGTACTCTGTGATCATGCAGAGAGGGTCATCGGCGATGCACACAGCCAACAGCCGGATGATGTTGGGGTCCTTCAGCCGGGACATGATTTTAATCTCCTTGAGAAAGTCATTCCTTTCGGAAACGAAGAAGGGGAGCTTTAGTGGTGAAAATGCTCCTTGAAATGGGCAGTTGTCCTTGAGCTGGGCAGGCAACTCTGAGAAGGGGTCACCACAGTTTGCTCTGACATCCGCTCAGGGCAACTGTGGCAGAATTTGGGGGCTCCATGAGCCTGCACCTTTCTGTTTTTCTACGCTATGTAGATTTTGCTATAGCTGACTTCTGTTCCTTGGTTCTGAAGTCCCGCAAGCCTTTGCTCTTAAGAACACTGCCCGTTCAGCACGTCAGGAGCCAGTGTGGCACAGTGGTTAGCGTGTCAAACTAGGATCTGGAAAGTCAAGTTCAAGCCCACTTTCAGTTGTGAAGCTCACTGGGTGACCTTGGGGCCAGTCCCTCTTTCCCAGCCTCACCTACTTCACAGGTTTGTTGTGAGGATAAAATGGGAAAGAGGAGCATGAACAGGGCTTTTTTTGTAGAAAAAGCCCAGCAGGAACTCATTAGCATAATAGGCCACACCCAACAGCAGGAACTCATTAGCATATTAAGCCACACCCCTGACATCACAGCTCATTAGCATATTAGACCACACCCCCATGTTACCACACTCACCTTTAGCTTCTTATTCTGTTTACTCTGTTGTCAAAACCCAGGGCTTTTTTTGTAGCAGGAACTCTTTTGCATGTTAGGCCGAAAAACCCCTAATGTAGCCAATCCTAATGAGTTTCTGCTTTTAGGTGTGGCCTATTATGCTAATGAGTTCCTGCTGGGCGTGGCCAACTAAGGAGCCAGCCGGAACTCCGTTCCTGTGCGCTCCTGCCCAAAAATAGCCCTGATTGATGCACGCCACCCTGAGCTCCTTGGAGGACTGGCAGATGAAAAGGTGGTGGTGGAAAGTGCCATCAAGTCACAGCTGATATATGGTGACCCACCAGGTAGGGTTCTCAAGGCAAGAGACGTTCAGAGGTGGTTTGGCATTGCCTGCCTCCACATCACACCTCTGGTATTCCTTGGAGGTCTCCCATCCAAATACTAGCCAGGGCCAAGCCTGCTTAGCTTCCGAGATCTGGTTAGCCTGGGCTATTTATTTATTTATTTCATTAAGCTTAGATCTCACCCTCCCCACATTGTAGGCTCAGGGTGGGTACCAACCTGTATATATCTGCAGTTAATGCAGATTTACAATTTAAAACAATAATCAGTTAAAAACCATAAAATCATTGATCTCAAGTCAATAAGATCACTGGTATTTAAAACAACAGTGCGCCACGCAACAGATACTGTGGTCCCAGACCAGCGTTCAGGATCTACGGTAGGGTTGCCAAGTCGATTGGACTCACCGGCAGGGGAGTTTTCCCTCCAACGATTGGGGCCACGCCCCCAACGTAATCTACGTGGTTGCGTAACTTCCTGTGATGCAGCCACGCTGCGCTTCGGGGGGGCGGGGTTCCCCCGGGGCCCGATTTCACGGCAGTGGAAATCGGGCCTCCAAAGCAGGGGGTTACTTGCCCCCCGCCCCCACTTGGCAGCCCTAATCTACGGTCACTGGGGGGGAGGCCTAGCCACAGATGGATGCCCGCTGCCTCAACTAAAGGCCTGGTGGAAGAGCTCCATCTTGCAGGCCCTGCAGAACTCCAGGCTCTTTTTGTAGCAGGAACTCCTTTGCATATTAGGTAACACACCCCTAATGTAGCCAATCCTCCAACAGCTTACAGAGCTCTTCTTACAGGGGCTACTGTAAGCTCTTGGAGGATTGGCTACATTAGGAGTGGGTTGCCTAATATACAAAGGAGTTCCTGCTACAAAAAGAGCCCTGCGATAGGTCCCTTAGGGTCCTGATCTCATAACATAGTTCATTCCATCAGGCAGGGGCCAGGGCCAAAAAGACCCTGGCCCTAGCTGAGACAAGTCAGACACCCCTGCGGCCAGGGAGATACAGGAGATGCTGGTTAGCAGAACGCAGTGTTCTATGGGGCTCATATGGGGAGAGGCGGTCTGGAAGGTATCCACGTCTGGGCTAGATACTAAATAATATAAATATTTCCCAAGCACCTGGCATTCTTGTTGGCATCAGCCCGCAGCATTTTCACAGCCACCAGGACAGATTGGCCAGCACTGCCATCCAGAACAAAATCCTTGTCCGCAAACTTCTCCATCCCTTCCACTTCACACAGGTGGACCTAGGGGAGAATTCGGACGAGCAAGATTAGATCGACCCCGAAAAGAGTCTTCTCCACCCACTTTCCATTCTGCTTGGAAAATGCATTCAATGCGCAACCAGCTTCAGGGTCAGGGTTACTTATGAAGTTCTGCACAGAAGGATATTTGGATCTTGCGGTTGTCCGTTATCATTCCGCCAGAATCCCTTTATCAGTGATGGGGAGTTTCCCAGACACAACAGTATGACATCCAACACGATGAAAAAGAGACACCATAACCACCCAGCAAACCAGACCAACCGCAAGCTCAAGGCCCAGATCCACCTGGATAAGTCTATTTGAGATTTGTGCAGAGGTTTTTAAAAAAATCAGTATTCACTATTTGTTTCTCTATAGTGTAGCCTGATGTGGGTCAGGAGTTCAATATAAGAATGCTAATGCTCCTGCAGAGGAAGCTCTCTCTAGCCTTGGAATGTCAGTACTCACGAGAGTGTGTGAAAGCGATGTCCTCCAGCTGGTGGGAAGGGGGAAGAGAAGTTTTAGTTTTACAGTTTGATTTGGGGAAGAAGCTGACAGACAGGAATTGGGGGAGAGCCACAATTGGTTGGGGGAGATGCATCTTTGAGAGCAGGGGGGTCTCCTTTGGAATATGGGCTTGGATCCTATATTCAGACTATATAAAGACCTCTGGGTTTCCCTGTCCCCTGGGAGGGAGACAAGAAAGTCCTGTTCCACTGATGAAAATCCCTTCCACCAGCAAAGATTTCCCACGGGATACAAGTCCCGATCTATGGTTAGTGGATTTGCTTCCTGCTCCAGGAGTGCCTATTTGCTTCCAATGCACCTGACTTGTACACTTGCAAATAAAAGATATTTCAAGGGTGAGTCAAATGAAAACCTTAAAATGGTGATAAAATTTAGAAACGCCGTGCCATTGTCTGTAAGTTGGCAGTATTTTTACCAATGACATAAGAAATGTCCTACAGGTGGCAGCAGAGAGCAGACAAGCAACACTCCATCACAGTAGCCGTGCGTAAAGATGGCCGCCGCACTTGAGACATGCACCAAAGAGGAGCAGCGTTCTGTCATCTGTTTTTTGAGTAGTGAAGGAGTGAAACTTATTGCAATTCATAAACTAATGAAGTTGCAGTATGGTGATGCATGTCTGTCAGTGCAGCAAGTGTACAAGTAGGAAGTTCATCCTTCAATACACAAAAAATGGATGACGGAATGCTGCTCCTCTTTGGTGCATGTCTCAAGTGGGGCGGCCATCTTTACACATTGCTACTGTGAAGGCGTGTTGCTTGTCTGCACTCTGCTGCCACCTGTAGGACTTCTTATGTCATTGGGGAAAATACTGCCAACTTACAGACGGTGTTTCTAAATTTTATTGCAACTTTAAGCTTTTCGTTTGACTCACCCTCATACTAAGGCTATTTCTATACAGGTCATGTGGTTGGGAAGCTGGCTCCCCCCCCTTCTGTACAGCTTTATGATCCTTTCATACACCGCACAGGGTTTCCTCAGCTTTGCTCCAGTCTTCCTCAAAACTGCTTAGCTGTGAAGCTTTGGGAAAGATTGCAGTAAAGCCTGGATAGCTGCTGTGTGGGTGGGAAAATCATGATTTTCCTGCCCACAAAGCAACCTTTTGCCCTGACACTGTCCACACAGTGGCTTTCCCCACACACGGACTACTGGGGGGAGCTTTGCTTGGTTTTTTAAAATCACAATTTCATATTGTTATGTCAATATACTGTTATAACAATAAGTGTACAAAGTTTTGTGAATTCCCAGCTTTCGTTTTTTAAAAAGTAAGTCTCTAGTCCTCTCCACTGTGGAGATATAAAAGGAAACACATATTTTTGCAACTGAATGGGATAGAGACTTACTTTAAACAAAATAAAAGCTGGGAATTCATGGAGCCTATTACACTTATTATTATTATGATATGTAGATATAATGATGAAAAACTGCTGATTTAAAAGAAATTGAAAAAGCCTCCGTGGCTGGGAGAGGGAGGACGGCTGCTGCTGGGGGACAGGGGAAGGGAAACTGTGGGGAAACCCTCCATTTGGAAGCCCCATTGCTGCTGTGCTGTACTGGCAGCTACACTGTCAACAGGAACTGACAAAGGCCTATCCTCATCTGGAAACCACTAAAGATACATTGCCAAGGCTCTCTCTTTCAAAGGAAACCAAACTCCACAGTGTTACCCTTGGAACTTGGAAGTGGAGTTGGGGCCCTGGCTCTGTGTTAGAACATCTGCTTTGCATGCCCAAGGTCCCAGTCCCAGCAGCTCCAGTTCTAGGATCAAGAAGCAGGTGATGTGAAAGATCTTTACTTGGGACCCTAGAGAGCTGATGGCATTCAGAACAGACAATACCAAGCTGGATAGACCAAGGGATTCAGTATAAAACAAGGGGCTGTTGCCCAACGGAAAGAGCATCTCCTCTGCATGCAGAAAGTGCCAGGTTCAATCCCCAGCATCTCCAGATAAAAAATCAGGTAGTAGGTGAAGTGAAGGATCCCTCTGTAACAACTTTTCCAATGCAGTTGATTGTTATGTATGGTTCTATATGTATTTGTCCTTTATCATACTTATTAATAAAATTAATATTTTTTAAAAAAAGTGAAGGATCCTGAGACCCTGAATTGCTGCTGGCATCTGAATAGACATTACTGACCATGATGGACCGAAAGTCTCATTCAATATGTGGCTCAGCAGCTTCACGTGTTCTGGAAGGAGTGATCAGTGAGTCCTTACCTCTCCAAACTGGCCTTCTCCCAGCTTCTCCTTGAAAGTTAGCAGCTTCCTAGGAAATTCAGCCATAGCCACGTCTTTGCCAGACAGCAAGTCCATAGTGAGAGCAGGGACCGAATAAGTGTTGCTGCCGGTCACCCCCTGCAGGTTGACAATGTCTGCCTCTGCATAATGAGGGACTCCTTCAGCTCCACCTGGCTGGGCAGGTTTGGTGGCGCCGCTGCAACCTGGGAAGAAAAGACCAATGAGAAGAGGACCTCAGCACAGCACCTTGGGAGAGGTGTTGCCTGGGGGCTGTAGGGAGAAAAGGGAATTGCAAAAAGGACCACAGCAGGGAAGTGTCAGTAATCATCAAAGCTATTCAGCCTAAGCAATAGCCAGGATTGTGTACACTTTGCGCTAATTTTCAGCCCAGAAAGCTGAATTCTGTGACATAATTTATGTAAAACCTATTTTCTAGTTCTGTGTAGTTTATTCTGCTTCTGCTGCTGATGTGGAGGTTCATGAAGCTACAGGGGGACTGAAGCCCCAGCTTCTTCTCCTTTTAATTCAATTTTAACAGAAAGATACAAAATGGAAGAGAAAGAAATATCAATATTTCATCAACCATTAAAAGGTTCATATGGATCTTACTAAAATTAAAGACATAAGAATAGTAAATATAATGTAGAAGTATGCCATTTAACAATAAAATATATATATCAACATGTGTTATACATAACAATGATATAATTCCTTTGGAATTTCCTTCTGATTAGAAAGATAAGTTAAAATTGGTGACCAAGTTTTCTTAAACTCTAAGAGGGCTCCAGTTGATGTCGTCTGATTCAAATTAAAAGTAAGTCTAGCTAAAACATAGTGATTCCATATGTGAGTTGGGGCAATGGAGTTTTTCCAACAAGATGCTATATCGAGTTTAGCGGCCGATAAAATAATTGCAATAACATTAGTTATCCATTGAGGCTGATCTTTATTCCAATGTGCTCCTAATAGGAGACATTCAGGCGTGAATTCTAGTGTCATCCCCATCATTGTTGTAACTGTCTCCAAAATTGCTTACCAAAAAGGTACCAACACTGGGCAGGTCAACCAACAGTAGACATAAGTTCCAATGGACCCGCAATTTCTCCAACAACCTGGACTCAGCTGTGGTGAGGTATATGATAAGGACTTTGGTGTTAGGTACCATCGGGAAACTAATTTAAACATTTAGTAGTGTGTTGTCATGACTGAAGACTTAAATTCAGCCGATGACCAAACGGCATTCCATCCATCTGCAAGAGCCAGTGAAGGACAGTCTTTTTGCCATTTACGTTGGTATGGTAATGGCTTTGAACAGCATTAGCAGGACAAGCGGCTCCCATAGTGGCCATCTTTTTCCTGTCAAAAGTAGCATAGGGTGGAAGGCAGGGAAGGCAGAAGCACCTCCTAGTGCTGGGCGGTAGCATACATCAAAAATCTAAGCGCGGTAGCGTACATCAAAAATTGTATAAGCATTTTGAAATATGGGTGAGTTTATAAAATGTAAAATGCTCCTCTGTACATTAGAGTAATTCTTATGGGGTTTTTTTTGTTATTAAGCATGTTACACTTCATTGCAGCTTGCAGCCCTTCATTCTAATGAAGAAATAAGTACAGAATGACAAACCTGATGAAGGACATGCAAACGGATAGTGTACTAGAACTCCGTCGTTTGTCTGTAACTAGTATTGTATTACTTTGTATGTACTGCTAAGCTTTATATCACATATTGTAGTGTTACTGGTAATAATTGAATTCTCAACATTGCATATAAAAACCAACAAATATTGTTTAATTGTACACGGTGATCTACTGTTTCACTGGCGCTGTGCTCTGCAGCAGACGCCTCCTCCACTGCTTTTAAGGTGAGGCCTGGCTCAGATGTGAAATGTGAGTCAGGTTGGAGGAAAAACCCAACCTGACTCAAATCTCGTTACCATATAATGAAACCCATGCTCAACCATCCTTTGGGCTACTAGATTCCTCAGGCGTGGTCCATATCCTTTCAAACATATCTTTGCAATCATAAGGGTGCAGTTTATTTTCTTTTTAAAAAAATCTTGAAAGCTGTGATTTTCATAAAACTAAATTTTATGCCAGCACCATATTTAGAAATTTTTCTGTACACCCAGAGAATCAACACTTTATATTTCAATTTCTGATGAACCCTTTTCTCACCGGGTGATCTTGAACAAGCCACCCACCCGGTCTTTTACTGTCCATTTCCAAGAATGCTAGCCCACCAGTCTTGACGATGTACTTGGCATCTGTTGTTTCTTAAAATTAAAATGCCCTGACCTGGATAGCTCAAACTAGCCCTCAGATGCTAAACAAGGCTGGCCCTGGTTTGTATTTGGATGGGAGACCACCAAGGAAGTCCAGGGTCACGATGCAGAAGCAGGCAAAAGCAAATCTCCTCCGTTTGTCTCTTGCCTTGAAAACCCCACAGGGTTGTCAGAACTCAGCTGTGACTTCACCTCCAAAAAAATCTGTCGTAACTTAGACTGAGGGCTACACATGACGAAATCTGGTGAGCTGAGGTCAGGTTCCCGTGGTCCCACATACTTTCCCCGTAGTCACAAAGCAGCTGCAGGGAAAGGAATTCTTCAAGTCCAGCTCAGGATGACAGCACGGGGGAAGGAGGGGCTCCTGCTTCTCCCTGAGCCATTTTGCTACTCTGAGGCCCCTGCCACATTGGGGGGGGGGGGGTTGGGGGGAAGCCACTGAAGGGAGAGTGAGGCAGCCAGCTGCGCATGTGTGCGCATGCGCAGTTCGGCCGGGAGCCTCGATTGCTCCTGAAGACGGGCGCGCCGGCGATCTCACGGCCGTGCTTGCTGCGCCGTTTCAGGTAGGTCCTACCTTTTTCTAGGTTTTTTTTATATGCGCATTTTCGGCCTAAAGGGCTGGATTGGGGACAGGTGTGCGCCGCTTCCCAGATGTTGCAGTGTGATCGCGCCCATTTGCTGCCCCCACGATCCGTCCCTCTTCCGGCCCTAAACCTCCCATGTGACCGGGGCCTGAAATGACCTGAGGGAAGTAATTTGCCCCACTTTGGACTTCACATGCAGCTCCAAAGTGGGGCAAAGTACTCCCCCAAGCTCTTTTTGGCATGGAAAAACAGTGCAGTATTCATCATGTACAGTCTAGCCCTCGGTTATCACCTATTACTACCAGTATGAATGGTCACTATGGCCCTTTTCACATTACTGTTCTAAACCAGATGAGATTATTCTCTCAGGTTTGTTATGGTTCATAGTTATCCTCTAAGCTTACAAACCTGGTCTACATAAACCAGGAACTGAAAGATGTTTCAGCCGTTCTCCCTTGCCAATTATCTTGGGTCATTCATGGGCTATGGTGCTTCTCTATGAAACTGTGAACTCCATATCCATAGCAGCTCACACTGCAATACAAGCTCAGAGCAGCATACAAAAGGGTAGCTCATTTTATCCTTTCTGGTCTAGGGTAGGCTGAGAGGGGATACTTCTTGGCCAAAGTCAACCAGAGCATTCCATGGGTAAGCAAAGTTTATAGGGTCATTTATATCAAGATGGAAAAGGGATGAGTTAAGAATGTCAAACTCGAGCCTCGTTTGCCATGTCCCCCCCTGTCTTTGGTATCTATAATTCACTGCCTTGTTCCATTCTGGATGGGAATTGGGGGGGGGAGTGTGTGCGGAGGTGTGTGCGGAATTGCTTTGCTGAGAGTTGCGCTGGCTTTTAACTGCGTCCACGTGCGGGAAGTATGCATGCTTGATCTTGAGTACCAGACACTGCTAGATAATGTAACAGTATATTTGCAGGTGCTGGGTGAAGGGCTAACGGGGCACCGTAGGTTTTGGCAGGCTGAATGTATGGGTGTGATTGAACTGGTCACTGGGGGAACGGACTGTTTGAAATATGTATAATTGGGAACTGGCACCAAGGGAGCCAGTTCTGACACAGATTCATCTATGCTTGAAACCTCTTTACCTCTCAATAAACAAATCACTGCCAAGAGAGTGTTGTAGGGAGTGAGTTTTGTTCAAGACCTGACAAAGAGCTCCAGCTCTTATTATGGACTGCTGATTCATTCCATGAGCTGGTAAAAGAATAAAAAGGTAAAGGTTCCCTTGCTCGAAAGCCAGTCGAATCTGACTCTAGGCTCATCTCCGTTTCAAAGCCGGCGCTGTCCAAAGACATTTCCGTGGTCATGTGGCCGGCATGACTAAACGCCAAGGTGCACGGAACGCTGTTACCTTCCCACCGAAGTGGTCCCTATTTATCTACTTGCAATTTCTTGCTTTCGAACTGCTAGGTTGGCAGGAGCTGGAACTAGAGATGGGAGCTCACTCCATCATGCGGCACCCGGGTCTCGAATTGCTGAACTACTGACCTTCCACAGCCTGCAGTTCAGCGTCTTAACCACTTGAGCCACCGCAGCTCCTTGGTAAGAGAATAGGCAGAAGTTAAATTTAGTTCATGGGCTGGTATGCCAGGATAACTAATCATTCACAAGGAGATGTAGATGTGGTTGTGAGAACTGATTATCTTCCCAAATGCTGGGTGTTCTGACCTGCCTCATCTTCCCCTGGGGTGAATTCAGGCAGCTTGCGGATCAGCCGAGAGGGCTCCTGGTAGTCTGGACCCAGGGGGAATATGCGGTCATACGTGGAGTTGGACTCTCGCTCACTTGATGAGGTGGAGCGGTTGTGGTTGAACACGCTGAACTCACTGGGCAGAGAGAGGCTGACAGTCATTTCATCATCCAGCATCCGGCGAGAAGCCTGTGAGATAGGGAAAACACAGAAAAGTTACTTTCCTGAAGAATTACACATTTGGGTAGGAAAAACTGCATGGGGGAGGGAGGCTTAAACCACATATCCCTGCGTGCCTGTCTAAATTGGCCCCTATGAACTTGAGAAGTGGAGTTTCAATTAGGAGCTCCCAGCATGTCTCTCCTTGACATGATGCAAAAGCATCCAAGCTTTTAAATTACACGTAACACTTCATCAGGCAAGTCTATGAATGTGCATGCTTGTATACTAACAGGTGGCACAATCATCAACACACTAGTGTTCTAAGTCATATTAGAAATGCCCAGTTTTTGTTTCACGGAACTGTTAGTTCTATATATTATTGTGAACTTGCGTCAGAACTCCTTCCCGAGGTTAAAAAAAAATTAAGGGTCCCTTATCAGACAGGGAATGGTCTAGTTGTTGTAAGAATACTTATAATACAGCATGGGGCAGTTGTTAGTGTCGGACTAGGATCTGGGAGACCCAGATTCAAATCTACTCTCAGCCATGGAACCTTGCTGGGTGACCTTGGGGGAGTCAGCCTAGCCTACCTCACAGGGCTGTCGTGTGGATAAAATGGAGGAGAGAATTATGTCAGCCTCGTTAGGTCCCCATTGGGGAGAAAGGCAGTGAAGTAAATAAATGAATACAATAGACGGAGAGCCAGGGACAGGAAACACAAGCCAAGCTCCGTGTGCTGCCCCAGCCGGCGTTTAAACTGTAGTTAAGCAGAACTGCCATATATCTTTAAGAGCAGTGGTTCCTGGGAATTGAAGTCTTTAGTTAGACATCCCACAGCATCCGGCACACAGAGGTGCGAGGATTAGAGTTTTACAGCTCTCTTCCTGTGGCCTTTGTTCTCTTAAAACGGCAAGGAGGTGGGACACGCAATCCTTTTCACCATGAGCCAGTGAACTGAGTTAGATTACAAAAGATGTGAGTAAGAATTCTTCTGAATGCATGTGGAACTTAATAAAATGTGATTTAATTCTACTTGACTCTGGTCGTGCGTTGAATCTGTCCAGAAGGCGCATGGACTGTAATGAAGAAGCCATGGAGGAATCCACTTCATCACAGAGTGACCTCACCTCACCCCCCATGTTGCTCCTCGCTGTGTGCATGCAAAGAGAGGCAGGGAGGTAGCACCCTTGCTCTCTCTACACTTCTACACTGAAGCAGGTCCTTCCAAAAGAGGTAAGGCAGCTGTACAAGGGCTCACAATGCAGGAGCCTTGTGGATTGAAGATCACTGCATCAGCCAGTTTCAATAAAGGCAGCTTGGTCACGACAAGCTCCTATCCCTGAGCAACCCATTACCTTTGGCGAATGTTTTGGCTTCGCTTTGCATTCGTAACGCAGGAGCGCCCGTCATCAGAGGCTTACCTTTTCCAGCATCTTTTGCCAAAACTGCCTCCAGAGGATGATTACGATGATGGCCACCAGGATGAAAATGATGGCCACCAGGCAGCCGATCAAGATGCGGGTGTTGCTGTCATCCACTTTGAGGGTTGGATCTGTCAGGAGTAGGAAGAGCAAAAGACGGCCAGGAAACCATGAGCTTGAGGTGCATGAAGGGAAAGTGCCGTTCTAAGCTGGAAGCTTCTGGACTCACGCATGCAAACGAATCTCTTTCATCATGGATTCCACCTCTCAGCTCATTTTTAATGCCTCTCCAGACAACCAGTTACTGTGCATCAAATGTATACTGGTGCACAGCATCCAACTCTCGTTTTTATAGGTAGCACTTCTGCGGCAGGAATACGGCATTTTCCCAGTGCTCTGTTTACAAAATATAATCAGTGGGAAGATGCTGTCTTCCTCTAGTTGGTGCCACAACTACAATCCGACCCCGCACGAGACAGCAGAGCGTGCCTCGTGGGGGCCGCGTTTGCCTCCTCGTAAGGAGGACGTGTCAGGCAAGACTGCGGTGGAGCCTTTGCTCCAATAGGGGGAGCAAGCCTCCCGCTCCCTCCCTTTTCCATGGTTGCCCTTTGCCGTTAAGTTTAAAGTTAATAATTTAATAAAGTGGCCTTATTTCATCCAACCTTGTTGTCTGACTGTTTCTTCCGTCTGGGGGGGCAATTCTGTATTGTTGCGTGGACTCTGAAATGTAACTGCATGAGTATGATAGCCACTTATTGTACAGCTGAATGTTACAGGGGCCTATTAGACAGTCTAGTCCTGACCTGTATAGCCCAGGCTAGCCCAATCTTGTCAGATCCCGGAAGCTAAGCAGGGTCAGCCCTGGCTAGTATTTGGATGGGAGACCTCCAAGGAATACCGGGGTTATGACACAGAGGCAGGCAATGGCAAACTGCCTCTGGACATCTCTTGCCTTGAAAACCTTACGGGTTGCCAAAAATCAGCTGTGACTTGACAGCAAAATAAATAAATAAATTAGACAGTCTACAGTGAAGAACTCTTCAACTTCAGATAATAGGATAGATGTTCAGGACACGAACAAACCAGATGGCTGTGGGAGTTCTCTGCCCAAAGCTCCCAGTGATTATTTAAACTCAAAAGAGTGACATGTTGCATTCTGCTTGCCATGCTCCAGCTTACAGACGTCACCTCAAGATACTTAAAAGCCTGGGCATGTCCAGACACAGGGAATTAAATTGGCTAGCAGCAAGGGATGGCTAGCAGCACGAGCTGGCTCACGAACATAAGTTTGAGACGAATTTTGGCTGGTTCGTGGTTCTTGAACTGAAGTTCACAAACTGAAGAGCTGCCACGAACGTCTGCAAATTTTAAGTGGTTTGTGAAGAGCAGAAAGCACAAGCCATTTAAACCCCTGCTTTCTGCTCCATGCCACTTTTCAAGAGGAAACCCCTGATTTCTGCTACCCATGAAAAATTGTGGGGAGCAGACAGCAGGGGGTTAAATGGCCTGGTTTCTGTTTCCTGCTGCTTTGGGGTAGAGCAGAAAGCAAGGGTCACGAACCACTTCAGTTCGTGAACCAACCACCCAGTTCATATTAGTTTTGGGTTTGGCTATGAACCATGAACTGAAATGAACTACAGACAGGGGTCATTTCGTAGAAAAAGAGCTAGGGGAACTCATTAGCATAACTCATTAGCATATGCCACACCCCCTGAATCACCGGAAGTGTGTCATAAGGCCACACCCCCTGACATCACCGGAAGTGTATCATAAGGCCACACACCCCGCCCCAACGGTCCCGGCCGCCACCGCCGGCCTTGCAGCTCCACTGCCGAGCCCCATGAGGGGCCCGGCGGTGGACCTGCAAGGCCGGCGGGAGTGCAAGGAAGCCCTGCGAAGGCCCTCCCTGGACCCAGGCAGGCAGGGGTGGGGAGAGGCAGGGAGGAAGCAACTTACCCTCCCTCTTCTCCTGCCTCCTCCTGGCTGAATGAGGGCTGGAAGTGGGGCGGCCGGAAGCAGGGGGCGGGGCTTTGTCATGTGCCCCACCCCCGTACCTCACCCGGGGGATCTGCGATCCCCCGCGTTCCCCCCCGAAATGACCTCTGACTACAGAAACGTGGTTTGTGCCCATCCCTGTGTTGCTTTCTCCTCTGTGTTGCTGTGTTTCTTTCTCCTCTGCTCACAGTTACTTAAAACCTGGGTGTTCCCAAAGGTGTGAGCCAAAGGGTCATAGTCTAGAGTGGGGAGGAAGATCTCATAACAGACTGAAGGGGGTCAGAAGGATTTTTATACTATAAGCTGCTTTGGATCTCCATTTGGGAGAAAAGTGGGATATAAATAACTACATTTTTTAAAAAATTCTCACACATTCTACACATGCCTGAGAACTGAATTTAAACACTCACTGTGAGCTCTGGCCACAGAATTCTGAGCTCTGAGTTCACTTTTCGGATAGTTCCTGTGACATAACTAGTGGCAACCCAGGCAGCTTGTGCCCATGCCATTTTCTTAAGTTTCCTCTGTTATATAATATGCCTTATAGGCAGCAATATTCCTTACTCATATGCAGGAGCACTCAGCCCTTTGAAGAAAGTGGTACACAAGCCCATCTACCTTCTTCATCTGTTGCGGGACAGCAAATGTTCTGCTTCCCCCACCCCAGTTATGTTTGCTCATTAAAGGGTGGAAGGCACTCCTCTATGGCACTGAACCACACATCTTCCATCAGCCAGCTTGACCCCCTCGTAGAAAGGCTTTCTCCCCCATCCCAAGCATTATACAGTTGCCTTTGCATCAGTACTTCAAAGTACTGTACTACAAAGATTATTAATAGGCTGGGATGTGCTTTGACTAATCGTTGGGATAGTCAGACAGCAACTTGGCCTTGCATGCATCTTATGTTGCCAACAAGTGTAGTGATAGAGTTTAGGCATTGGCTAATGTGTTCATTTCAACTCCTGCCTTCCCCTCTTGAATTGAGTAGCTTGTGTAATATATGAATGCTCGGAGTGACTGGCTTTTGACACACAGCAAGTGCTTGATTATTATTTTGACTAAGTTTCCTAATTCCCAATATTTCTATTATTGCCCTTGATAAAATTTTGTTTCTTATTTTGCTCCTTCTGGATTTGTGGATAAAGTACTGTAGTAAGTGGTGGCTGACCAGTTCCAGGCTTTTGGGGTTCATTTAGGTCCCAGTAAGTATTCTTAGGACTAGGTCCTTAGCTGGCCCAATTTTAGTTGGGGAGGGGCTGTGGCTCAGTGGTAGAGAATCTGCTTTGGATGCAGAAAGTCCCAGGTTCAATCCCCAGCAATTCCAGTTAAAAGGACCAGGCAGTAGGTGATGTGAAAGACCTCTGCCTGAGACTTTGGAGCACCACTGCCAGTCTGGGTAGACAGTACTGAACTTGATGGACCAAGGGTCTGGTTCACTATAAGGCAGACTCAATTTCTATAGAACTGGAGTTTGATTCAATTCTACATCTAAGATACTATAACAGCCAGGAAACAAATATTGTGAAGAGTAAATGTTATGCTAGACTTACTTGTAACCCCTATACAATTACACACCCAAGCTAACTTTCTACTTTGTCTACACCTGAAACTGATAACCTCATATTTTGTCCCTTCACCATAATTTTACACTGTATCATCCCACCATTCTACTGCATTTTTTTCTGTTTTCTCTTTACTGTGCCATTATTCCTCTTTCTCAAATTATTATACTCAAATGCTTATTCTATTGCTACTGTTTCCAAGGACATTTATCAGTCATTGTCATTTGAGCAGCTGCCTGAGAAAGCAGCTAACAAGAACATTCTGGATAAACCTACTCACTCTCACTACGATCCACATCCTAGGCTAACAGAAAGTATCACACATACCATAAGTAGTGGGGGTAACGGAAAACTCAGGAAGGGCTCCAGAATTGTTGTACATGGCTGCATCTGTTAAAAGGAAAGGGGGGAAGGATCATCAGACACACAGTTCCTGACTATTGCAATCTCTCATTTGTAAACTTTAACTTCTGAAGCTGCTCCACAAGATAATGGGATAGAATTAGAGATAGCAACTTCCTAATTCAGAAGCACTCAGCTTGCCATAGATCTAGCCACATGGTATTATTTAAATAAACAGCAAAATGAGAAAACTCTGCGCAAGACGAGGCAGCAGCTTCAAAGCCACCCACCTTCCTTTAGAGTAAAGCATTTGTTATAACTAGGGTTGCCAGGTCTCCACGATACACCAATGGGGGTGGAATGGAGCCTTCTAGGAGTGGGGCAGGGCTCCGCCCCTAAACAGCAACATCAAGCAATGATGTCACACGGAAGTGAAGTCATCACATTGGGGATTGTCCCGGCCGGGGTCCGGCGGCAGCACAAAGGGGAGTACCGGCCCGGGACGAGCCGCGACTTACCTGGGCCCCGGTGAGGGAAGCGGCCCCGGCCGTGACGCAGGACGGCCGGCCGAAGGCAGCAGCCACCAAGCGGAGCCCCAGCAGAGCCCGGCAGGCGACGCGGGCCAACCGGAGCAACGGCGCGGCCGCGGACAACGCGGGCAGGCACTCAACGGGGAGGGAGGAGAACGGTGCAGCAGCGAAGCGGGCCCGCTCAGAGGCGGCAGGGAAGAGCCTCGCCGCACACGAGGGAACAAGGGCGGGGCCGGAGGAAGCGGCCCGGCGTCTTTCGTTATGAAGGTGGGCGGGGCCAGGGAGCAAGAGGGATATCGGGAGCCGAGGGGGTAATAAAAGTGGAGCCAGGAGACGGCCGAGGAGGACGCGTCTGGGACTGGCTAGGGACGAGCTGAGAAAGCGAGAGAGAGAGAGACGGAGGTCCTGTGTTACCGAGAGACCGGTACTGAAGCCAGAACCCCAGGACGGGCAAGAGCGACAGGCTGATCGCTCTGCATACTCCGTGGTCTGAGGTCTATTCTCCGGCTCCCTGAACAACCCGTCCTCGGCTCCTGCCCTCAACGTGTATCCAAAAAGGGGGAGGGGTGTGCTGAACCCGAGGGAGCGCACCCGGCGGGAGGTTGGCGACCGGCGGCCCAGCGGATCGTGACAGGGATGCTGTGTGGTGACACTCTGATCGGAGGGCAAAACTCTATGGTAAAACCCAGTTCAAACCATAGAGTTTTGCCCCAAAACCAGAGTGTTGATGTGCAACATTGCTGTTTTGGGGTGCAGCTTCCCCCGCTGGCCAGTTGGCTGGCAGTGGACAGAAGCCGCCCAAAGCAGGGGATCCTGCGCCCCCTCCTGGGGAATGGGAACCCTAGGTATAACATCTAAATGACACGTGCAATACCTAGTAATCTCCTGATTCTAAATAGGAAATAACAATCTGTGCAATACCTAGTGCTCTCCTCATTTTGAATGGGAAGGACATGTAACATCTAAGCAACATGTGCAATACCCAGTACTCCCCTGATTTCAAATGGTAAAGACTCAGCACTAGGATCATGCTATGCGTATTACACTGTGTTTGCACATACATGCTACTTAGATATTATAGCAAATGCATAGATGGCCATTGAGGCAGGGGTTGGTGGGAGCAATTCTGCTGCCCTGCTCTGTGTTCACTACATTTTGATTTGCTGTACATATAGAACAGGCACGCTCTGTGCAGTATTGGAAAGTACAGTTTATAATCCACCAAGCCAAATGTAGTCCTTCAATAATTCTATGGCACCTTACCAGAGCTCATTAAGCCTCCTCATTTTTTGCTTCCACAGGAAAAAAAACCCCAGGAAGGCTGTTAAAGAATGGGCTCAGCAGAGGTGCGCATAAGCTGAATGCTAAAGGCCCCAGATCCAATCTATTGCCTGAGACTCTGGTCAGAGACAATACTGTACCAAATGGATAGCAGGTCTTGTTCAGTACAGTTTCATATGTTCCCCTGGTGGGTTGTTTTTGGCAGCTCAGAAGTTATTTCTTTATTATTTTTATTTATGTTATTTATAGTTTGCCTTTCTCATTTGGGCTCAAGGCGGATTACACAGAGTGAGTCAATACAATTGGAAGATGGGATATTCAATAAACAATGCAGTAGGATTAGGATTGTAGAACCAACCAGAAGTCAATGGTCCCCATAGGGTATAATGACGAATCAATCTGGGATATCTGGGGCTCAGGGTGGCTGTTTTATGAGGTAGAGGCACCAAATTTGCAGCATAGCTGCCGGTGCCTCTCCTTAAAAAAAAACTACACCAAACAACCCCCCAAGTTTGAAAAAGATTGGACCAGGGATTCCAATTCTATGTGCCCCCAAAGAAGGTGCCCCCATCTTCTATTGAAACCAATGGAGAAAAAAAAGGTGTTCAAAGGAATCGCAGTCTCTTTAAATGCCTTCTCCAAGCCACATGAGCAGCATGACTCTGAAGGCGTTTAAAGGGACCATGATTCCTTTAAACACCTTCTTCAAGGGGTGAGTTCACTCACCTGGAAGGTGTTTAAAGGGACTGCGATCCCTCTAAATGCCTTCTCCAAAACCTTTAACTTTGGCTATCCAGTGGTCCCAAAAAATCCCAAATATTTTTGGGATTTTTGGGGACCAGCCATTTCAGAAAGATGGCCCAAACTCTATCAGGCTGAAAGAATATCCAGAAAATACCAATACGGTATTTTCTCAATACTTTTTGGCTCGGATTTAGCTGAACATAAACTGCTAGTTCATATGCACAACACCACCAGAAAGTACCAGCATACATCCCATCATACCTGACTGGAAGGTGATCTCACTGAACATCATCCAGGTGTCAGCAAAGTAGAACTGGCATTTAATGGCACTAGCCATGCGATGGAATAGGGGCACCGTGACAAAGCGGGCGCTGGGATTCACATCATCAAGTATTGGCACCGAAGAGATGGCATTTGGCTCCCATTCATTTGCATCAGAGCGGAACTGGCATTGCACCTCCTTGAAGATCTTCACTCCTTTGGCAAACATGTTGTTGCAGTGAACCTGGGTGGCAGAGAAGGGTAATTTTCTGCTTTACTTGCTATTGCCATGCTGTGTGGCCGTCATGCACAGGAGGCTGCACCACTTGAAGCATTCAAAATAGCCAAGCTCTTTCCCTGACCAGCCAGGCACATCTCCTGCCTATGCCACACCACACTACTCTCCACCTCCTGATCTGTAAGACACCACCCCAAACGCTGCCTTGTATGGTTCAGTAGTTAGACTGTTGGTCTAGGATTGGGGAGACCTAGGCTCAGATCTGCACTTAGACCGATTTCCCACAAGCAGCTGTCCCGCCCTCGCTCTTCCATTTCCCCCGGTTGTATTGGTCAATTTCACACTCTTCACTGTGCAGCCGCACTTTGACCTACATCCCCCCGATTTCCCCCGTGGCTTCTTGATTTCAAAAAATGAGAAGATGCGGGGGAAATCAGGGGGAGGTGCGGGTCAAAATGCGGCCATGCAGCAAAGAGTGTAAAATTGACCAATACAACCGGGGGAAATGGAAGAGCGAGGGCGACACAGCTGCTTGTGGGAAATCGGTCTTAGTGACTATGAAGCTAACTAGTAGGTGACTCTCTCTTTCTAGCATTACTTTCCTCACAGGGTTGTCCCGAAGATAAGATGGAGTGGCAGAGAAGCGTACATTGCCCTGAGCTCCTTGGAGGAAGGGCAAAATAAAAACATGCCAGATGGATTGACAGAATCCCAGGGTCTGAGCCTCAAGAGGTACAGCAACATGATTTATTTGAGACTCAGATTTTTTCTTCTTCTCAAGTGGAACCAGCCACACTCGGGATGGTGGGAAAGGCATTATCCTTAGTTCTGCTCTCCTCTTTCCTTCTGTGATTAGCTACATAGAACTGAAATTGCTGCAATTCGGGATTTTCCGGGACTGAGATTCCCTGCTAAGGTTTGGCAGTAGCAAGAGTAGGGTTGCCAGCTCCGGGTTGGGAATACCTGGAGATTTTGGGGGTGAAACCTGAGGAGGGTAAGGTTTGGGGAGGGGACAACTTCAGTGGGGTATAATGCCATAGACTCCACCTTCCAAAGAGGCCATTTTCTTCAGATGCACTGATCTCTGTCACCTGGAGATCAGTTGTAATAGCAGGAGATCTCCAGCTACCACCTGGAGTTTGTCAACCCTAAGCAAGAGGCACCGCCTTTAGCGGTGAATGTCGCATGTCTTGAAGGGCATCAGAGTGGGAAGCAGATTGGGGAAGTTCTCCTCCACAAGCTCCAATGAAATGAACAGGAGCTGCACAAGGCTTGAAAAGAAGAAAGATCCAATTGGTACCGTCTAATGATAATGAGCTGGGGGGATACTGTCTGGATTTTCTGCCCCAGTACAAAATGTCTTTAGTCATCCTGGTTCTCCCTACCCACCAATCAAGAATGTAGTGTCAGATTGCAAAATAACTATACAAATGTAACTTCAGGTCAAATTATCCTGAGCTAAAGGATGTGGGCTTTTAGCATGTGTATCTACCACAAAGGCCCATGTGATTGTTCATAACAGTGGTCATTCAGGAAGTTGGCCAGAAATATAGGTACTCCTGAGAAATAATAATGGGTTGGGTGCTGTAGATCCATTCTGCTAATCAGGGCTTTTTTTGTAGAAAAAGCCCAGCAGGAACTCATTAGCACAATAGGCCACACCCAACAGCAGAAAATCATTAGCATATTAGGCCACACCCCTGACAGCACAGCTCATTGGCACATTAGGCCGCACCCCCATGTTACCAGAAGTGTGGTCATCCAGCCACACCCACCTTTTGCTTCTTATTCTGTTTACCTTGTTTGTTGTCAAAACCCAGGGCTTTTTTGTAGCAGGAACTCCTTTGCATTTTAGGCCACACACCCCTAATGTGGCCAATCCTAATGAGTTTCTGCTGTTGGGTGTGGCCTATTATTCTAATGAGTTCCTGCTGGGCGTGGCCAACTTGGGAGCCAGCCGGAACTCCGTTCCTGTGCGTTCCTGCCCAAAAATAGCCCTGCTGCTAATGGTGGCATGCCTTCTGGTGCAAGAAGGAAACGCGGCCTCTTGTCTCAGAGGAAGATTCTGGCACCAGAGGAAAGCGCCATCCCTGGAGGAACAGATCCACAAGATCTGACCCCATTTTTGGTTTGACAGAGAGGGAAAGGGCAGGAGGGGAGACAAAGTGCCCTTCAGCTGCAAACTGAAAGGGAACACAGGAACTAGTATTGGTTTCGATGACGAACCTTCATAGTGGTGAAGTTTCTGATCCGGTCAAATTCAAAGATGATTTCCACATTGCCGTTCACGGTGCTCTCATTGCGCCAGCCAATGTAGTCGTAACCAGGCCATACGTGGTATTCGTGGGTCTGACTGAAATCATCCAGGCCTGAAACCCCATCGGTCAGCTGGCCTAACCCTTCTGTCATGCTGGTAAGAGATACAAGAAAAGGAAGCAAAAACAGAGGATGAGGGTCAATGTCATCTCCCTGGACTCCCCGCAAGACTCTTCTTTACCAACTTTGGCTCCCAGCTGCAGCTTGGGGAGGAGTTCTTCCCCAGCCCTCTGGGATTTTTGCTGTGGGATGCAGGTGGTTACTAGAGGGAGGGGGAACCTCAAAAATCCCAATGTGCTTGTGAAGGCAGCCCTGTGATTCTGTAGATTTTTGTTTCCACATGATGAGTTATTTCTGAAAACCACTTCCTTGTATGAAAACAAAACTTCCTTGTACAGAGAATATGAGTTCCTGCCCAGCATTGAAATTAGGGTTGCCAAGTCCATCTTCCACCCCCAGCGGGGGACTTTGGGGGCATTCCTGGAGGGGGCGGGGCATCCCTGACGTGATGACGACACATTGGGGACATCCGCTGCCCCCCCTGCCCGCCCGATCTCCAGATATGCCAGTTCCCTGCACTTAAAGGAGCCGGCGTTTCCCTTTTAAGTGCAAGAGCCGGCGTTTCCCCTTTAAGAGCAAAGAGCCGGCGTTTCCCTTTTAAGTGCACGGAGCTGGCATTTCCCTGCAATCCTGATCTCAAATGGAGATCATGCTTGGGAGGAAACGCAGGTTCCTTGCACTTAAAGGGAGCCACCCCTTTCTCTCAAGACAGAAGGGAGAGGGGTGGCTGTGGATGCTGGGGGCGGGGCAGGGTCGGCGGTGGGTAGAACCCCCCCCCAAAAAACAGGGGACCCCTGGCAAACCAGGGGGTTTGGCAACCCTAACTGAAGTGGGGGTTTGGGTCACAGTTCTCCTAGAAGGAATGGAAGATAAGGCCTGTTGGGGGTAGTCTGGGGCTGTTAGGTGCCTCATGCACTAGGAGCTACTTTAACTTTGTTCAGGCCACAAAAGAAGGTCTGTTTTCAAGGGATGAAGCTCCCCTCATGATCCCCATACACCCCTACTGCCCATCACCTTTCATACCTCTATTCCTGCCACCATTTTGTTTCTCCCCCAAACCCCAAGCTTGCAATTAATTGCAATTCATTCAGTTATCAGGTTCCCAGAAAGCAGCTTTATGCAAAACAATAACTTTATGACTGATGATCATAAGCCCTGTTCACAAGTTACAGTGAACCCAGGTACAGTCCATGTACAGTGTTGTGTGGCCTGCATGACTCCATCTTTGTTACATGTTGGTGCTTAGTTGCCCCAAGTCATGTGAGAGACCGGTGTTCGGTTGCTCCCAAGAGAACTTTCCGTTTTCTCATGCTTGTTAGCAGCCCTTATCTTCAAATCCTGGGGTTTTTCTTCCCGCCACTGGACACCAGGTTAAAGATGGCCTGGCTCATGCAAGTGTTTGGGATAGCTTAATTAATGATTATATGACTGGTAGCCAGCTTTTAGGGTATGATGCCTAGTTTTAGCTGTCTGACGAGGGAATAATTCCCTTGAACCCTTATTTTCATGATATGTTGCTTTTGTAAAGGAGTAATAGTTAAATTTCATTATTTCGCTTGTCTAGTGTTATATAGAAGATTTATTCTTTGTACAATCTTAATTTGGGTTATATTGGAAACATATTAAGCCAAGTGTATACACCCATATTGTTAAATGTAGTTTATCTTTTAGTGGATTCCTTTGTTTGGTGTAGTGGTTAAGTGCATGGACTCTAATCTGGGAGAACCGGGTTTGATTCCCCACTCGTCCACTTGCACCTGCTGGATGACCTTGGGCAAGCCATAGTTCTGGCACAGCTGTCCTTGAAAAAGAGCAGTTTCTGTCAGAGCTCTCTCAGCCCCACCTACCTCACAGGGTGTCTGTTGTGGGGAGGAAAAGGGAAAGGAGTTTGTAAGCCGCTCTGAGACTCCCTTGGGTAGTGAAGGGAGGGATACAAATCCAATCTCTTCTCTTCTTCTTCTTCTTTATGCGTATATAATGTATATTGTTGAAAATTATTGAGAATAAAAAAATTAAAACTCCTGATTTGTCACACCCTCCTGGCTGGCTGTAATGGACTCCCCCTGAACCACTCTTATGGAAAAGCCAGTTCCCATGGGAACCGCGGTGCAAAAGGCTACAGGGGTGCGGAATAAATGCTATAGGGTGATTCTGCATCTGGTTTATAATCCACTCTTTCTCTGCTGTGGAAGCGGTTCCATTTTTGGCTCAGGATATATGATTGCATTGTGCATCTAATCCACAGTTGTTTAAAAGAGATTAAATGAGGCAACAAAAAAGACAGAGGACTTCCACCTGGTGGATATCTAAGCAAATTCATGAGTGGTGAGAAAAAACAGAGGCGGGCCGAAGGAGGGAACATCAAAGGAATCCGCATCAAGTAGTCTGCATATTGTTCACAGCAAATCGGTGGCGGGGAGGAGCAAATGGTCCAGTGCAAAACCACATCCAAATAACCCAGGGAGACGCCATGGTGAGTGTGGAATCACCACTAGATGGCAATAAAACAATGTGGACGCTCAAAAGTTAATTGATGCACAAGGAAACCAGGAGCTGCATGCAATGCACAGTGAAATTTGTGTTCCAATGTGGGTTTGGAGAGGCAACAGCAGGAAAGACGAGTGTAGAATCTCCCATAGACTTGTTGCAGGAACACACAGCAGACTCTCCCATAGACTTGTTGCAGGAACACACAGCAGAGACGGAGATGAGAGCTTTTTCATCTGGATGAGGCCTCTCTGGATAACCCTGTCACCTGAGGAAATTACAGCTTTTCTAGCACAGGGAATCCAGACTCTAAAAAGCCAGACTTTTCCCGGGGGGGGGGGGGGAAGGGGGCAAGGAGCTCAACTTTCTGAATCCCTCTTGGACTACTTGGGTTCAATTGTGTGTGATAGAAGCGCCCCTTGCTATGGAGAAGGGGGAAAGGGGCCCAACCCATTTGAATTGTCTCACCCTCCTGGCTGGATAGAGTGGACTCACCCTGAACCCCTTTGACGGAAAAGTCGGTTCCTCACCGGAGTCCGGGTACAGAGGGCTGTGGGGTGGGGAATTGATGACATTTTCTTTTTGCAGGAGCCTATATCATGGACTGAGCTAAAAAGTATTTAATTCAGGCAAGCCTTGCATCGATGACACCAAGAAGATAGCCTTATCGTCAGAGGAAATTGCAGCTGTTCCAGCATAGGGAATTCAGGGCCTTAAAATCAGACCATGCCCTGGAGAAGGGGAGGCCAAGGGGCCCAACCTATTTGAATCCTTCCCAGACTAAGTGGGTTCAATTATTTTGCAGGAGTGCTCCTGAGTGGACCATCCATGCAAGTTCTGAAAATAAAGCTGATGTATGAACAAGCTTCAGAGCTGCCTATATTTTCATCCTTGTAGAATTGTTTGATGAGTAGAAAGTAGTTAATGTGCAAAATGTAATCAAGCCTTGCTGAGTATGTATTTTGATGCTCAGCATTGCAGTGTGAGAACAGCTGTTTTGCAAAACAGGTTAGCATTAGACATGATCACTGCAGCCCAGGGTAGGGTGTATGCCATGCTTCAACAAGAATGCGTGTTTATATTCCTGATGCACAGAGTCTAGCCCTTATATATTCAGAGTGCCAAAATTCATCATTTAGAGGACCCTCTCTTTGATTCCATTGTGCACTCGTTCTCTGGAATCGAGGGGTAGTGGTGAAATGAGCTTTAGCCATTGGTATTACCATAATGTGCAGCCTTTGTTTATGTGTATGAGCCTATATTGTTGGTATGTTTTCTGTTTGCAATGTACTAATGCCATATGTAAGAAATCTCAAAAAGCTTTGTTAGAATTCTACCACCTGGAGGCCAAATAGCAGGGCAATGAAGATCCAGCCCTCAGAGGCAAGAAAAGTTTGTAACGGGCAGTCTTGTGAGCATCCTCCACCGTCCAAGGTAGAATGTATGGCCTGCGTGACTCCATCTTTGTTACATTCTGGTGCTTAATTGCCCTGAATCTTGTGAAAGAGTGCTTGGCTGCTCCCAAGAGAACTATCTGTTATATCATGCTTGTTAGCAGCCCTTCTTTTCAAAGCCTGGGTTGTTTCTTCCCACCACTGAACACTAGGTGCAATTCAGCCTGGTTCATCCAAGTATTTGGGATAGTTTAATTAATGATTACTTGACTGGTAGCCAGCATTTAGGGTATAAGATGCCTAGTTTTAGCTATACATGGGGTCTCGCTCAGATTCGGGCAAACTTTGATGTACATGTATGCACTCAAGGCCCAGCTGATGGAAGCTTAGCCTTCATTTTCTGTAAGTCTGATGCTTTATTAAAAATCTCCTTGTAAGCAAACCTGGATCTCGTGTATCTTTTCCTTGGGATTTCTTCGAACCTGGAACAAGTGTACACTTGGTTCTTCTTTGGACATGTGCTGAATAATTCTCATGTTATCTGCAATGAATGCACTGCTGAACTTGTGATTTAAATCCCACATTTACCCAGGTACCAGTCCCCCGTTGTTTGTAAAGTGAACATGCATTGGATCTTTCTTACAAGCATATGTACCATAAACAGGGCTCTTTTTGTAGCAGGAATTCCTTTGCATATTAGGTGACACACCCCTAATGGAGCCAATCCTCCAAGAGCTTACAGACCTCTTCTTACCGGGGCTACTGTAAGATCGTGGAGGATTGGCTACATTAAGGGTGTGTCGCCTAATATGCAAAGGAGTTCCTGCTACAAAAAGAGCCCTTATTCATGTACATATGTTCACTACAACATGTGAATAGGGATATTCACTTGAGGTATGTGATTATGATGTGTCTGTTGGTATGTGTGTGCCCATGTGTTGTGACAGTGGATACTAAAGGAATGATTCTAGCGATGAAATATATTATAGAAAGGAACTGCAAGAAGTTACTTAAAGGTCAAGACTTTCTGGAAAATAATTACAGTTTACTCTTTATTGTTATTATTTTAATGTGAAAATATATTAGTTCTCCCCAAAACCTCCATATGCCCTGCTTTTTTCACTCTGAAACATTCTCCTGTCCATCCATCCTCCCCACCCCACCCCCGTCTGCCACCCGCAACTCTTCCTCCACTACAAGGTACTAGAGAACCCACCTGTAGCCAAAAGCTCCATCGTAGATCGAATCATTGAGATAAATCACAGTGCCACCAGGGAGAACCAACTGCTGCCCTGCTGGAGCGCTGTATGAAACCAACCCATCTGTTAAGGGACAGAACAGGGGTTACTCTTGCTCTGTTGCCAGGCTGAAAGCCCTTTGGTCACACACAACACTACAAGTAGAGCTGCCAGCTCTGAGTTGGGAAATACCTGGAGATTTGGGGGGATGGTGCCTGAGGAGGCTGGGGTTTGGGGAGGGGAGGGGAGGGACCTCAGCAAGGTATAGATGTACTGTATCTATCTTTACTTCACCAGCAGCATGATGAGCTCTGACTCACGGACACTTATAAATGTTAATCTTTGAAATACCAATGACTTCTGTTTATTTTGCTGCTACAGACTGATATGGCTACCCATCTGGAATGGCCACTGGCTATATCCTAAGGTTCCACTCAGCAAAATCTGAAGTCTTCTTTCAGCCTAAGAACCCTTCTTCCAATGAAGCAGCTTCTTCTCCAGCAAAGGAAGGCTCCTTATTAGGGAATCTCTTCACAAACCTAATTTCGTGATGAACATTGCCTGGTTTGTGAGCCGAAAGTCACACAATTGCATTTGCAACAAACCTTCCACGACCCTCCAGGTTTTTTCCAGAGGTGTGTGCGGTTTGTGTCAGGGTTCGTGTGGCAGACATGCCGGCACCGATCAATTAATTGGCAAAGCAATGGGGGAAATGACTTCTGGGTAAACTTGCTGCTTCACTTGTGCATTGCTTGGCTTGCAAAAG
This sequence comes from Gekko japonicus, assembly GCF_001447785.1. Lineage (NCBI taxonomy): Eukaryota > Metazoa > Chordata > Lepidosauria > Squamata > Gekkonidae > Gekko > Gekko japonicus. Next base: position 920,022 of record NW_015174281.1, on the reverse strand, counting down.
CCATTTAAAGGAAATGTTCCCTTTAAATGGATTTTGCAAGCCAAGGAATGCACAAGTGAAGTCCAAGCAGTGAGTCCACTCACTTCCAGGCGAGATCTCCATTCTGCTGGCCTTGGGGAGCCACCGCCAGCAGAAAGGAGGGAGGGAAGATCTCAGATCTCCACCACCACCAAATCACTAACCTCATGAAACGAACCGGTTCTGTAAACAGGGAGGTTTCTGAAGGTTCATGGTTCATGTAACCCCATGAACCACAAACTGGGACAAACCTCAATTTTCCTGGTTTGTGCCCATCCCTACTCCTTATGTTGGAATAAGGTGACTCAGCATGCCTGATCACTGGGGGCTGCTATACTGATCTAGATTTTATTTATTTATTTATAGTCCATCTTTCTCACTGGGACTCAAGGCATATTACACAGAGTGAGTCAATACAATCAACAGGATGGAACATTCAATAAACAACGCAATAGGATTTGGGTTGTAGAACTAACCAGAAATCTTAAAAAAAAAAAACACCCAGAAGTGAAGCAAAGCGTAAGTGTTAACATGACACATTAAATGATGCAAGATTACACAGTTGGATTAAATATACAGCAAACTATACACAGTAAGATACATCACAATACCTAATAATTTATCCAAATAACTTTTGTACAATACTACCCTATTGCCTACATAGGAAGGCCCTCTTGAATAATTCAGTTTTGTGGAGTTTGTGGAAAGCCAGGAAAGTGGGAGCCTCCCTGACCCTCCTCAGGCTAGGCCATCCCATTAGGTGGGGGTCGCAACAGAGAAGGCACATCTACAGGCAGTTGCTGATTCTGCCCATTTGCAGGTTAGCACCTGCAGAAGGCCCTGTCTTCTCAATGAATGGGATGCCTCTCTTTGTCTTAACCTGGGAGCTTGTCTCTGACTCCTCCTTCTCTCCCTGTTCTCCTTGTCTCTTCTCATGGCTCTGCAAGGAGCAAGACACAGGTCTCTCCTTAAAAGCCACACAATCTCGCACGCACGTGCTGCCAGAGTAGCTGGTCATTTGTGATAGGGAAGAGTATTCTTTAGATGAGCCATCTCTCTCCCTCCTTCTGACTGCAAAATGGATGTGAATTGAATCTACCTCAATAAAAGTTTTATCTTTTTGCAATAGTCTTCTTTGGAGTTAATTACTGTACGCAGGGCTATTTTTGGGCAGGAACGCACAGGAACGGAGTTCCGGCTGGCTCCTGAGTTGGCCACACCCAGCATTTATTAGTTTGATTTATATCCCGCCCTCCCAGAGGCTCAGGGCGGCTCACATGCGGCAAAGCCGAGTGCAAAATACAATACAGTATATAATAAATAGGACATTTAAAATGACAATAAAACCTTCCAATAATATAAGAACATAAGAACATAAGAGATGCCAATGTTGGATCAGGCCAAAGGCCCATCCAGTCCAACACTCTGTATCCCACAGTGGCCAGAAATACCAGTGCCATCAGGAGGTCCAGCAGTGGGGCCAGGACATTAGAAGCCATCCCACTGTTGACTCCCCCAAGCACCAAGATGACAGAGCATCACTTGCCCCAGAGCCCCTATCTATACCTTGTGGCTAATAGCCACTGATGGACCTCTGTTCCATATGCTTATCTAATTCCCTTTTGAAGCCGTCCATGCTTGTAGCCGCCACCACTTCCTGTGGCAGTGAATTCCAAGTGTTAATCACTCTTTGGGTGAAGAAGTACTTCCTCTTATCCGTTCTAACGCGACCGCTCAGCAATTTCATGGAGTGCCCACGAGTTCTTGTATTGTGAGAAAGGGAGAAAAGTACCTCTTTCTCTACCTGCTCTTTCCCATGCATACAAGGTAAACAGAATAAGAAGCAAAAGGTGGGCGTGGCTGGATGACCACACTTCTGGTGGCATGGGGGTGTGGCCTAATATGCTAATGTGCTGTGCTGCCAGGGGTGTGGCTTACTATGCTAATGAGTTCCTGCTGTTGGGTGTGGCCTGTTATGCTAATGAGTTCCTGCTGGGCTTTTTCTACAAAAAAAGCCCTGATTGTACGCAATACCATGCCTCTATGACTGTGCAACTCTGCCACATTAACTAATATATATGCCCAGTACCTTAGGCTGGAAGATGAAGGCTTCAAACTGGGGTTGCCACCTCTGGCTCAGGAGATTCCTGGAGATTCGGGGCAGGGCCTAGGGAGGGCAGAGTTTGGGGAGTGATGTCCCTCTAGAATTTCCATCTTCGTAAGCTCTATGGTATTCCATAGAGTCCACCCACTGAAGCTGCCCTTTCCTCCAGGGGAACTCATATCTGTAGTCTGGAGTTCAGTTGTAATTCCAGGAGGACTCCAGGCCCCACCTGGAGGCTGGCAACCCTGATTCAAACGTTGCTGAGTATTGTCATGGGATATACACCACAGTTTTAAGAATTATCTAAAATGCAGTCCAAAAAAAAAAAAAGGCTAGACCCATGGGTAGCATAACACAACAGTCTGTGTTTTGTTTCATTTGGCCCAGTGAACACTTTTGGAGTGTGTAAAATGCTGCAATTGTCCCTTACTTAGTCAGGAAAAAGAACATGAAATGGATCAACACCCAGTTGAGTATCAGTGTACAAAAATTAAGCTCATCAGCAAGGCTCACTCATACATGTACACAATTTTTCAGGTGCATTGTTCACCTTCGAAAAAACTAAAAGCACTGTGCATGTTTAGCTTCTCTTTCAAACTTGCAGAATCATTTTTCCCCCCCAGAGCTCAGCCTTGGATAGGAAAAGTAAGTTTGGACTGAAAGACATGAGAGCACTTTGTGAGTGGCCTCAGTGCTCTAAAAAATGGTACCTCTGCTTTCCTGTTGGGTCATAGTTAATGGACTGTGGTACTTACCCAACCAGACACAGCCATAGATCTCTACCCGCAGGCAGACATTTGTGGAGTGGTCAGTCACAGGGATAAACCGAATAAATCGGCCAATTATAGGCGGCTCCAAATCTTTGAGGACAATGTCATAAGGGTTGGTGTTTCCATCAACCACCTGTGGTAAAAAAACACACCATGAGCAAGGGGGAAAGTTTGGCAGGCAGAAAGCAGATATGCCAGCAGTCTCCTTAAAATGTTGTGGGTTCAGATTGTATTCTTCTCTTGGTACCTTCTGATTGATATGTGTGTAGGATTTTTCCAATTAGCAATCAGTTATAGTTTCAATCTCAATTTACTCCTGATTTTCCTGGCATTCGATCCACCAGTATTTAAATCAGTTTGGGCACAGTTCTTCAGCACATCTGCCCTCCCTCTGCATTTTCACAGTTGTGGAGTCTGTTTATTTTCTTCCACACATGCCTTAAATAATCAGGATTTTTCAAGGGAGGGTGCTGTCATCATCAATGGCATCACTGGTAGCATCACAGCATGCACACGTCCTTTTAATTTTTTGTGCATATTTATATCGATGAAAATGAACATATTCCAGTCATCAAAAAATGAGTTCGAGGTGAGTGGGAGTGGGCGGGACAAAGAAAACCAAATGAAACATTAAAAGGTAAAGGTAAAGGTTCCCTTGCTCGAAAGCCAGTCGAATCCGACTCTAGGGTTGCAGTGCTCATCTCCGTTTCAAAGCCGAAGAGCCAGCGCTGTCTGAAGACGTTTCCGTGGTCACGTGGCCGGCATGACTAAACACCAAGGCGCACGGAATGCTGTTACCTTCCCACCGAAGTGGTACCTATTTATCTACTTGCAATTTCTTGCTTTCGAACTGCTAGGTTGGCAGGAGCTGGATCTAGAGATGGGAGCTCACTCCGTCATGCGGCACACTCGGGTCTTGAACTGCTGAACTACCGACCTTCCACAGCCTGCAGTTCAGCGTCTTAACCACTTGAGCCAGGAAAAAGGCAACTCAAAACTGGCTTCCAGAAAAAGAGTGAGATAAAAGCGGCCGCAAAAGAAGGGGGGGGGACAAAAAAGCTGAAGTGAAAACTAAAGGCACAAAAATGCATCCAGAAATCAGCAGAAATTGCTGCTTAGGGTTGCCAGCGCCACACACCCCACACCCCCGCAGGGGATCTCCCGCCCCTGCCATTGTTCAGCTGGCCAGTGGGGGGCCTAGCAGGAGGGAGTCCCAGGCAATGTCACCAGCCATGTGGCAAAATCACATCCAGTGTGTACCAGAAGTGACTCCGTCATGTTGGCAACATCCAGGTGATGGTCTTGTATTTGGACAAAAAACTCTATGGCAAGCAGCTGCACAGCAGCTGTTGAGAAGTTGGTATGAACCTGATTTGACTTGCAACTGTGGCATGGGAGGAAGAGGCGCTCCTGCCCCCCACCCACATGCCAATTACCCAAGCTGAAACATCTGTGGGGGCAGTGATTTCTCACTTCTTACAGCTGCAGATGCTAATCCTCAGAATACTGCTGAGCTGTTCCAGCTCAGGAAAACAGCATCTGGTGGGGAGAGGCAGACCAGGGAGCAAAGCCCCTTCTTGGGTTTGCCGTAAGTCAGTCGTGACTTGACGGCACATCCGTATGTAGACCCCAAGGAGTCTTCCATGGTTTTTGATTGTCTGTTCACAGTGTTGTTTATCACAGATTTTCTTGAAGATTTTTGCAATAACTGTTGTGTCTGCTGACCACCGCCATGGGCCAGCAAATACTCCTGAGCTTGAATTGGTACACACAATAGGGACAAGGCTCCTAGTCTCTTCACTTGGGAACCAATAGGACCGTGGCGGGAAATTTGAACCCACCAACGGGACCTAGGGGGTGTTCCCCAGGTGGTTATATAGTTGGCCATCCGGCCAGTATTCTGTGTTCTTGTTGTGTACTAGGAAACCATGCTGATCACTGCATCTGTCTCAGTGGTTTCTACATGCGTCTAACCCACTACACTTCAATAACCCTGGTTGTTTTCAATACTAATAATGGTACCTCTCTGGAGTAACACTCCTACCGTGTCTTTTACCTGCTTTCCATGCCTGTTCCGCCAGGTGATCCAGCGGGCGCCATCCCGGCTGTAATTAATTTTGTACATTGGAGCAAACTCGTTGCCGTGCCCTCCCGCATGGCGGCCTTGGGTCCCCACCAGCGTGATAAAGTGCAGAGCATGCAAATCAATCTCCAGGAACTCCTTGAGGTCATCTGGTTCCACAGGGATCTCAGGGCACCAAGCACCATCACCTTCTTCAGAACCCAGCCTGGAGCAATACAGAGGAGACAGGACAATGAATATGGCAGGTCTAGCTCATTATTCTAGAGCTGGAGGAGTGTTGAGTTCCAACACTCTCACTGCCACTGGTCCTGCTGCAGCACACAGCACCTTCTTAGTGATAGACCAGTGATTCTCAACATGGTGACTACAGATACCATGGTGTCACGAAAGCGTTTCCTGGTGCTCACTTGCTTTGTTTGCAAAACACTTCTTCCCCCAAAGCAAAGATCCATTTGTGGCTTTCCTCCAACTTACTGGAGCAGGAAATACTGTAGAAGGAGAAATCAGCTCAGGGTCTTCAGGGAGGACCGTTCAGAAATAACTGCTCCCATCATGGGAGGATGCCTGGCTTGAAACTACCCAACATTTTGTAATTGTTCCCCATGGCTGACATTTTGTGATTGATCCTGCCTCCGATGGCAGCCATTTTGTGGTTGTGTCCACTACCCTTTCTCAAATCTTTGTAAGTGCTCACAGGCTCAATAGACTTTCTTCTTTACTGGTCATTTTTAATGTATCTGTGCTCAAAGATTTAATCTGTCCCTCCAACTCCACCAGAGAGCACCTATCATTGCACATACTGTGTATGCTTATGTCTCTACCAGGGATCACCAATTTTATTGATATTGTATGCATTGTTTAAATACTGAAAACAATTATTTACTTTAGTTAGTGGTCACCACCACAAAATGGCTGCTGCCTGCCAGAGTGCCACTACAAAATGTCAGTCAACAACAAAATGACTGGGGCCAATCGCAGAATGTTTGGAGATTCAAAGTCAAGGTCTGCAGAAAGTTTGGAGCTAGGGCCAACTGCAGAAGGTTTGGAGATTCCAAGTCAAGCGTTACCCTATGATGGAGGCAACTGTGTCTGGATACACAAAAGTTATGCCTCTCGAACTCTTTGAAGTATCTGCTGTTCCAATAAGATGGCAGAAAGCCAAGACTAGTTCTTTCCTTTGGGGGAAAAAGGATGTTTGTGCCAGGAAATACATTGGCAGGCACCATGGTATCCATGATCACTACACTAGGAATCAGTGTTCTAGACTATGCTGATGCATAATCCCCAAGACTTTCAGCCCAAGAGATGTCTAAGTTTATTTAGGTAATTGTTTAACATGGGGCACTGGTTTGGTAAAAGAGGAAAATATAAATATGGAATATGAGAAATTAGAAATAAATCACTTAAGTATCTGATGTTTCCACCCCAGACCATAAGAGAAATTGAGAGCAGAACTTCATGTTATGTATAGTTCTATGATTGCTTTTCCAGAATTAAAAAAGACTGCATCTGTAGAGGCTTTAAAGCGGAAGGAAGGCCAGCCTAGGGAGATACTCTTTCCTTCATACTTTTTTCCCTATTGAACATTGCTATCCCCTTGCTAAATCTGAAAAATAATCAGGAAGCTTTGATTTTCTGCCATTACATATCTCTGTTCCCCTTTTTAATTTTGCTGTCATTACTGCCCAACACTAATGCCAAAAATTTCCCCCTCAAAGGATTGTGAAGTTCCCATACACTGCTTCCCTCTGGAAATAAACAGTCCTGCCTGATGCATTAGTCCACGTCTAACAGGGGCACATAGCATATAGCTGTACCTTGCACGTTATATAGGATCCAAGAGGAAACTGGGTGTCATTTCCCCTTCTGCTCACCATTTCCCCCACCCTAAGGACAGTGGGCTTGGAAGTTGTTGGTTCTTTTTAATCATTACTGGAAAAATGGGTAAAAACCCCACCAGCAGTGGTGGGCAGTATGGTAGGTGGAAGTCTCTGTCCAGAAATAGCACTGGTGCTACTTTCCATTTGCAACAGCTATCAGAGCAGCAGAATGGGGATTTGTTCCTGTGTGGAAACAGCCACACTTAAGTTACCAACCTCACTTCTTTGTGCCAGTTAAGGATGCCAACCTCCAGGTGAGACCTGGGGACACCCCCCCCCCCTGTTTAACACCTCATCTCTAGACTGCAGAGACCAGTTCCCCAGGAGAACATGGATGCTTTGGAGGGTGGACTCTATGGCACTGTACCCCACTGAGGTCCCTGTCCTCCCCAAGATCACTTCCCAAATCTCCAGGAGTTTCTCAACCTGGATCTCAGCAACCCTACCCCCCCCCCCGTCCCCCACCAGTGCCCAGGGGGGAGCTGGCCACCCTAGTGCCCAATCAGCATCCCTGGCTTCTGCTCCTACCTTATTTGCCACCATACTTTCCCCATCCAACCAGCAGGGTCAGGTCTAGAGAAGGAGGCATGGCCCTGTGGCCTTAGTGATGGATGGTGGAAAGGAGAGAAAGACACCAGAGCTTATTAGAACATGCCAAAGTGGTGGAACCTTGGGAATGGTCTACTGTGAAAAACAGAGAGACAGAAAGAGAGAGACAACACCTACTTAGTGTTGAGAAAGTGGTCAGTGAATACTTTTATCTCGATCATAGCATATTTCAACTCAGGTTCACCGAATGAAACTGGCAGTAGATACAAGAGGAACAAGAGGAAGTGCTTTCTCAAACAATGTATAATTCATTGTTGTGATTTGTAGTCTGAAGATGCAACAATGGCCACTGGTTTTGTTGGCTTTAAGAAGGAGAGGGGCTCAGTCAAATGGAGGATAGCTCTGTGACTATTAGCAATGATGGCTGAATGGGCCCTCCATTTCAGAGGCAGTATATTTCCAAATACCAGCTATTGAGGCACAAACTGTTGACTTCATGCCCTGTGTGTGGGCTTTCCAGAAGCATGTGGGCAGCCACCAATGGAAACCAGAAACTGTACTAGATGGATCTTTGGTGTGATCCAACAGGACTCTTCTTTATCCGTCTATCTGTTCTAGCACAGATGGACAAGAAATACTCTGTAAAAAAACTGATGAAGAGAAAGAGAGATGCAGACTTCCCAAGGCTGCCTAGAAGTGTATCCTCCAGCCTGGAAGTCTGCCTTCCTAAATCTAGCCGTGTGGGGGCACTGCTGCCATTATAACCATGGTAGGAGAAATGCACTATGCGAAGTTCAAACACACCTGATTTGCCTTAGTAATACTGGACATATTCAAAGCCTGAAATCCTGCCCTGAAACCAGGTTTGGGTCCAAGCTCTGGCAAGGGGTTGATGCCTTAGATCATCCTGATGGTAGACATGGAACCAGTTCCAACATCTGGAGGGTCCATGGGAAACCAGCACTAGGAGGCCCCTTTAAACACCCCGCCTATGAGTAGGAAGGGTGCACAGCCAATGAGAGGTACATAGCTAATGCAATCTCTTGCACTGTCAGAGGGGACTGTGGGGCTCATTCTCTGTTGGTCTAGGTATTGGACTGGTAGAGGTAGTATGTGTACCACTGAACTGTTGGATCTAGTACTAAGAGAAAGCCTAGACTGCAGTCCTGGTTCTCAGTCAATGTGCTCCTGGCAGCTGCTCAGCTGTCAACCTGGGAAGCCAGACATGGATACAGAAGGGACCAGGGCTATTTTTGGGCAGGAACGCACAGGAACAGAGTTCCGGCTGGTTCCCAAGTTGGCCACACCCAGCAGGAACTCATTAGCATAATAGGCCACACCCAACAGCAGAAACTCATTAGGATTGGCTACAGTAGGCACGTGTGGCCTAACATGCAAAGGAGTCCCTACTACAAAAAAAGGCCCTGGGTTTTGACAACAAACAAGGTAAACAGAATAAGAAGCAAAAGGTGGGTGTGGCTGGATGACCACATTTCTGGCAACACGGGGCTGTGGCCTAATATGCTAATGAGCGGTGGTGTCAGGGTGTGGCCTGATATGCTAATGAGTTTCAGCTGTTGGGTGTGGCCTATTATGCTAATTAGTTCCTGCTAGGCTTTTTCTACAAAAAGAGCCCTGGAAGGGACAATTACTTTGCTGGCCACTCCATTGTGAAGAGCCAGAGAATTCTGTTCTACAAAGGGCAAAGATAAATGAAGTCAAGGAAAATGGTAGTTATTTCCAAAGAAAATGAAAAGAGGGTGAGGAAGAGGAGGAGAGACGAAATACACAGCTCCTGTTGAGTCTAGATCCATCAGTCTGGCTTTGCCGCTGACACGGGCACATCCAATCCTCACCTTCCATATTTAGCAGCTGTGGATTCAGACCACTGGCTGGAAGCAGAAATGTCCTCGTCAGGGATATGCCCACCTGACATGCCCAGTGGATAGCGGCAGACGGCTGCAGAGAAAGAGAGGACAAATGCACATAAGTTACCCAGCATTGGATTTTAACAGATTTTTCATGAACGGTGCTTCGTGCTGGAGGAAAGCCCCACTGAGAGCTTAACAGATCCCCAGAGTCCAATCCATAGCTTTCAAAATCATAGAGACAGGGATCTACAGTGATCGTACCAATAAGCTACAAATAAAACCATCTGTGCATCATTAATTTTCTCATTAGGAGACATATCCCTTATTCCTTTATCCCAGGCTGTGGGAAATGATCCAGAAAGATCCTGAGGCATCTTCTCTCCTGAGACATAGAAGATACCTGAGCAGTGGAGTTAGTTCTTTGCAGCTGAGATATCCCATGGTGCTGCCTTCAATAGCTTCAGACCACTGGTCTACCAAGGGGAGTGTCTGTCTATTTTGACTGGCAGTAGCTCTCCAGGATCTCAGGTGGAGGCCTTTCATGTCACTTTCTACCTGATCCTTTTTTCTCCAGCTGGAGATGCCAGTACATAACACCAACTTCCTTAGCTATCAGTTTTTTTCTGTTTATCAAGTCCGGTACCTGCCTTCTGGGAGAGAGAGAGTTCCAGGGGACATGCAGCAGGACTGGCGACGGCGGAATGACCCTGGCGACGGCGGAATAACCCTGGCGACCCAGCGTGCGTGCGCGGCGGAGGCTGGACGGAGGCGGAGTTGTGGTGCGTGGTGGCATGGAGACGTGGCGCGGTGGAGCCAGCGGGACGGAGCTGGAGCTGCGGCTGGCGCGTTGCCGAGCACCGGATGAAGCCCACCGGGAGGAGCTGCGGATTAAGATCTGTTCCGGGCGCCAGGAGGTGAAGCGCCGAAGAGCCCGCCAGGAACTAATACAACAACTAAGCCAGGAACTGAACAACAACTGAGCCCGCTGACTGGGTGCTGGTAGGTCATCACCACCACCCCCCATACAAAAAAATGTGGCCCTAGTTAGGTAAAAAGTTATATGTCAACCGCTCAGAGATCCTTCGGGGTCAGAGTGGTATATAAGCCGCAAATTAAATAAATAAATAAATAAAATGGTGGCAGGGGCATTCTCCACACTTCTCTGCTGCAAATAGCTCACCCTCCAAAAGATGCTCGAGAGTGGAGATGGCTACAGAATGGGTAACTTAGCTCTTTGGGCCCGCAACACAGCGAGGCCAGAAGCCCGGAGTATTCTTATCCAAGAGAAGAAGTTGGTAGGAAGTAAGGAAGATACCCAGGGTTGCCCATCTGCAGGTGGGCACTGGAGATCACCTGGAATTACAGCTGACCTCCAGACTACATAAATCGCTCACTTATTTATTTAGCTGACCTCCAGACTACATAAATCGCTCATTTATTTATTTATTTATTTATTTAAAACATTTATCCCACTTCTTCTGGAGAAAATGGCTGCTTTGGAAGGTGGACTGGATGGCATTATGCCCTACCGTGGTCTCTCTCCTCTCTAAACGTCACTCTCCTAGGCTCCATTCTCCAATCTCTAGGCATTTCCAAACCCGCAGTTGGCAACCGTTAAGGATACCAAATCCAAATCCAAGTTCCGGGGAGGGGGACAGCAGAAAGGAGGGGGTCAGTGGAGAGGCATGCAGAACCTTGGGACTCAAAAGGCTACAACAGAATGGTCAGTGTCTACAGCAGATCCCTAAGATGCTTTTATTGTAAACAGAATCAGATTCTCAGCTCTCCTGGTCGTGGAGATAAATTTGTAAAAGGCAGGTACTGTGAGCTAGGATGGAGCAGGGTGGGGTGCCAGGCAGGAGCTTCCAGTGGCCATGGGAGAGTAGAAAAAATGTTCACACATCCCATTGACCCCACTACCAACTTCCGAGCAGTATATCTCTGAACCCCACTCTTCCTTCCCTTTCTCTATTGCACTGTTGTTGTTTTCAAAATTGGGACAAAGTTTCAGGTAAGCACTGTCTTGAACGTTCATTCAGGTGGGTAGCCACGTTGGTCTAAAGCAACAGAACAATGTTTGAGTCCAACGGCACCTTTAAGACCAGCAAGGTTTAATTCTGGGCCTAAGCTTTCATGTCGGTCTTAAAGGTGCCACTGGACTCAACCTTTGTTCTATTGAACGTTCATTGGCACACACGCTGCAGACGGTTTTCTAATGAATCAAATGTGATTTAGGCTGCAACCCTAAGGCTACTTTTCTGCTAGTAAGCCCTACTGAACAGCATGGGAATTTTGGGGTTCCAAGAATGCAGAGTGGGCACCAACACAAAATGGCTGCCATGGGATGTTAGGGTCAGGAATCAGGGCTATTTTTGGGCAGGAACGCACAGGAACAGAGTTCCGGCTGGCTCCCAAGTTGGCCACGCCCAGCAGGAACTGATTAGCATAATAGGCCACACTCAACCGCAGAAACTCATTAGGATTGGCTACATTAGGGGTGTGTGGCCTAACATGCAAAGGAGTCCCTGCTCCAAAAAAAGGTCCTGGCTTTTGACAACAAACAAGGTAAACAGAATAAGAAGCAAAAGGTGGGTGTGGCTGGATGACCACACTTCTGGTAACATGGGGGTGTGGCCTAATATGCTAATGAGCTGTTCTGTCATGTGTGTGGCTGGATATGCTAATGAGTTCCTGCTGTTGGATATGGCCTATTATGCTAATAAGTTCCTGCTGGGCTTTTTCTACAAAAAAAAGCCCTGGTCAGGAGGCTAGGCTTCCAGCACAGCATTCACCTATGATGGAGGCAGCTGGGTGCTCCCTGCAGATACAAAGGTGATTCCTCTGGGATACTCCTGAAGCATCTCCTCTTCTATCAAGGTGGACAAAAACTAGGATTGCCTTTTTGCTTTGCAGAAGGAGAAACCGAGTGACAGGAAACCCCCTGGCAGGCACTATTTCATTAGGCATCACTGGTCTAGGGTCTCAGACTTGCAACAGAAGCTTCTTCAATGCAATATGCTGAGAATCTGAGATGCTGGATCCAGTACTAAGTACATATGGATGTACATCGAATCATAGAGTTGGGAGGGACCTCCAGGGCCATCTAGTCCAACCCCCTGCACAATGCAGGAAATTCACAAATACCTCCCGCACACACACCTCCAGTGACCCCTGTTCCATGCCCAGAACATGACAAAAAACACTCCGGGATCCCTGGCCAAACTGTCCTGGAGAAAATTGCTTCCTGACCCCAGAGTGGCAATCAGCATTTCCCTGGGCATGTAAGAAAGGGCCACGAGAACGAAGCACTGAAGCAACCCTGCCTGCCCTCCCTCTCATGATCTGCCTAAGTTCACAGAATCAGCATTGCTGTCAGATGGCCGTCTAGCCTCTGCTTAAAAACCTCCAAAGAAGGAAAGACCACTACCTCCCCAGGAAGCCTGTTCCACTGAGGAACCACTCTAACTGTCAGGAAATTCTTTCTAATGTTTAGCCAAAAACTCTTTTGGTTTAATTTCAACCTGTTGGTTCTGGTCCGACCTTCTGGGATCTTGTAAGCAACTTTGATTTGAAAGGCACCCTTAAGTGGCACACCTGATTAAAGAATGAGGCTTCCTAGACAGCCAAAGCTAGATTTCTATTGTGCTAGAATCTAAGATCCTTACAATGAAGGACTGGTCGCTGTCCCCTCAGCCTCCAGACTACGTGGCAAGAGAGTCAGATAAAGCTTCCTTCTTGTGTTTTCTGCCACCGTCGCTTTGAAGTAGACTGATAGATCTCAGGGGAATTGCCTCTCCTTCCTTCTGTTCATCCTCTTCCACAACACGCTTCTCCTTGCACACACCAAGGGGGAAGGCATGCTGTCTCCACCTTGGCACCATGATGCAGATTGGCCTCTCACCATCTGTGTCCATCCTTGATAAGTTAGACTAGGATACCCTCCTATCTCTACCCTTTCCTATCTAGAATGTAGTTCGATCAGAAATAGATTTTTATTAGTCTGAAAGTTGGCTTTGTGTAACTTTGTGACTAAGCTTGGATACCTGGTGCAAAGGCACTCCTGCATGTGTAGCTTTAATGCACTCTGCTCGACTAGCTTTGGGGACTGGACTAACTATAACCAGCTCTCCCAACATATGTCGTTAGAATCTATGCAGGAGTTGTCTTCTGCAGATCAGAAGAAAACATGAAACGTTAAAATGTGTGTATCGATCTGTTGCCCAGATGGTTTTCTCAGCCTGCCTGCCTGCCTGCCACTGGAACGGTGGCAATATCATCTGGATCTTGGCTCAGCACCATGAGGCTCCTCTCCACAGGCTCAGTTCCTATGTTGCTTTCCTTTCCAAAACACTGGCTGTGGCGGAGCCCTGTCTCATGACTCAAGCGCTCTCCAGTTCAAGGGACTGAGCACAATAAACTCCGCATTCCAGCTCCTGGAAAGAGTTTTCCCTAATTGGGGAGGGGGGAGGGAGGCAGATCATCTTCAATGGTCACCCAGCCCGGCAGACTCTAGGAAAAGCCAAGAGATAAAACAGCTCGGAAAACCCTTGCTCCTGGAGTTGCACCGGGCATGTATGCGCTGTGGGGAACAGAAAAGCTGTGTGTAAGGTGGCTTGGCTGCAGCTTGAGCTGTGTGGGTCGGAAAGAGCTTTAGGATGTCAGGCCCAAGGAGGAAAGCCTCAGAAGGAGAGTCACTTTCAAAACTAGCCAAAATTTAAGGTGGCATATAGACATACCTTGGGCTCTGCCCACTCCACAAGTCCTGCGATTGCGTCTATTAAACAGACCAACAGAGAGAGAGACCAAGCTAGTGAGGGAGCTTTTTAGGCAGAGATTTAAAATAGTGGTGGGAACTCTGCTTGCTAATTTTTTTTGTACAATGCTTGGTTCCCCCAAAAAAATTTTTAGGGTTGCCAGATCCAGGTTTAGAAACTCCTGGAAATTTGGGGGTGGAGCCTGTTATGTACTAGGGCTGGAATATTTCAGGACTGGGTACCAGAGACTGGCTGAGCTTAGAGCTCAAGAACAATAGCCCACCAGGACTCTGGAGGTGGCCAATGAGAAACTAATGTTATATAAATAGCCTATCATTGGGAGTTGGGTGTGTTTGGGTGTGGGTTTTGCATGCTATTTAAACAGGGCTTTTGCCCTGTGGTTTCAGTCTTGTATCTGCTGAATCACTTAATAAAGTAGAGCTGTTCACTGCAATGTGTCTTGAACCCAGTATTTAACAGGCCTGAAGAGGACAGAGACCTCATGTGGGGTACAATGTTATACAGTCTGCCCTCCAAAGCATCCATTTTCTCCTGGGGAACAGATTTCTGTAGTCTGGAGATGAGCTGTAATACCAAGGGATCCCCAGGTCCCAGCTGGAGGCTGGCAACTCCTTTCCCACCCACCCCCCTTTTAGTCCAAAAATGACTACATCTGAGATATATAGAGAGCAGAGGAGATACTCTGGAAGTATACCTCAGTGCGTTTCACCCAACCTAATTTTCTCTCCACAACTGAGGTCTACAAATGGAGTATTAGACTGGGGAGGGGCTGATTCTTTTTGTTCCTGTGTTGCCCTCATTTGGGAGGGAAGGTGGCATGGTATAGCCCCATCTTGTCAGATCTCAGACGCTAAGGAGGGTTGGTACTCGAATCAGAGACGACCAAGGAAGGCTGCTGAGGAAGACAATCTGCTTCTCACTTGCTTTGAAACCCCCTTGCTGGGCTGATTTTCTTCTTCTTCTCTTGATTTATTTAGCTTTTTTTTTTGCTATAGCTTTTATATCATACCGTGGTGAGAGAAACTAAATTTCGTACGTAATAAAGAATTTTAAAAATAAAAGAAAGAAAGAAACCCCCTTGCTGGGGTCGCCGTCAGTCAGTTCCTACTTGAAGGCACTTAGTTGCATACATACCCTCATTCAGTTCTTTGGCCGACAGCAGGCAGCAATTATCAACCAAATGGGACATCCATCAAGTCAGAGCCCCATATGTGCGGGCAGGGGTGGTCTTTAGCCAATGGGCAACAGGGGCAGCTGCCCCAGGCCGCACACTTGGGAGGGAGACAACCACCTGTAGCTCCACTCCCCTGAAGGAGTTGGGGAAAGAAAAGAAGAGCAGGTTTCTGCTGCCGCTTTCACCGGCCCTGGCTGAGATTCAGGCAGCTGACTTCTGGTGGCGGAGGTGGTTCCCGGCCACCTCACATGAAGTGAGGGCCTGTGCTTGGTCCTCGGTGGGGGGGGCAGTGGTGGGAGGGCAGTGATTCTGGGGCCTCATCCTGGGCTTTTGCTAGGCTTGCCAAGTCCCCCCGGGGGGCGGGGAAACCCCCACCCCGGCCAGAGGCCCGTTCCCCGCTGCCGGCAGATTGGGCCCTGGGGGGAACCCCACCCCCAAAGCACGCAACATGCATGTCACCTGGAAGTGACGTGGGCACGCCGGGCACGCTGGGGGCGGGGCCACAGTTATCCGAGGGAAAACTCTATGGTTTTCCCTCGGATGGTCGTGGCCCCGCCCCCAGCATGCCCGGCGTGGTCGTGTCACTTTCGGGTGACAGGGTTGCGGCGCGCACACGTGCACACATGCACTCCCAAAGCAGCGCTGGAGTCCCCCGCTCCAGCACCGCTTCTGACTTGGCAACCCTAGCTTTTGCCCAGTGCCTCAGAATCACTAATACCACCCCTGTGCATCGGAACAGGAGCACTGCGGTCTGGATCACAACACCGCCTGGGCCCCCCTGGGCCGAGGGAGGCCAGGTTGATGTTAACCAGGACCAGGGCGTTCTCCCTGGTGGCTCCAACGCTGTGGAACGAGCTCCCTAATGAAATTAGAGCTCTACAGGACCTCCAGCAGTTCCGTAGAGTGGTGAAAACTGAGCTGTTTCACCAAGCGTTCAAATAAGAACTGACTGCAACGGCTGGGTCACACTAGCACTTTACCACAGGATGCTGCCGTGTTTACTTAGTTTTACTGTATTTATTGCATTTTATATTTTGTATTTGCTGGTTTTAAACTGTATATTGTTTTAAATTGTTTGTAAGCCGCCCTGAGCCACCTCGGCGGGAGGGCGAGGTTAAAAAAAAAATCAAATTAATTAAATAAATAAATAATAAAACTGGGACTAGTGGCCTGTCCAGCCTAGCATTGCTATGGGGAATAGAATTCTTTTTTTTTTAAAAAAAACACCTTTTTAAGGTATAGGCTCTTATTCCCTTTTTCTCTTTCAAAGAGCAATTTCTCTTTGATTTTTGATTTTTTTAATTTATTGGTAATTTTGTGTGACACACCCCAATGCACCCTTCTGCAGGTCCCTTGCAGGGCTGTTGGGTTTTTTTCTGACATTTCACACTGGAGGGTGCTCTATCAGGAGGACAGGAAGGTTTGGGAAGATCTGCCTGCCTTGAGCATCTGCAGAATGAAATTCTGAAACTGTGTAGATCCTCCCTTCCGGCCCCTCCTCTCTCAGAACTTCTGTTTTGATCAAAACAGAGTGATCTAAAACAGACTCCACATTTCTAAAAGGGAAAGAAATGGATTGTTGGATCCCAGGGAGAAAACAATGCTAGTCCAACCATGCAGTACCTCCATTTGTGGAAGAACGGGCACTGACATCTGCTGATTTCCCCCCTCGCACTGCTGACACACACACATACCCCTATGCTGCTCCTTAGGGTCTGCTGACCTCCACGACTGGTTCAGTGGTCTGCAGCAGGAAAGGGAAGCAGAGAAGTCCTACTCTATAGAAGTCCAGGGATGTGTGGATGGATACCTACCACTCTGCATGGCATTCTTGATACTGGAGAAGCAAGCCATGGCTGCCCACAGTTCACTCCAACACATCTGACCCTTTTGCATGACCATGCAATGCATGCCTTTGACTATGCCATTCTTCACTCGATTCATAATATGTGCAAAACTGGATTATATAAATCAATGCAAATACAATGACATCTAATTTAGGGTTGCCAGGTCCCCCTTGGCCACTGGCGGGGGTTGAGGGAGTAGGGTTGTCAGATCCAGGCTGGGAAACTCCTGGAGATTTGGGGATGGAGCCTGGGGAGGACAGGGACCTCAGTGGGATACAATGCCATAGAGTTCACCCTCCAAAGCATCCATTTTCTCCAGGGGAACTAGTCTCTGTCGTCTGGAGATGACCTGTCATTCAGGGGGATCCCCAGGTCCCACCTGGAGGCTAGCATCCCTATCACCGATGTGCACATGGCACATACTGATTAACTCACCCTGAAGCGGTTTTGTGCCTCCACGTAAGATTAAGCAAATGAGCACCAGAGGGACAACTGAATGGTGCAGTTTTGCATGCCCGCTTCCCAGGGCCTTCTTCCCAGTGGAAAAATACCAGTGCCTTGGGTGTGCATTTGGTTTGATTTTCGAGAGACTACCGAAGGAGCTTCGGCAGGCCCCGCACAGCTACCTGAGTGTTATTTTTTTCACGATTGGCTGCCAAGAAAGCTTCTCAAAGAGCTGCTTGTTCCACAGTGTTTACTGTCTGACCGCTGGCCCCAGCCCATAAAACCATGTCCGTAACTTGCCTGGAAGCTACTTCCTAGCAAACTGAGCCACATCTGCTAAAGTGTGGCAAGGAAGATGCCGCCAATCTGAATCCCTCACACAGACAAAAGCGTATTCCAACACATTTCATATAGTCCATACCTGTGAATTTATCTTCAACAAAGGTATCACCTGAAAGGACTACAAATCCCAGCATACAACACTCCATTAAGAGCTAAGCTACATAAGAAGAACTGATCCAACCTCCCAACTCATCTATATTGACTTTAAAGCAGCTCCAAGAGGCTCGATTTTTTAATCAAAGCAGTGGTGCCACTTTTACTGATCAAAATAGCTTCCTTCTCACCAAAAGCTGCCGTAACAGGGGAAAACAAAGGCATGATACTTCCCTATCATGGCTAAAAGAAGCTGTGGAGATAGATTTCTGTTGGGAAAATTACATAGGGAAGAAAGGGTCAACCCACTCCCCTAGCACTGCAGCCCCAAACCAAATCCCATTGCTTTGCTGTCACCTTTCAATGTTTAAGACAACATTGGGAGATATGATCATAGGTCTCCCATGCAATGTGCAATTTCCCCCTTTCAGAAAGGATCAGTCAACAGACTCCAGGTGGCTAGAGATCTCCTGGAATTATAACTGATCACCAGGCTACAGAGATCAGTTCCCCTGGAGGAAATGGTTGCTTTGGGAGACGAACTCCATGGCATTATACCCTGATGAGGTCCCTCCCCTCCCCAACCCCTGCTTTCTTCAGGTTCCACCCACAAAACCTCCAGGAATTTCTCAACACAGAGCTGACAACCCTATGCATGGAGGAAAAGTCGAACAATGGTGATTAATCGTGACAGCTATTTGTAGCTTCCAGCTTCAGAAGCAATATACCTCTCCATACCAGATGCTTGGAGAGCAAAGGATGGTGGAATTGCCATTGCCTTAGGAACATCTGGAAGCATCTGGCTAGCCACGTTGAGATACAGGATGCAGGGCTAGATGCCCATTTCTCTGATCTAAAAAGTTTTTCTTGTGTTTTTTTGATTCAAAGAGTAACTATTTATGAGCTTCCTAATATGCATATATTGTACATGACTCAAGAGCTCTTAATAGTGATGGAGGGAAAACAGCTTTAATGAGGTATTTCTTTGAGTTCTGCTGGCCATGGTAAACCTAGATCAATACTGATAGCCTTAAAACGTACACTTCTGACCATCTGTAGTGACCACAAATATACTATGTCTGGTAGCAGAAGTCAAAATACAATGTTCTGTCAGGACACAGCTAGGAACCTCACAGGCTGAGAGGAGGCTAACCTGTTAAGCCCTCTTAGGCTATGCACAGTAGAAATCTACGACTACTTCAAAACTGACTTAAAGTGTGGTTTTCCTGGAAAAATAATCTAGGGAGTCAGAGTTTCTACCAATAGCACGACCTCTTCCCTTTCCTCCTCATCCTCCCTTTGACTGGGAAAAATGGCACTGTTGGTACATATCTGAGGTAAAAGCAGCCCAACCCCATCCTCGCTTAGGCCTTTGGAAGTAAGGTGATTTTTGTTTCTCAGCCAGAGTGGGTGGTGGCAGCAGAAAAGTGAGTGGAGAGAGGTGAAATGGAATACCAGCGTTCAATTTACTAGCAAATTACAAAACAAGAGGTTAATACAAAAGCAAAACTCATACTGGCTCCTCAGGCGCAGCATTTCAGGGGGCCTTTTGAGCTGGGGAGGGGCAGAGAGAAAGTATGCTTCAAAGCTAGCATTTTCACAGCAAAGTGAACTCTCTTCATATGTACTCTTCAGAGGATCACAAATCCCAGCGTTTCTCAGTTAGGACAGCCTTGACAATAGAAAAGGTGTGGGATGGGTTTAATTTGTGGTGTGGGCATGTTTCTAGGTCCCTGGGTCTGACCTAGAATCAAAAGTGGGGCCAGGAGTCCTTCCCCAATTTACAGCTAATCTCCAGACTACCAAAATCACTTCCCGGTGAGGAAATGGCAGCTTTGGAAGGTGGACGCTAAGGCATCACATGTTTCCACTGAGCTACCCCACCCCAGATTCCACCCTCCCCAGGAACCAACCCCAAATCTTCAGAAGTTTCTCAAACCTGAGCTTACTGACCCTGAAATTTCAGGGTCTGAGATTGCTCCTCAGAGTCTGCAGGGGAAGAAGTTAAATCCCAAGGTCCGGGGCACTCCTTTTGTCATCCCCCCCAAAAAAACAACAAACCAGGAGGATTCACCTTAACTCAGCAGATATCATTCTCTGCGTCTATCGTACACCATTAAACTCCACACCATGCTATTTTTATTTATCCTCACATTGGTAGATCACCTTTCCTTACATATTTGGACCGCAATGGTTTATAAAAAAGCATGTTTACACACACTACAGTGGAAACGATAAAACCACAGGCCAGCATCATCTTGACTAAAACAGCAGCAGTTCACGTCCACAACAATAGTTTATACAAGCAGCCAAAAAAGCAAATGCAGAAAAACCCAGTACAGTCCTATTTCCATTTATTATTTCTTTATAGCCTACTTTTCCCATTGACAATCAAGACAAATTACAAAATATTTTTGAAAAAAATTATCAACCAGCATAAGACATCCAGTAAACAATTCAGGAGGCCTAGAATTACAGAGCTGGAAAACAATATTCCCCCACCCCCCCAAGAAAGCTTATACCCCCTCCTGATAAGGCTGCCAAATTGGGCCGGGGGGCGAGGAAACCCCCACTTTGGAGGCCTGATTTCCGCCGCGGTGGAATCGGGCCCGGGGGAACCCCGCCCCCGGCGTGCGCGTCACTAGGAAGTGACGTGGGCACGCTGGGCATGCTGGGGGCGGGGCCACGGCCATACAAGGGAAAATTCTATGGTTTTCCCTTGTATGGCCGTGGCCCCGCCCCCAGCGTGCCCAGCGTGCCTACGTCACTTCCGGGTGACGTGCACGCGGCGTGCGCGTGCACTACGCACGCGTACACTCACCTGACGCCGGCCGGGAGCCCCCTGCTCCCGGCGAAGACTGATTTGGCAACCCTATCTCCTGAATGCAAACAAATCTCACATCCATTGGTAACCAATCTTCCCTCTCGTGAGCCAAAATTCTACTTCATGAGCCAAAAGACCTACTAGGATTAGAGTTGTGAGCAAGAAGAGAGAGAGAGCCCCCCACGTCACTGGCGACAGGAGGCCCACAGAGGAGCCCCAAGCCACATTCCCAGAAAAAAGCTGTCAAGGGTGGGAGAAAGGTGGACAAATGGCCTTGGCCTTCCAGACCTCCTTCCCTGCCAGAGAGTGGGGCCTTACACCCCACCCAGGGTGCTGGTGGTGGGAGGCCCAAGGAGGAGTCCCGGGCCGCGTTCCCAACAAAAGACTGTCAAGAGGGGGAAGGTGGACATGCAGCCTGGGTCCCCCAGACCTCCTTCCCTGCCAAAGAGGGTCAAGGGGGCAAATCACCTGATGAGGCAGCAGGTCTTAAGCAGCATTAGGGATGGGCATGAATGCAGGAAACTGAAAGGGTTCCCATTTTACCAGCTTCCGTAGGCGGTGCATGAACCTGGAAGTGATTACCCCCACCCTCCCCCACCACACACATACAGTCACACATGTGTGCTCACTTCCAGTTTTACGCACTGCCTATGGAAGCCAGTTAAACGGGAGCCCTTTTGATTTTCCCCGTTCATGCCCATCCCTAGGGGCAACTCCCAAGTCTCTCTTCCATCTGTCAGGACTCCACCAACCATCTTGGGAGTGACCCAGTTTCTCCCCTGAAGGGGCCTCAACCTGGTTGAGCATTACCAGCAAAGTCAAAGGCCCACATTTCGAGAGAGTTACCCTAGGGCTGCCAACTCTGGGTTAGCGAATCCCTGAAGATCTGGGGGTGGAACCGGTGAGCGAGGTTTGGGGAGGGGAGGGACCTCAGTGGGGTATAATGCCACACAGGCCACCCTCCAAAGAAGCTATTTTCTCCAGGGGAACTGATTGTTGTCAGCTGGAGATCAGTTTTATTCTGGGACATCTCTAAGCCCCAGCTGGAGGCTGAGTACCCTACATCCAGCACTGTCTTAACTCGTTTTGCTACCTAAACAGCCAGATCTGAAGAACATCTGCCAGGATTGGAAGCAAATTTAGAGAGAGAGAGAGAGTTTTAAGTGCCACCAAGTTGCTTCCAACTGGGGCATGCAGGGTATACCAACACAAAACCAATTTAGCCATAATTGCTTCACCTTTCAGAATGGTAGTTGTGGAGAACGCTGAAGGAACCTCACAGAACTACACATCCCAGATTTGGAAAATTTTGTATCTGAGGCCTGGGTGTCTGCTAAAGGCCAACAAGTTTATAAGAAGCCTCAATACACACAGTCCAAGTATTCATTCATCACTGAGAGGGAACAAAACACTTTAAAAAGCCAACAAGTTTTTCTCCGTAACTTCAAACTCACTGAAAACAAAGCTGATTCAGGGATTTCTGTCTACAAAGGGATGGCATTACACACAATCCAAATGTGCTTTGCTTCCCAGGCATGAGGGGCCCTCTTCAAGGGAAAATTGGCACTGAAATAAATCAGAGGGCCTATTTGCCATGATGTGGTACTCTGAGTGGGCGGGCAAGGCAGGTCGCTTCAAATCAGAACCAGAGTTCTCATACAGTGTTGCTAAAAGGAATCTGGTTGAGGAGGGAAATATATTCTGGGCAATAGCACTGCAAGACTTCAATCCGAGAACTTGAAATGCGATTCTCTTCTTAGGCCCATTCTGCATCTAACATTTGCCCTGCTGGAACAGAAATCCCCCTCTACGTTGCATGCCACTTTCACTTTGATTCTCGGATTTTATGGCAGTGTCCAGGCTTCATGCCGCTTTCACTTTGTTTGATCTCTCGGTTTTATGGCAGTCGTCTGCATAGATTTATGGCAGTTTTATAGCCATTCAGTATGGCCTTGGCCCAGAGTATTTGGAACAGAAAAAGATATGGCTCAAAACCACATTCAAATACCCTGGGCCAACGCTGTGCTGACTGCAGAGTCACCCCTGAATGGTCTTAGTTAAGCAGGGGTGTAAATAAACTGGCTTGAAGCTCTCTTGAAGGGAGGCAGCCACCATGGCTGAACCCCTGCTTCTTCCTCAAGTTTACATGGCTGAGGCTTAGGGTTCCCAAGTACTTACCGTGATCCGGCAGGGGAAACATGCTCCCCGGCCGGACCATTCCTCCCTGTAACGCACCATGCTGTCGCCAGGAAGTGACGCTGGGTGACGCTCTGGCAATGGGACTGAAAACTCAATGGTACCATCGAGTTTCCAGCCCCATTGCCAGAGCGTCGCCCGGCATCACTTCCTGGTGACGGCATGGTGCGGCGCGTCTGTTGTCCCCGCAGGAATGATCCTGCGAGGACGTCTGTGTCCCCCGCCGAATCACGGTAAGTACTTGGGAAGCCTGCTGAGGCTATGAACTGAGATCTATTTGTAAGTCAGCTTTGAAACCTTCCGGGAGACACCTATGGCGCTAGGCAGTACAGAAATGCTGGTGTTCATCTTTAAAAACAATTTTTTTTTTGCCTTTTTTTGTTTGTTTAAATGGACATTTCTGATTTGCCTCTTATAATAAATATGTTTTACTTTTTGAATATAAAGCTATGCTTTTGTCCCCTCTGCCTACATGTACAATCCTGACATCTCCTTCTATATAGAGGCATATTATAAAAGGTGTTCTGGGTGTTGTTCAAATCACAGATAGGGTGGATCCAACCAACTTTTCTGCTGGTGAAAAAGGGTCTTCCTAGGCCCCGGTCACACAAAAGGTTTTGGGCCGGGAGAGGGACGGATCGGGGGCGCAGCAAACGGGCGCGATCCCACCGCAACATCTGGGAAGCGTTGTGCACCCGTCCCCGTTCCGGCCGTTCCACCCGAAAAGGCACAGCAAAAATAAACCACCTACCGAGGTGGACCTTCCAGCACGGCCGCATCAAGCCCGGCCGTGGGATCGCCGGTGCGTCCTTCTGCCGGCGCATCCCAGGCTCCTGGCTGAACTGCGCATGCTCACACATGCGCAGTTCGGCAGCCTCCCTTTCCCCACCATGGCTTCCCCCAGCATCTGATCATGCCAGGGAGGGAATGCGCCGTGGCTCAGGGGATCAATGTGATTCCGCTGCCGCGTGTTTCTTTGGTGCAGCTTTAAAAAGCCGCACTTTGCCCATACCTCCCCCCCCCCGTGTGGCAGGGACCTTAGTCTACCAAAAATGGCTATGAAGGGGATCATGGGATCTGCATGTACAAAAGCCATGTGGGACAGGGCTGCGGTAAGGAGGGGAACTGAGTGAAAACTCTGTTTGAATCCATATGTTTCATGTACCCACAATACTGAGACGGTAATAGTTTGTGTATTTTTTTTTAAAGGTTACAGAAGGGATCACAGTACACTGTGTGGAATGTGGACTGTCTAGCAATGTCTACCTAAAGTGTGTATGTGGGGGGGGGATCCATAGTTTCTGTGCCTTTGTTTCCCCAACCTCCCATCTGCCCTGCTTGCCTGCAAATGGATAAACTCAGCTTTTCCCTTTCCCAAATTAACATGTATGGGGACTGTAATGATTCCAAAAGGTACAGTCAGAGGAAAGGGTTAACCTCTGTGATTGACAGAGCAGAGGAGGAGGTGTGGATTGGAGAAAAAGGATTCTCAACTGCCAAAATGGGCAGGGGGGAGAGAAAATGCAGAGAAAAAGAAGAGTGAGGAGTGTGAATCGGGGGCTTGTGAGAGAGACAACTCAAAAAAGGATCCCTAGGAAGAGGGATTGGTGTGGTTCTCTGAAAGATTCCATGAGATTGAGTCTGTACTAGGGATGGGCACGAACTGGGAAAATGGTGGTTTGTGGTGGTTCATGATTCGTTGATTACATGAACCACGAACTTTCACTAACTTTTCCCGTTTCCCGAACCAGTTCATAGTTCATTCAGTTTGGGAGTTTGGGAGGTGGTAGAAAAGCCCCCTTGTGAGTTAGAGATGCCAAACTCACAGGGAGTCTTCAGCAGGCTTTCCTCCACCCGCCCTCCAAGTTTGGCAAAGATTGGACTTGGGAAGTCTGAGTTATAGCCCCCAAAGCAGGTACCCCCAGGAAAGCTCAGCTCTAGTCGCCCCTTCAATCAGCCATGCAGCAAGCAATTCTTCCTAACTCCATCTGCATTTGCATTTTTAAATCAGTTTCATGCTGCTGTGACGCCGTCTTTCTTTATGCTTGTTTGAATGTTGTTTGGAGAAGATTCTTTTAAAGCAATGCAGAGGTGCAATAACAGTGGAGCAACCACGAAAGGGCAATACTCCTTGATTGGCGAATATTGGATTTGGGATGTCTGAGTTATAGCCCCCCACAGCAGGTGCCCCCAAGAAAGCTCAGCTCTAGTCTCCTCTTAAATCAGCCATGCAGCAAGCAATTCTTCCTAACTTGCTCTCACACGACAACTAACTCCTCTCTCTTCCTGCTGCAAAGCTGAGTCAGAGTGTGGTATATATACAATCTGCTCCCATAGAACAGAATGGGAGCTCCGTGGTTGGCTCCCAGAGCTGCCAATCAAGCTATGGACAACTGCTGTTGATGTTTCTAGAGGTCTCCAGCAGTCCACCCCAAGCTTTGCCTAGGAATTGATTGAATCGGTGCCAGGCTGTCTGGAGAACGAACTGTTCTAACAAACCAAACGAACCTCCATGGAAGAAAGGTGGTTCATTTTTGGATTTGGGAGCAACATGAGCAAACGTCAGTTCAAAACGAACCATGAAACAGCCTCGTTCATGCTTGAACCGTGGTATGTTTCTTGGTTTGTGCCCATCCTTAGTCTGTACCCAAGGGAGGGCCAGACTGGAGAATACGAAACATTCACCTCAAGGGAGAGGAGATGTATTATGAACCTTGAGAGAGAGGAAGGCTCACAGGAAAGTGGGAATAACATGATAACGTCTGCCTAATGTTCTCTATTATAAAGTCTATCATTTATATTCAACTAAAGTATCAATAGAAACTAGACATTTTCACCTTGTTCTCTATAATGAAGTTGTGTTGTACGCGTTAATTTCCCTCTATTGAATATCTCTTTCCAGGACTACTCCCAAGAAACACTACCCAAACCATCTTATACTACCCTCATTAACCAGGGCCTAAAATTTAAAAAAGGGACAAAGGACCACAAGAAATATTGGCAAACATTACAGGGATCCAGAAAAGAAATGTCTCGGGCAACCAGGGACTGTGAGTCTTATGTAACTGGAAAGCTCTTGCCGAGACACTGAGAAGGTGCAATGGTTGGCCGGAGATGCGCAAAAACATTGGGATATTGGGAAATCATCTTTGAACAGCGTGCCTCTCAATGCTCGTATCTGCTGATGTTGAGTCACTCTCTTCCTGCTGTCCCAGCTTTTCCTAGCAAATTGAAACCAGGCAGTGAAGCATCAGAATAACAGTCAGATCTGAAGGCTTCTACCAGTTTCCCAATGTTGAAGGGAGGGGTGTGGCTCTGCTCAGTAGTAAAGCACCTGCTTTGCAAAATGTCCCAGGCTGAGTCCTCGGGGCCTTCAGTTAAAAGGATCAGGTAGCAAGTGATGTGAAATACCTCAACCTGAGATCCTTTAGAGCTGCTTCCAGTCAGAGGAGACAGTACCGACCCAGAGATATCAATGGTCTGACTCAGGTTCTTGAGTTGAAAATAATTCTGTTTAGATTTGGGACATTTATGGTTATTTCCAAATACGGTGCTGTTTGGAGCTGATGGCAATGAGTAAAATTCCAACGGCACATCTCTCCTGCCTTCTGCTTGGCTAGTGTTTCCTCATTGGCCCCAGCAACCTTTGTGAATAATCTATTCCATGTTTCACTCGCGGAAAATGTAATGTGCAATACAGTATTCTAATACAGCCTGCTGTATGAAACGCACATGCTGAAAGTTTGGGAAAGGCATATAAGAGGCGGTTTTTATGGAGTGGCTGTTGATTACTAGGTAATCCCCAGCCCTGTTCTCCTGTACGCTGCTATTTTATTTATTGATTGTTTTTATGCTGTTTTAATTGTTGTTATGGCATTTGCCTCTGTTGTTAGCTGCCCTGAGCCTATTTGGGGAGGGCAGGATATAAATCTAATAAATACATAAATACCTTACTGTCTTATGTTACACCAGTTGGCAAAAGTGGTACCTTTTGTGCCCATACCTGCTGGCGTCTTGCCTCTCTGAGAATCAAAGGAGCTGCTGTTTTGTCTCAGTGTTTAGTCTGGATTGGTGCACAGTGCTGCCGACTTCTTCAGAAGATATATATATATATATATATAGTGTGTGTGTGTGTGTGTGTGTGTGTGAGAGAGAGAGAGAGAGAGAGAGAGAGAGAGAGAGAGAGAGAATACACACACACACACACATAACATCTGGATTCTTACGGCTATCAGAGACCACACTACCCCAAATATTTATATGAAAACATATATGCCACCTCTTCAAAGGCAGCTTACAACTAAAACATTAGAAACAAAGCCATTAAAACACAAGCATAAAAAAGGCTCACCCCAAATCATACAAGTAGGGTTGCCAGCCTCCAGGGGGTGGCTGGAGATCTCCCACTATTACAAGTGATCTCCAAGAGACAGAGATCAGTTCACGGAGAGAAAATTGCCACTTTGGAAGGTGGACTCTATGGCATTATACCCCACTGAAGTCCTTCCCCTCCTCAAATCCCACCCTCCTCAGGATCCAGCCCCCAAATCTCCAGATATTTCCTGAACCTGAGCTGGCACGCCTACATACAAGCCATAAAACCAGGCCAACACCATTAAAACAAGCCAGGGTGTAAACAACAATATAAAAGACACGCTGAACAGTCTAAAATGCTGTTGGTGAAAAGACCCTTAAGCCAGCAGCAGACCATAAAATGTTTAAGAGATAAAACCCCTTCACCCTTGACAGTTAGGGCTTATACCTGAGGTCAGTGTTCCCTCTAAGCTGAGTTAGTGTGAGCTAGCTCACAGTTTTTTAGCCTCTGGCTCGCGCATTTTTGTCTTAGCTCAGGAAGGATGGCTCCAGAGCAAACTAATTTTTGCAGTAGCCAAATCGCTCGCTCACAACTTTAATGCCAGTAGCTCACAAAGTAGGATTTTTGCTCACAAGACTCCACAGCTTAGAGGGAGCATTGCCTGAGGTGTCTCCTTAATGGCACCTGGAGGTCTCCTGTTATTACAATTGATCTCCAGACAACCAAAAACAATCCCCCTGGAGAAAACAGCTGTTTTGGAGGGTGGACTCTATGGCAGCGTACCCTGCAGAGGTCCCTCTGCTCTTCAAACTTCATCATCCCCAGGCTCCTCTATTCCCCAAACAACCCAGAGCTGGCAGCCCTAGGTTATGTTAGCAACCCCAGGGCGATATCACACACACATTCCATGTTGAGGAGGTAGGACGTCTGGCTGAAACTCTCCGTGACAAAATACACCCAATTAAATTAGACACACGGCCTGACCTTGCTAAGCTTGCCATCTGACCACAGCCTGACAGCATTTAAAAATTAGTCAAGTGGAGTAACGCAAAGTATTTTAGAATGATGGAAGTATCAGTTTGATGGTGTGGAGGGGGGAATCCCATTCTCAAGCAAAGGGAAGTTCAAGTCAGCAAAACTTGACCACCATTCAGGAAGCCATTAATTAGGTTAGGATAGGGACCCAGGAAACCACCGAGAGCGTTGGGCCCAAGAAATTTAGTCTTCACAAATCAGTGGTTTCAAATACAGAAGAGCAGGCTGGGCTCTTGCTTCAAAAGGAGGTTGTAAAGCAACCTGGCTAATTTCTACAGCTTCAGTTTACTGCCTGAGAGAGACATTTCAGGACAAATTATGCTTGGGGGAGGGAGAGGCAGGGAAACATCCACTTTGCCAACACTTTCAGGGAACTTTTCAAGTCAAGCCAACCCAATTCTTGAATTGCCATTAAAACATTACAAAGGATGCTTTCCCCTCTGAAACTGAAATCAACCTTGTACACGAGTGTTTGTGTGCCTTAGCGGTGTGAGAAGCAGCAACCCTTAAGCATCGCTATCAGCACTTTGCTAAAAACAAAAGTTCTGCATACAGGTAACTCAAAGCAAGAAATGTAGATGTATCATTTCTCTGATTTTACATGAGTCATTCTACAATTTTTATTAGATAGAGTTTAAGGAAGAGCGAAGAGCTATTCAGCCCAACTCTCTGACCTCAGGGCATCTTTTTGCCCTCTGAGACTTCGCCAAGCATTGCCCGCACCACTTTCAAGCCTTTCATTACAACCAAAAGGTCTGGAAGATTAATTTTTAAAAGTAAAACCTGGGCTTCTTAGGAAATGGTTTTCTGCGGTCAATATCACACATTGTGGCTTTTCTGTGCTCCTATGGGCTATACCACAGCCTTTAGGACAACAGATCTGTGTGATTTAGAGGTCTGAAACAATTGCAAAAAGAAACCAAGGATAAGCATGGTACAACGGTTAGAATGCTCAACTAAGATCGGGGAGATGTACATTCAAATCATGTCCCTCCCGAGCCATGAAGCATGGGTGATCCTGGGCTAGTCATGCTCTCAAAGGACTGTTGTGATGGTAAAATGGAAGAAGAGGAGAACCCTGCCTTGAGCTCCTCACAGGAAGGGCGAGATAAAGATGTGACGGACAGATATTGCTAAACAAACACCACCATCGCTTTATGATTGGCCCAGTTAAGTTATTACCTTGTCTCTCAAGGCCTTCCAAGTGTTTCCAAGTGTTTTCTGTCATGATACCTTCCTGAGGGTCATCCTTTCCATGAACCTCAGCCTGATTTCCATACAGCTATGACCTTTATTGCTATTTCACCTTCCAAACAAAATCTATACAAGCCTTTCCTATAATGTTGCTTCTCTTGTTCCATCTGTTCATTAGGGAGGCCTTACAGTTACACTTCGTCTGATTCTGCATTGGCTTCACCCTTCATTGTTTTACCAAACCCACGCTGGAACAGAAAAGGCGCAGCTCAAAACCACATTCAAATACCCCGGGGGCAACACTATATTGACTGCAAAGTCACCCCTGAATGGCCATAAATCTATGCAGAAGGTACTATAAAACCCAATGATTAAAGGAAGCGAAAGCGACATACAGTCTAGAGGTTACCATAAAATTCGATGATCAAAGAAAGAGACAGCAGCATGCAGAAGGGAATTTCTGTTCCGGCATGGGTTTGGTATAACAACAGAGGGAAAAGCCAATGCAGAATCACCCTTCTTCTCTTCCTTCGCTCTTTTCCAGGTTCCTTGAGTCAGCCACCCAGTGTTAGGAAGCCACAGTGTACGTTAGACCTCCCATTCTGTGTCCCCGGCAAATGGCCAACTTATCCCTTACCTGGATTGACCTGAGCTCTCACAGCACTTGGGATATCCAGTAGCACCAGAAGAGCTATCAATGCCCAGGTGGGAGTGAGCATCTTGGAACACTTTTATGACTCCGGTACCTATGGTAAGAACATGGAGAAAGAGAAACAGAGTCAGGATACATCATTAAGTCTTACACAGTAAGCAAGGCTGGCTCAAGGATTTTTGCAGCTTAAGACCCTAACTTAGGGACAAACTTACACACTTTAGGTTGGGTCTACAGTGCTGGGGGAGAAGCAGCTACCACCTTCCCCCGCCGCACCGTTTTCTGGACCTAAAATGGCTTTGGGGAGGCACTATTTTCACTGGGGAAGGCAGTTCTCTACCTGCTCTGTCGTCCTGATCTGAATCAGACCCTGGCATGCTTGGAAACTGAGTTCCCAGAAGACAATTCACTGTTGCTAGATGACTGACAGAGTGAAGGCCAGTTCAGTGGATCCAGCCCCCAACTGTAGAACACTATAGTTTGGCCCTTTAACTGCAGTACCTTCAGAGAGCAGTCCTAAACACTGCCTCCAAACAGTTTAGGATATTGGCATAACTGGAAGATAGAACCTCCAAAGGAAGTTTAGAAAACTTAAAGGTAAAGGTTCCCTTGCTCGAAAGCCAGTCGAGTCTGACTCTAGGGTTGCGGTGCTCATCTCCGTTTCAAAGCCGAAGAGCCAGCGCTGTCCGAAGACATTTCCGTGGTCATGTGGCCGGCATGACTAAACACCAAGGCGCACGGAACGCTGTTACCTTCCCACCAAAGTGGTACCTATTTATCTACTTGCAATTTCTTGCTTTCGAACTGCTAGGTTGGCAGGAAACTTATTGAGGGCCAAAAGTTAAAAACATAAATAAATACAGACCAAAGAGCATTTATTTCAGAGACATATAAAAACCTTGTAGGGGCCCAAATAAAGCCTCATAAAATGTTCAAAGTGACAAATGCACAAAAAAGAACATTTCGGCTCACGAGAGCCTTCTTCAGAGGTCAAATAGTACAAAGTACAAAAGACACCATGCAACAAAGTCCCTGTAACACATATGAGGCAATAAACAATTAATAATACAGGACCAAAAATGGAATGTTCCAATCTGGAATGGAATGACACACCAAAAGATATTTATTTGGGGCTACAAATATATCTGGCCTTGTGTCAGATGTAGTTGCATATACTGGAAATAATATCAGTACCAATATGTACCTTCCAGTTTAGGTCCTAAGAGTACAAGTAAAATTGCCTTTTCAGGGACAATGCGGTTTTTGTTTTTGTTGTCAAGTCACAGCTGACGTATGATGATCCCTCGGACTGCAAAGAGATCAAATCAGTCAATCCTAAAAGGAATCAACCCTGATTGTTCTCTGGAAGGCCAGATACTGAAGCTGAAGCTCAAATACTCTGGCCACCAAATGAGAAGGGAGCACTCACTGGAGAAGACCCTGATGCTGGGAAAGACTGAAGGTCAAAGAAGACGGGGACGGCAAAGGATGAGATGGCTAGACAGTGTCATCGAGGCAACGAACATGAAATTGAGCAAACTACGGAGCATGATGGAAGACAGGAGGGCCTGGCATGATGTGGTCCATGGGGCTGTGAAGAGTTAGACTCGACAGTGCAACTGAACAACAACAAGGGTTTTCAAGGCAAGAGATGTTCAGAAGTGGTTTGCCATTGCCTGCCTCTGTGTAGCGACCCTGGTGTTCTTTGGTGGGCTCCCATCCAAATACCCTGCTTAGCTTCTGAGATCTGACAAGATCAGGCTAGCCTGGGCTATCCAGGTACAAATATTTAAATGAATTAATTAAATGCAACAAAATTGTATTTTTTAAAAAACAAAAAGTTACCTATATAGTTACCTATAGAAGTGTGTACATATGAGGGCTTACCACGAATTAAAAGGTTTTAGTTTATCTTTTAAGCTAACAGATTTACATTTAAATACATTTTCATAGTTAGCTTTTTAGGCTGGCGTAGTGGAAGTAGGGTTGCCAACTTTGGGTTGGGAAATACCTGGAGATTTTGGGGGTGGAGCCTGAGGAGGGCGGAGTTTGGGGAGAGGGGGGATTTCAATGGGATATAATGCCATAGAGTCCACCTTCCACAGTGGCCATTTTCTCCATTTGATAGGTGAACTGATCTCTTTCACCTGGAGATCAGTTGTAATAGCAGGAACTCTCCAGCTACGACTTGGAGACTGGCAATCCTAACTGGAAGGTAACAGCACTTTAATAAACAAAAGATGACACTAATCTTTAAAAGATATGGCCATCTTCAGTATTTTTTTCCATTCCTTATTAAATCAGTAACACAGCAGAATAAAAACAATGCCTCTGCCCAGGGAAAGATAAACACACTTAAACAGACCGCCCCACTGATTAATCAATGGAAGCTTTCATTGATTAATCAGCCAACTAAATCAGAACATCCTTCAGCCTAGAGATCTCCCACTTCACGATCCGAGGGTCAAGCTGTGGGGACAGAAACAAGCCTTCAGAGCTGTTCTGTGGCTCAAAAGGAGCTGTAGAGCTTGACACGGTGTTGATTGCTTCCTGTGATTCATAGATTGAGAATGCAGATTTCTCTGCTGAAAATCCAGGATAATCTGTAAATTATAGTGTGACTCAACAGCAAAAATGTGTCTCATATTCCATTTGTCACGCGTCGTGTTTGTGCTCGAAAATGTTTGAAGGACCAAGATGACACAAAGGACTCCCCCTATTTCACAAGGTTTTGTTTTTCTTTTATGAGCCCAGAGATTAAGGTTAATGGCTTTGTGTTTTTTTAAAGTAGTGTTCTAACAACCAAGGCAATGCCAATGTAAAAAACAACAACATTACAATGTGTTGTGTAGATGATTCCCATACCTGTCGCTCCCTGACAACAAAAACTAGCTATCACAAGGCTAGGCTATAGACTACTTGTTCATTTACTACACCAACAAAGTGGCACATATACGACCACACACAAAAAAGTTTGAGTCCAGTGGCACCTTTAAGACCAACTAAGTTTTATTCAAGGTATAACCTTTCGTGTGCAAGCACACTCCTTCACAATAAAACTTGGTTGGTCTTAGAGGTGCCCCACTGGTCTCAAACTTTGTTCTGCTGCTTCAGACCAACACGGCTACCCCACCTGAATAATACTACCATGCAGTTACTGATGGAATGAGATTTCAATTTGTGGATCCACGGGCTCCCCTCAAGAACGAAATGGGGGCACCTCAGTGGGGTGCAGCAGAATGGGCAAACAGAAAGGTTCTGTTCTGCAAAGGCTGTGGACTCTGGATACAAGTGTCTAGAGGCCCTGGTCACACGGGAGGTTTAAGCCCAAAAGAGGGACAGATCGGGGGTGCAGCGAACGGGCGCGATCACACCGCAACATCTGGGAAGCGGCGCACACCCTTCCCCGATCCGGCCCTTTAGGCCGAAAATGTGCATATTAAAAAAAAACCAAGAAAAAAATAGGACCTACCTGAAACGGCGCAGCAAGCGCGGCCGTGAGATCGCCGGCGTGCCTATCTTCAGGAGCAATTGAGGCTCCCGGTCGAACTGCGCATGTGCACACATGCGCAGCCAGCTGCCTCACGCTCCCTTACATGGCTCCCCCCCCCCCGCATCTGAGAAGTACGGGGGGGAAACGCCAGGCG